>NW_027316500.1:2377500-2766203 GCF_026437365.1 Eucyclogobius newberryi | reverse complement strand
AATATTAAAATAATAATAATAATAATCCGCCCTACCTACCTGATTTTTTTTTTCAATGTTACCGGAAACACAATATTTATTTTATTTGGCCAAACAGAAAAACTAATAATGTTATGTTATGTGTTGTGTTTCATTACACTTTTAGCAGTGTATTGGATATTGTTTTTACAATTTAAATCAAAGGTTGATTTCACAATGATGTAATTTATCTATCAATTTTGATTTATTTATTTTTTGTCTGATTCTATTACTGTGGTAATGTTGCTCTTATATTTTTGGCTTGGGGCCTCATGTATCCTTGCACTGACTCATTCACCAATCTGTAACCGTAATAATTTTAATTAATTATTTTAATTTTACGGGGGACTAGCTATGTGTTAATGAGGCTTAGGATACTGGCTTTAACTGCCATGATAGTTAGCAATAAATTCCATCTTACGTTACACAAATTAGCGACTGTCTTTAATAACAAGGAAATTATATTGATAAGTTAGAGACAAATCACTATTTGCAGTACTAAAACCCAAAAGCTCAAGCAACAGAAAGCACCTTTACAGCACTGCATATGCGAGTGTCTGCTGCGCTGTTAGCCGTTACCAGGGTTAGCATAACAAACAAACCTGTGTTCCGCAGGTTGAGCACGTCCACACACACCATGTCAGGTTTGTCCAGTGTGCCCACCTTCCTCTCCGTCACCCCCGAAGGCACCACGTCCGGCTTGAGCCCGAACTTACGCGGGTAATAGTCTCCAGCATTGTGGTAAGCTAAAACCGAGGACGTGGACATCATCCCATCCAGCGCCATGTTCACTTCCTCTTTTTCTCTACTGTTCCCACAAGCCCAGCCAGGAGGGAGTGCGCACGCGTGTTTTGCCAGCCGAAGAAATCTCCGCCTGGATTGTCGACTTGAACCAACACGCGGCTGAAGCTGATATATTTTATAGCAGCTCTTAATGCATCCCCAGATGGTCAGCACTAGAGCATCATAACTTACGGAAGTGAGCAGGACCGATTCGTCACTTCCGCGACCGAATTCGTCACCTCCATGACTTATGAGTGTATGATCTATTGCTGACCATCCGCAGATGTCTTCTTCTTCTTCTTCTTCTTCTTCTTCTTCTTCTTCTTCTTCTTCTTCTTCTTCTTCTTCTTCTTCTTCTTCTTCTTCTTCTTCTTCTTCTTCTTCTTCTTCTTCTTCTTCTTCTTCTTCTTCTTCTTCTTCTTCTTCTTCTTCTTCTTCTTCTTCTTCTTCTTCTTCTTCTTCTTCTTCTTCTTCTTCTTCTTCTTCTTCTTCTTCTTCTTCTTCTTCTTCACATACGGTTGTAGAAGGAACCTTGTCATCCCGATTTAGACAATTTAATTCCTGTTCCGTTGGTAATTGGCGCGCGAGTTGGCCCAGTGGTTAGCGACACGGCTTTCAGTGCGGAGGTTCTTGAGACAGATACCCGACCTGAACTTTTAATCTTGCATTTTCCCCCCCCTCGTCTCTTGACTACATAGTAAAAGAGGACTACAGTGCTGCCAAAACCCCTGAACTGATTTGTTATTGAAATAAATGGGGAAATTACTTGTTTTAAGTGAAGCTAGGAGATGCCAACTCCTGATGGCATATACATATATTGATAATTATTAGAACAAATTGAATATTTTCCTCAACATCAACCATTTCAATCTTGACAGTTTTTATTATTTACAAAGACAAGCAGAACAAGTATACAGGTCCTGAGCAACACATTGGACGTCACACATTTTGTGAATCCAGAGGTCACACTGACTACACTGATTCCACTCCACCAAAGCATCATCTGACATCATGTCATCTTCCCTGAAGCAAAACCCACAAACAGTTTGATCAACATTGTTCATATCCTTCTTCATGGAACTTTTTTCTTCAGCAGTTGGCCTAGAAAATGTTGGTCCTGCAGGGTCACTCTTCTTTTTTTTGGTACCATAAAATCTACTTTGAGTTTTAATTTTTTTGTTTGAAGGGAAGGTATCCTTTTTCTGATAGTCATCACCAGGTGGGGTTACAGCATGACCTTCCATGGTAACGAGAGCAGCTTTGATGTGTTTAGTACAGCTTTGCACAGCATTGAGGTCTTGTGATGATGTCCAACAGATTTCTTTATATAATTCAAAGCTGCTTTCTTGGCTACATCAGGGTCATGTGCTACACCTGGTTTGTGGATGATCCTAGACAAGTACTGCTGATCATTGATACAAGTATTAGTTCGACTGGTATCGTCAGAACTTTCTGAATCCATTCTCTCATTAAGAGTTTCTTCAACCTTTTTGTTGCAATACATTTTTACAGAATGTACATGTTTACAAGCCACTGAATGAATAAGGTAGTCAAGACAAGAACAAGAAAGCACATGTAGGCAAGTATCACACTGATGATATTTAAGTTTACAATTACAAGAATCTTTTTCTTTTTTCACAATGTAATATGGGTCTCGAGTGGTGGAAGATGGAACACTCCAGACTCTTCCATCAGTGATTACACTGATTTGACTCACAAGTTCAATGCCAGGTTGATGTCTTATCCTGGTTTGTTAGATTTTATTTGTACCTTGCCTTTCTCAAGTTTGATGAATTGTTCATGGGCTTTGTCATTTGCTATTTGTAAAAGTACTACCAACAGTTCATCAACTCTTCTGTTCTGTTTTTTCCGAAAATAGACATCCTTCAGTACCCGATTCAGCGCTTCAACATGCATATTTGTGTTGACCAGAGTACCTTTCCGGAAGCATGCAGCCCAGAGTTTTATCTTATCATCAACAACATAACAGGTGGTGAAGTATTTTCCAAAATCAGGTGAAATGTCCTCTAGCATTGTTAAAAACTCTGAAAGAAGTTTCCTGAAGTTTTTTCTCATTAGGCCCATAAAGAATGAGGTCTAACATTGTACTGACATCTTTTTGAGACTTTTCACCTTTAACCTTGGCAAGCAGATTTTTTTGCCAGTTCTTTTTCGTGTGCCAGGTACAATATAATCTGTTCACAGGCTTTTGGAAAATACAGCACCAGGCATTATAAAAGTTATTAGCAAGATCACTCATGAAAATGTGACATTGGAAGTCACCAACCTTCTTCATTAGAGCTTCCATGAATGGAACTAAAACACTTTCATCCTCTCTGTCAGAGATTAGCCATGCCACTGGAATGCCTTCACCATAGTCATCAACGACAGCAATAGTTGTCACTAAAAAGTCATATTGTGTTGTTTTGTGTGTTGAATCTATGCATATAGCATGAGGGCTGAATTCTAACATTACATTCCTTTGATATTCTGTTTGAATTCCAAGCAAAAAATTATCCTTTCCCAGGTCAAATTTGGTCTCTCTATGACAATAGGATCATATTCTTGAGATTTTAACCCAATTTTTTGTACTAATGCTGTCATTGTTGTCTCTGTTTGCTGAGGATATATTGTACAGTGTCTTGATGTTGAGTATGTCTTTGTGGACCAGGAGCCGATACCGACCATCAAATCTCGATATATCTTCTCTAATAAGATTGAGCAAGACTTTAGACTTTTTTTCTCCATTTGTCTTGACAAAACGGGTGCCATACATCTTCTCTAAATCAGATTTGAAGTCCTCAAACTCTCCAACTGACTGTAACTCTGTATGCTGAATCTGATGATCACATCCGTGGGCCGAATTAAGGTGACTTATTAGATCTTTAATTCCGGCACAGCTGAGAATAGAATAGAATAGCTTTCACATGGAATCCTGTCAAAATGTCCAGTTTATCCTTTAACAATTCAACCAATATTAATCCAGGGCACTTTTTTTTTTCTTGGGCTAGATATTTTCATTTCATATGGGTGAACAAATGACTTATTTGATGAGCGATTTACATGTACTTACTGGAATGCCTTACACATGATACACTCTCTTGTACCCATTTCAGGTTCCGCTTTCTTTCCTAGGGGATGTCGGTGTAATCCCTCATTCGTCCAGGCGTGTTCCATTGTAGAAAAAGCTTCAGTTGTAGTCATCTGGACTCCTAGGGGATGTTGATTTTTCTTATGTCGGGAAAGAGATTGACGAGTGCTGAGTTGAAGCTGACAATATGGGCAAACATATGTTTTTGTTGGTGTTTCATTGGTTTTGTCTTTGCTATTTGGTTCCTAAAATAAATAGAGATGTCATTAGGACATGATTAACATAACCGCTTTTTGTGTCGCGATCAAAGGATTCTTAAATTTCTTTGAGATTTGGCTGTAGTTTCATCTTTGGTTGGATCATCCACTCCCTTGGATGTTGAGGGGCTGTTCTTATCGAAGGACCAAGGCTTCCCATCTTTTGGCAATATGGTCTTCTTACTTGTGGACTGAAATAAAAAAAAAAAAAAAATACATTTTCTTTGTCAAGATCAAGGTCTCCATGTATATCTTGACCACTATTGCCATTCTTGCTCTGTAGTGCACCCAGCTGAAATTAAGATTAGCATTGATGGTAGACATTTATAGCAAAATTCATAACTGAGTATGCTAATGAAGAAAATAACAGTATTCACCATTGAGGTAAATCATCATTGTAATCAACTTTACCTGGATATCAGCACGAGTAGTAACATCATTTGGTTCAGATGGTTCGTTTTTGTGCTCACTTGTCTTCTCTGTTGTTCCCTGAAATTATATCATAACACTAGTGATGCCGCTTTAGAAAATGTGACCTGCATGTACATAAAATGTGTACATGCAAATGAAGTTTTCCTTTTAAATCAGTAATTGAGATTATATATATGTTTTAGTGAAAACATTTTTTGAAAATATCTCACCTTACTTCCGCTTGACAATCTCTTTCTCTTTAGTGAGAGCCTTCCTTTCACTGATTGTGCATATGAGTGTGCCAACATCACAGGTTGTACTTTTGGGAGCTCCTTCAAACTGACATTCTTGATACTGATTGTTCCAGACATGAACCATGAAATTAGAACCAACCTCAGATATTTTGAATATGTGGTTGGATATCTGAGATAAAACTGATCCATGTTTTTGGGTCCACACAGGAACTTGAAGAATGGCTGGTCAAAAGTGGCAATCGCTGCAGCGATTATGGAAACAACTCCACAAATATCCCTACACGTCTGGAGTGGATAATTGGTGCAACTTGGGTCACAAGTATGAACCTCCGCCACTGATGTAAGAGTATGGCAAATCTTGATCGAGCTTGGAGAGAGGATTCTGCCGAAGAAGGAAGCGTATTCCTGCAGCCTTGCACAGAGTACGTCTGGTACTCCTCATGCCATACTATCACAGTACAAGACTTCACCTGTTAGAAGTTTTACTACAGCCAATGTCCAATGATTACCTGGCCTACATCGCCTCCAATATACACCGAGTTGTCTGGTAGTTTTCCAACATTTATTGGGGTTTAGCTAGGCGGGCAAGTACATTCCAGGCCTAAAAACCTCCGTCATCAGTCCTGAAAGAATATCAATGAATTTCCAAAAACTATATCTCACCTTTTGAACAGATGCCGAATTCCATGTTGCAAGTAGACGTCTTAGTAGACCTCTTTTGACCTTGTGCTTGGCTTGTGTTTCAATTGACATCAGAATCACCGGGATTTCAAATATGAATAAGAGTGAATGAAATGTCATATACTTATGAAGGCTCTCTGAGATAAGTCTAAGGCTTTTTTTTAAAGATATTGGATAATAATAACAATACTATTGATAGTGTAGAGGCCTACAAAAAAGTAAATAAAATGACATAGGGGTGCCCGTTGATTGCGATGGCGGTGCGATGGAGGCAGTCGTACTTGCCGAAGCGCGCCCAAAAGCCCGGAAGCGTGCCTTAAAGCGCCGAAGTGCGCGCCGGAAAAAGCAGAAAATTGCCGAAGCAGAGGAAGGAGGAGGGAGAAAGTTCTGGTTAAGCTCAACCTTCTATCATTTAGTGTAGTTGTCGTCAGTATATTTTATTTTCAAAATACTCAGCTGTATTAATGGTCTAGTTAAATAGCAGATTTTCTCTCTTTTTACATTGCACATTTGTATATGATAAACTATATTAGGCTATTAATGAAAGCCTACATTGTGTTTCTATAGCCTAATTATGGTTAAACAAAAATAAAAACCTGTTTAATACTGACACTTAAAATAATACTAAATTGTACAATAATTTAGATCTATGGGTAGATCTTTGGGCTTTGTCGAATATAGACCTAGATTAAATGTGAAAAGTGAAACACAAATAAAAACAACAAATATTTTTTCCATTTATTTCAGTAAATAATTAGCAGGATGACGAAAGTGAAACACAAATAAAAACAGAACAAATAATTGTCTCATTTATTTCAATAAAAAATCAGTTCAGGGGTTTTGGCAGCACTGTAGTAAATGCAAGATTAAGAGTTCATGTCGGGTATCGATCTCAAGAACCTCCGCACTGAAAGCCGTGTCGCTAATCGCTGGGCCAACATGCGCGCCAGTAGTAGGAAGCATAGTCGCTAAAACGGGATGACAAGGTTCTGTCTACAACCGCATGTCTCTTCTTCCTCTTCTTCGTTGTGTTTTATGGCGAAATGCAACCTTTAGGTGCATTTACACCACCTACAGTATTGGAATATGAGCTAAAGATTTCTATTTCCCACCCAAAAAAAGGAAGATTAAAAAAACACACACACACACACACACACACACACACAGTAACTTAATTCTATTTATCAGGCCTGATTCTTGAATCCTTCAAGAATGTAATTAAGGTCTTCTGCTTAACCCATTTGAATATGTTTTGAGGACTGACTTCCACATGCCCCTGGTTTCTCAACTCATTGATAATATATTGCCTTTGCTCTCTGTACTTGTCACACTGAATGATGGCATGCTTGATTGATTCTTCTTCACTACAGTGATCACAAAGCTCTGTTGGATGCTTGTTAAATAAATGTAAAGACTTGGTGTGTGCTCTATCTGATTGGAGTTATGACCCTCTCTTCCTTGGTGCTCCCTCTGATTGTTCGTCCTGATCCAACTGTCTTCTAAATCGCATATAGATGCCTCCCTCTGTTTATCCTATCCCAGTGTGACTGCCACTCTGCCATAATAAAGCCTTTGATGAATGATTTGGCCTCTGATCTGCTCAAAGGTATGTCCATGAAAGGTATTCTGTTAAAAGTGCCTGCTTTGCCAGTTTGTCTGGTGCTTCATTGCCATTTATACCCCTGTGAGCTGGGATCCACATAAAAGAGACCCGGAAGCCTCTTTTGTAAAGCCTGTGCAAATTTTCATATATTTCTATTACCAAGTCTTGTCTACTTGAGGATCTAAACTATTGGATTGCCATTAAGGAGTAACTTGAATCGGAACAAACAGACTGAGGAGAACAGACTCCTCAAAGACATTCTCCCCCTAATTATAGACTCTATTCTTAATATAATAAATACTTCACTAGAAAGTGGCTATGTTCCACAGTCCTTCAAACATGCAGTCATTAAACCTCTGTTGAAAAAGCCTAACCTCGATCCAGATCTATTGGTAAACTACCGACCTATTCCAAATCTTCCCTTTGTCTCTAAAATCCTTGAAAAAGTTGTAGTTAAACAGCTTTGTCGCCACCTACAAGACAATAACTCATTTGAAGTTTTGCAGTCAGGGATCAGAGCCCACAACAGCACTGAAACTAGACTAGTTAAAGTCACAAATTATTTGTTATTAGCTGCTGATGATGGATTGGTCTCAATCCTGGTCCTGTTGGACCTCAGCGCAGTGTTTGACACCATCGACCACAACATTCTACTGCAGCGGTTAGAATGTGATGTAGGTGTCGGAGGGACAGCCCTTAGCTGGTTTAAGTCCTATTTATCAGATAGCTACCAATTTGTTAATGTAAACCAGAGGTCCTTACCTTGCTCTAAAGTAAGCTTATGATGTGCCACAGGGATCAGTACTCAGTCCAATTCTGTTCAATTCTGTACTCTTTACATGCTGCCGTTAGGCAACATTATCAGAAAGCATGGGCATGGCATTAACTTCCACTGCTATGCAGATGCCACTCAGCTGTATTTATCAATGAAACCTGATCAGAGCGATCAAGTTGACAGACTTAGTGCTTGTGTGAAGGATACCTGGATGACACTTAGTTAAAGGCGTAATGGACGATTTTTCGGCGATTTGAGAACTCAGGCAGAAGTGCACATGTGGTAGGTGAGTTTTATGATTGATACGTGGCAGGACTAATCGGCAGTCCACGCCACGAGGAAATGAGACTCAGATTTTGGCCAAAAAAATCGTCCATTCTACGTTTAAGTGTCGTCCAACAACCCTGAAAGAAAAAAAGTAATTGTGCTGGGCCCTAAACATCTACGAGACGCATTATCTGATCAGATAGTCACACTGGACAATGTCAGAGTAGCCTCCAGTTCAACTGTAAGAAACCTCTGAGTCTTATTTGACCAGGAGCTCTCAATTAAAGCACATATATTATCAAGCCAGTAAAACGGGCTATTTTCATTTGCGCAATATAGCCAAAATGAGAAGAATCCTGCCTAAAAAAAAAAAATGTATCCATGCATTTGTAACATCTAGATTGGACTACTGTAACTCTCCTGTCCTAAAAGCTCCATAAAAAACGTTCGACTGGTTCAAAATGCAGCAGCAAGTTTAGAATCAAATTTAAAATTAAGATAAGATAAGATAATCCTTTATTGTCCCACATTGGGAAATTTCAGTGTTGCAACGCAGGTAGATACAGAGGTAGATACAGAGGAAAAGAACAGATAACTTATAGGAAGTTTGAAAAAAACTCTGAGTAGAAGATCTCTTATAAACAAAAACTCCTATAGACAAACCTCCCATTTCCCAACAAGGGATGGAGGGGAACAATAATAAAGATAAAAAAATATATAAATACCATTGCATGTGATCACGACAGTAATTGCACATGAATTGCATATGAATTTCACAGTAATTGCACATGAATCACGACAATAATTGTATATGAATATGACGGAATTGCACATGGTTAAGTCAGTATTGCGAGTGTTCAGGACTAACTGTGTTTGTTATAAAGTCTGACAGCAGCAGGAAGGAAAGACCTGCGAAACCTCTCCTTCACACAGCGAGGGTGGATCAGTCTCTCACTGAAGCTGCTCTTCAGAGCGGACAGAGTGTCCTGCAGGGGGTGACACTCATGGTCCAGCATAGATGTGAATCTAGCCAGGACCCTTCTGTCCCCCACCTTCTGCACCGAGTCCAGAGCGCAGCCCAGGACGGAGCTGGACTTCTTGATGACTTTGTCCAGCTTCCTCCTCTCCCTCTCTGTGATGCTGCTGCTCCAGCAGGCCACACCGTACAGGAGGGCTGATGCCACCACAGAGTCGTAGAAGGTCTTCAAGAGTGGCCCTGTCACTCCAAAAGACCTGAGTCTCCTTAGGTCCTGTACAGTGCGTCTGTGTTGTGAGTCCAGTCCAGTTTGTGGTTCAGATGAACACCCAGGTACTTGTCTTCCCCGCGTTGATGAGGAGGTGGTTCCGCTGACACCAGTCCACAAAGTCCTGCGCCAGTCCCCTGTACTCCGCATCATCGTTGTCCGTGATGAGTCCGATGATGGCAGAGTCGTCAGAGAACTTCTGCAGGACACAGCTGTCCGTGTCGTGTCTGAAGTCTGCAGCGTAAAGGGTGAAGAGAAAGGGAGCGAGGACAGTGCCCTGGGGCGCCCCCACACTGCAGGTCCGAGTGTCAGACACACAGTCCCGGCCTCTCACAAACTGGGGTCGGTCTGTGAGGTAGTCCAGGATCCACTCTGCCAAATCATACTCCACACCAGCAGTCTCCAGCTTGTCCCTCAGGAGCAGCGGCTGGTTGGTATTGAAGGCGCTGGAAAGATCGAAGAACAGGATCCTCACAGAGCTGCAAGGCTTTTCCAGGTGAGAGAGAGCGGTGCAGCAGGGAGATGATGGCGTCCTCCACTCCGATGCCAGGCCGATATGCAAACTGCAGCGAGTCCATGGCTTAGCCCACGGTGGAGCGGAGGTGGTCCAGGACCAGCCGCTCCAGTGTCTTCATCAGGTGGGACGTGAGAGCCACCGGCCTGAAGCTGTTGAGGTCTTTGGCGCGCGGTGTCTTGGGCACAGGTACCAGACAGGAGGTCTTCCAGACCTGTGGTACCACCCTCAACTTCAGGCTCATGTTGAAGACATGCTCCATAACTCCACACAGTTCATCTGCGCAGGACTTAAGAAGCCTGGGGCTGATGCCGTCAGGTCCCGCTGCCTTCCTCACTTTAATCCTCTTCAGCTCACTCCTCACCTGTGCTGCAGTGACAGTCAGTGGATGGCAGGGGGACTGTGTGCTGGGGGGATGGGTGAGTCCAGGCGAAGTGGGGAGTGGATGCAGGGCATTGTCCAGCTGTGGAAGAGGGAGCATGCAGCTGTGCAGGGGGAGGGGTGGGTGACCGATCAAATCTCAAGAAGTGAGCATTTAAATCATTCACCCACTGTAGGTCCCCCTCTGTCTGGGCAGGGGGGATTTTGAAGCCCGAGATGGTTTTCAGGCTTCTCCACACTCCCTGAATGTTCTTCTGCTGCAGCTGCTCCTCCATCCTCCTCTTGTAGCTGGCTTCCGCCTGCCTGATCTTCCTCCTCAGCTCCCTCTGCACAGTCCTCAGCTCCTCCTTGTTCCCTGACCTGAAGGCTCTCTTCTTCTCCTTCAGCAGAGCCTTCAGTTCACGGTTAATCCATGGCTTGTTGTTTGGAAAACACCGCACTGTCCAGGAGGGAACAGTGTTCTCAAAAAAAAAAAAAAATTCTACTTCTGACCTACAAAGCCATAAATGACCAGGCCCCATCCTACCTCAAAGATGCTATAGTACCATATCAGAGCTCTTTGCTCTCAAAATGCTGGCCTTCTGGTGGTCCCAAGAGTCTCTAAAAGCACAGTAGGAGGTAGTGCGTTTAGCTACCAAGCTCCTGTGTTATGGAATCAGCTCCCGGTCCATGTTAAAGATGCCGACACAGTCTCTTCAGTTAAGACCAGGCTTAAAACGTTCCTCTTTGAAATCGCTTATAATCAGGCCAGTTAGGAACAGAAATATAAACTTACAGTTTCAGCTACGCTGCCCTAGAAGCAACTATGCTGGTGTAAGTATGGCAGCTTGAGCATTATCCTCTTCTTCTGACTAATAATTTTATCAAACAATATTTAATATTTAATTCCACTTGCAAACTGTTCATTATTGCCTTTTCTTTTTCTCACTCCTGAGGAATTGTGGACCCAGATGCTCCTCTCCTGGTGAAGCGGTCTCTGCCCCGTATGGACGGTCCTTCATCTGCCTGGAAGATCTGGTTCTCCTCCTGATGAACTGGTTCTCCTCCTGAGTGGCTCCAACCCCACTTTCTCCCTCGCCTCCGTCTGTCCGTCTGTGAGAGTCGATCCCCCCTTCACTGTGGAACTCCTCCAGGTTTCTACTTTTTCCTAGGAGTTTTTTTGTAGTTTTTCCTGGCCCGAAAGGAGGGTCTAAGGACAGAGGACTCTGGAACATCATCCCCCGCCACCACAGACATTGCTTAATTTGTTTTTCACTGTCGCCCTTAGAGGCAACCGTTTTGGGCGTTACAAATATAAATTGACTTGAATTGAATTTAAATTCAATTATCTACATTGTTAGGGCTTGGGCTACAGTGTTAGGGCTTGTGAAACAGCTTTAGGGTCTGGGCTAAAGTTTTTGGGCTTGGGCTACAGTATTAGGGCTTGGGCTACAGTGTTTGGTCCTGAGCTACATTGTTATGGCTAGGGCTACAGTGTTAGGGCTTGGGCTACAATGTCAGGGCTTGGGAAACAGTGTTAGTGTCTGAGCTACAGTTTTTGGTCCTGGGTTACGGTGTTATAGCCTGGGCTACAGTGTTAGGGCCTAGGCTACAGTGTTCAGTGTTAGGGCTTGGGCTACAGTGTTATGCATTGGCCCGATTGTGAGGGCCTGGACTACAGCGTTTGGGCCTGGGCTACAGTTTTAGGACTTGGGCTGCAGTGTTAAGGCTTGGGCTACACGGTTAGGGACTGTGCTACAGTGTAAGGGGTTGGGCAACAGTTTTAGGGTCTGGACTACAGTGTTTGGAATTGGGCTACAATGTTAGCGTCTGGGTTACAGTTTTAGGGCCTGGGCTATGGTGTTAGGGGTTGGGCAACAGTTTTAGGGTCTGGGCTACAGTGTTATGGCCTTGGTATTCAGTGTTAGGATTTGGGCTACAGCGTTCAGGCTTGGGCTACAGTTTTAGGGCCTGGGTAATAGTGTTAGGGCTTGGGCTACAGTGTTAGGGCCTAGGCTACAGTGTTAGGCTTGGGCTACAGTGTTTGGGCTTGGGCTACAGTGGTGGGGCTTGGGCAAAAGTGTTAGGGTCTGGGCTACAGTGTTTGGGCTTGGGCTACAGTCTTAGGGCCTGGGTAACAGTGTTAGGGCTTGGGATATAGTGAAAGTGATTGGGCAACCGTTTTAAGGTCTGGGCTACAGTGTTAGGGCTTGGGTAATAGTGTTAGGGCTTAGGCTATAGTGTTAGGGCTTGGGCTACAGTGTTAGAGCCTGGGCCACAGTGTTAGGGCCTGGGCTACAGTGTTAGGGCCTGGGTTACAGTTTTGGGGTCTTGGCTACATTGTTAGGGCTTGGGCTACAGTGTTTGGTCCTTAGCTACATTGTTAGGGCTAGGGCTATTGTGTTAGGGCCTTGTCTACAGTGTTTGGGCTCTGGTTACTGTGTTAGGGCCTGTGCTATAGTGTTATGGGTTGGGCAACAGTATTAGGGTCTGGGCTAAAGTGTTTGGGCTTGGGTTACAGTGTTAGGGCCTGGGTTACAGTTTTAGGGTCTGGGCTACATTGTTAGGGCTTGGGCTACAGTGTTAGGGTCGGGGTTACATTGTTGGGCTAGGGCTACAGTTTTATGGCTTGGGCCACAGTGGTGGGGCTTGGCTACAGTTTTAGGGCTTTGGCCACAGTGGTGGGGCTTGGCTACAGTTTTAGGGCTTTGGCCACAGTGGTGGGGCTTGGCTACAGTTTTAGGGCTTGGGCTAAAGGGTTAGAACTGCGCTACAGTTTAAGGAGTTGGGCAACAGTTTTAGGGTCTGGGCTACAGTGTTTGGGCTTGGGCTACAGTATTAGGGCCTGGATTACAGTTTTAGGGCCTGGGCTACAGTGTTAGGGCCTGGGATACTGTGTTAGGGTCTTGTCTACAGTGTTAGGGCCTGGACTACAGTGTTAGGGCTTGGGCTACATTGTCAGGGCTTGTGATACAGTGCTAGGGTCTGGGCTAAAATGTTTGGTCCTGGGCTACAGTGTTAGAGTCTGGGCAAGATTGTTAGAGATAGGGCTACAGTGTTATGCCTTGGGCTACAGTGTTAGGACATTGTCTACAGTATTAGGGTTTGGGCTACAGAGTTATGCTTGGGCTACAGTTTTAGGGCCTGGGCTACAATGTTTGGGCTTGGGCTTGGGCTTAATTGTTAGGGACTGTGCTACAGTGTTAGGGATTGTGCAACAGTTTTAGGGTCTGTGCTACAGTGTTTGGACTTGGGCTACAGTGTTAAGGCCTGGGCTTCAGTGTTAGGGCTTGGGCTACAGTGTTAGGGTCCGGAATACAGTTTTAGTGTTCTGTGTCAGGGCTTGGTCTGAAGTGTAGGGCTTTGGGTACAGTTTTAGGGCTTAGGCTAAAGTCTTAGGGCATAGGTTACTGTCTTAAGGCATGGGCTACAGTGTTAGTTCCAGGGTTACAATGTTAGGGCTTGGGCTACATTGTTTGATCCTCAGCTACATTGTTTGGGCTAGGGCTATAGTGTAAGGGCTTGGGCTAAAGTGTTTGGGTTTAGGCTTTAGTGTTGGGGTTTGGGCCAATGTGTTCGGGCTTGGGCTATAGTGTTAGGACCTAGGCTAGAGTGTTAGCCTCAACTGAGATGGACGTCACTTCCGGGTGAGTGTATCGCGCTTTCAGAGTTGTTTGTTTTCCACTTTCTTTCGTTAATCCACAAATTATACACACTTTTTTCGCATCATATACACAATAGTGAAAGTTTGATTGCTCCACAAACTGGGACAACAATCCGGAGTCTCATACCGCTCACTTTTCAGTATTTCGTGGATTAAAAGCCCCCCTCGCTCTATAGCTCCATTCTGAACTAGCCTTGCCCAGCCTTGCCGCTAGCGTCATGGCTGGATCTGCCTTTACCTACTCAAGTTGTCTATGTTGAGTCAGAACCATGGCTCTTTCTCTGATGACAGGTGCGTGAAGTGCAGTGTAGTGGTAGCTTTGGAGGCCAGGGTTACGGAGTTAGAAGCTGTTTGAGGATCTTAAGTCTAGCTATAGCCAGGTTGTGGCATCAGGTTTACCGGACCACACTACAGGGCCTAGCATTAGCCTTTGCAGTAGTAGTAAAGTCGAGCTTAGTCCCTCAGCGTCTCCCGTGCTGCTGGGACTAGACCAGGAACAGAATAGGGACCAATTTGTGACAGTTCGGAGGGTACAAGGCACTAAACGCCGAACCGTAGTGCACCGTGAGCTTCCCGTCTACAATAGGTTTTCTCCCCTCAGCGATCACACGCCTGCTGAATGGACTCGTGACACTCTTGTAATCGGGAGTTCTATAGTTAGAGACTGTCGCTGAACTCTCGCCCACTCTGTCACATGGGAAGTGTTAAGATTCAAGGCAGATAGAGACTGTGTGTGTCCCTCGTGCAAATAATGCCAAAAAGTCAATCCTCAGAAAAACTATTTCAGGCGTCAGACCAAATAACTTAAGGAAAATAACACTCACAAATGACACAAATAAACAAATGCAGATAAAATGTGGACTGCTAAACACTAGATCAATTTCCTCCAAATCGCTTTTAGTTAATGAATTAATTGGTGACTATAACATAGATCTTCTAGTTCTAACTGAAACGTGAACTGAAACGATTATGCCAGACTAAATGAGTCCACCCCACCCACCCATGTTAACTTTCAGACCTCCAGGAGCACAGGCCGAGGTGGTGTTGTGGCAGTGATCTCGCACTCAAGCCTACTCATGAGCCCTAAAATTGAATTCCCAATGCATTTCACTCATTTGAAAGCCTCATGCTGTCAATCACGTGTCCAAACATGAGAAACAAAAAAGGAGTTTTGTTTATAGTTATCTACCGACCGCCTGGTCCCTATTTTTAACCGAGTTCTCTGACTTTATATCAAACTTAGTGCTAGCCTGGGGTAAAATAGTTATAGCTGGAGACTTTAATATCGACATGAACGTGAGTGATCACTCTCTCAGTAATGCCTTCAGCACCCTGTTAGATAGCATCGGTTTCACTCAAAATGTAAATAAACCGACTCACAGTCATAAGCACATTCTGGATCTTGTCTTAACGTATGGAATAGAGATTAGTGACCTCATTGTCTCCCCTCAAAACCCTATATTGTCAGATCGTTTCCTAATTACCTTTCAGGTAATTCTTCCAGCCCCACAGAATAAAGTTATAACGAAAAGGACAATATCCGAAAAATCTATCTCAAAATTCAAAGAAATAATAGAGCCAATATTCAGTGACATGTCATGTGATCCTGCAGAGAACAGTTTTAGTCCCAGTATAAGTGATCAATTTGTCGACCTGACCATGAATTCTCTGAAGTCTGCTCTTGATGTTGCAGCGCCGTTAAAACAGAAGGTCATTAGGCCAAAGTGCGCCTTCCCATGGTACAACGAAGAACTGCGTTCACATAAACAAAGAGTTAGAAAGTTAAAAGGATCATTTCGTCGCTCCCACACAGAAGAATCCCTAAAAGCATGGAAAAGTTACCTACTGTCCTACAAGCAGGCTCTGCGTAAGGCCCAAACCAGATACTATTCAAATCTAATAGAAGACAATGAAAGTAACACTAAAATTATTTTCAGCACTGTGGCCAGGCCAACAAACTGTCACAGCGTAGTAGAGTCCTCAATCCCAGCTTATCTTAGCTCTGAGGATTTCCTCCTTTTTTTAACAAGAAAATAAAAACAATCAGAGATAAATTTGATGAAATTACTCCCGCTATTAGCCCTGAACTAGCCCAAGCTGTAAAACTAGAGTCCCATATAAATCCATCAGTAAATTTAGAAAGGTTCACAGCTCCCCCTAATTATAGACTCTATTCTTAATATAATAAATATTTCACTAGAAAGTGGCTATGTTCCACAGTCCTTCAAACATGCAGTCATTAAACCTCTTTTGAAAAAGCCTAACCTTGATCCTGACCTATTGGTAAACTACAAACCTATTTAAAATCTTCCCTTTGTCTCTAAAATCCTTGAAAAAGTTGTAGTTAAACAGCTTTGTCGCCACCTACAAGACAATAACTTATTTGAAGTTTTCCAGTCAGGGTCCAGAGCCCACCACAGCACTGAAACTGCGTTAGTTAAAGTCACAAATAATTTGTTATTAGCTGCTGATGATGGACTGGTCTCAATCCTGGTCCTGTTGGACCTCAGCGTTTGACACCGTCGACCACAACATTCTACTGCAGAGGTTAGAATGTGATGTAGGTGTCGGAGGAACAGCCCTTAGCTGGTTTAAATCCTATTCATCAGATAGCTACCAATTTGTTAATGTAAACCAGAGCTCTTCACCTTGCTCTAAAGTAACTTATGATGTGCCACAGGGTCAGTACTCGGTCCAATTCTGTATACTCTTTACATGCTGCCGTTAGGCAACATTAGCAGAAAGCATAGCATTAACTTCCACTGCTATGCAGATGACACTCAGCTGTATTTATCAATGAAACCTGATCAGAGCGATCAAGTAGACAGACTTAGTGCTTTTGTGAAGCATATAAAAACCTGGATGACACTAAACTACCTGCTTCTTAACCCTGAAAAAACCGAGGTCATCGTGCTGGGCCCTAAACAATTACGAGACGCTCTATCTGAGCAGATAGTCACACTGGACAATGTCAGCGTAGCCTCCAGTTCTACTGTAAGAAACCTCGGAGTCTTATTTGACCAGGTGCTCTCATTTAAAGCACCTATAAATCAAGCCTGTAAAACAGCCTATTTCCATTCGCGCAATACAGCCAAAATCAGAAGAATCCAGACTGAAAGCGATGCTGAAAAACTAATCCATCTATTTGTAATGAGTAGATTTGACTACTGTAACACCCTGCTCGCAGCATGTGCTAAAAGCTCCATAAAAATCTTTCAACTGGTTCAAAATGCAGCAGCAAGATTACTAACAGGAACTAAAAGAAGAGAGCATATTACGCCGGTGCTGGAGTCTGTTCACTGGCTCCCCGTCAAGTTTAGAATCAAATTTAAAATTCTACCCCTGACTTAAATAGCCATAAATGACATGGCCCCATCCCATCCTACCTCAAAGATGCTATAGTACCATAACATCCAAACAGAGCTCTTCGCTCTCAAAATGCTGGCCGTCTGGTGGTCCCAAGAGTCTCTAAAAGCACAGTAGGAGGTAGAGCCTTCTGGTCGTCCCAAGAGTCTCTAAAAGTACAGTAGGTGGTAGAGCGTTTACCAAGCTCCTGTGTTATGGAATCAGCTCCCGGTCCATGTTAAAGATGCCGACACAGTCTCTTCATTTAAGACCATGCTTAAAACGTTCCTCTTTGAAATCGCTTATGTTCAGGCCAGTTAGAAACAGAAATATAAACCTACAGTTTCAGCTACGCTGCCCTAGGGGCAACTATGCTGGGGGAAGTATGGCAGCTTGAGCACTATCATCTTCTTCTGACAACTTATTCTATCAAACAATATTTAATATTTAATTCCATTTGCAAACTGTTCACTGCCTTTTCTTTTTTTCACTCCTGAGGACCTGAGGACCCAGATGCTCCTCTCCTGGTGAAGCGGCCCCTACCAAGTATGGACGGTCCCTCATCTGCCTGAAGAGTGGGTCCAGCTCGACTGTCTCTCTCGCGTCCGACGGTCCCTCATCTGCCTGAAGAGTGGGTCCAGTTCCACTGCTTCCAACGCGTCTGTCTGTCCGTCTGTGAGAGTCAGATGTCTCCTTCACTCTGGAACTCCTCCTGGTTTCTATTTTTTCCCAAGGAGGTTTTTTGTAGTTTTTCTTGCCGAGAAGGAGGGTCTAAGGACAGAGGACTCTGGAACATCGTCCCTTGCCACCACAGACATTACTTGATTCATTTTTCACTGTCGCCCTCAGAGGCAACGGTTGTTGTGATTTTGGGCGTTAGAAAAATAAATTGAATTGAATTGAATTAGGGCCCAGGCTACAGTGTTAGGGCTTGGGCTACAGTGTTTGGTCTTGGGCTACAGTCTCGGGGCATAAGCAACCATGTTAGGGTTTAGAAATATATTGTTAAGGCTTGGGCCAATGTGTTAGGGCATGGGCTACAGTGTTAGGGATCATCTCAAAATGGGTTGAAGCTGAAAAGACGTAATATTTTTCATCTTGGTGGGGGGGCGAACCTACATTTTGTATTTTTGTTGCTTTGAAGCTTCAATACATCGTTGTGGCAGTAATTGTTTTGAAATGCTAAAAAACTCTCTCAGCAACTCCCCGTGTGCGTACGGGGGAGCACGGCTCACCGCGGCCCGTGTGCGCACCGCGGCCCACCGCGGCCCATGCGCGCGGTGTGTTGTGATCACGGCGCGCAGTGGCCCGTGCGCGGCCCGTGTGCGACCCGTGCGCACGGTGCGCAGTGATCACGGCGCGCAGTGGCCCGTGTGAGGGAGCACCCGCCCCGCTCCCCGCGCTGGCCACGGCGCGCCGTGGACCATGTGGATTGAGTAAACAAACATGCGCAACAGGTGACATTATTTGGAGAATTCATAACTTCTACTGACGAAAAAATTACGTCTTTTCAACCCATTTTGAGATGATCCCTTAGGGCTTGGGCTACAGTGTTTGGTCCTGAGCTAAATTGTCAGGGCTAGGGCTACAGTGTTAGGGCTTGGTAAACAGTGTTTGACCCTAGGCTACATTGTTAGGCTTGGGTTTCAGTGTAAGTGCCTGGGCTACAGTTTAAGGTCCTGGGCTACAGTGATAAGGCCTTTTCTACAGTGTTAGGGCTTGGGCTACACTGTTAGGGCCTGGGCTACAGTGTTTGGGCTTGGGCTACACTGTAAGGGCGTGGGCTATAATGTTTTTGGCTTGGGCTACAGTGTTATGTCCTGGGTTACAGTGTTAAGGCTTGGGAAACAGTTTTAGGGCCAGAGCTAAAGTGACAGAGCCTGGGCCACAGTGTTAGGTTCATTAGGTGTTAGGTACATTGTTAAGGCTTGGGCTACAGTGTTTTGTTCTAAGCTACATTGTAAGGGCCAGGGCTACAGTTTTTTGGGCTTGGGCTGGAGTGTTATGGCCTGAGTTAAAGTGATGGGTTCTTGGGATTCAGTGTTTGGGTTTGGGCTAAAGTCTTAGGGCTTAGGCTTAAGTGTTAGGGCTTGGGCCAATGTGTTCGGGCTTGGGCTTCAGTTTTAGGGCCTGCGTCATAGTGTTTGTGCTTGGGCTATAGTGTACGGGCCTAGGCTACAGTGTTAGGACCTAGGCTACAGTGTTAGGGTCTGGGCTACAGTCTTAGTTCTGCGTAACAGTGTTGGGGCTTGGGCTATAGTGATAGGGCTTGGGCAACAGTGTCAGGGTCAAGGCAACAGTGTTTGGGCTTTGGCTACAATGTTAGGCCTTGGGCTACAATGTTAGGCCTTGGGCTACAATGTTAAGGCCTGGGCTACAGTGTTAGGGTCTTTTCTACAGTGTGAGGGATTGGGCTACAGATTTATGCTTGGGCTAAAGTATTAGGGCTGGACTACAGTGTTATGGCCTGGGCTACATTTCTAGGACTTGGCCTGCAGTGTTAGGGCTTGGGCTACATTGTTAAGGCATTTTTCTTCAGTTTTTGGGCATGGGCTATAGTGTTTTTGGCTTGGGCTACATTGTTAAGGCCTTTTTCTTCAGTTTTTGGGCCTGGGCTATAGTAGGCTTCAGAAACAGTGTTAGGGGCTGGGCTACAGTGTTTTGCCTCAGGCTACAGTCTTAGGGCCTGAGTGACCATTTTAGGGTTTGGGAATATATTGTTTGGGCTTTGGCTAATGTGGTGGGGCTTCAGCTAATGTGGTGGGGCTTCAGCTACAGTCTAATGCCGCGTTCAGACCGGGGCGGCCAAAGCGTCCAGATTACATTCAAAGTCTATGTAAACGCACGTCTATGTAAACTCCAGTGACGTACGTACGCATTTCCCTGCCCGAGAAGAACCCCGGCACCACAACAATGGCAGACGATAAACTATAGTTTATCGTTAACGATAACACAAGGAGCTTAGACTGGACTGCCGGGTAAGACTTACAACTTTACAACTTTGATACAAATAAAATCTACGTGTTGATAGTTGATGCGGTCCAAATAATTTGCGCTGGTTTGTGTTTGACTAGTTCATGTGTTTATTCCGAGGACATCTTCAGAAGAGTAGGGACACATGAAGAGGCCAGAAGAAGCAGCACCAGGGCTGTCGGAAGGGTTAGTTGTTGTTGTTCTGCTCAACTAGCAGAGAGCTAGGCTACGATTTAATGCTAACAAGAGATCTCATCCACTTTGAAATGAGACTTTAAAAATACTTTGATGCATTTGAGATCACATTACGTAGATACAAAACTTAAATTACTGACTCGAACAGCGAAATGAGTGACTACAATCTAATGTCAGGCCTATTTAATTGTCAGACAGCCTATCAAAGAAATGTTTACACAATCAGCTGTGCACTAGAAGCTGTAGTGCTCAGCTGATTGTGCTTCTAGTGAGTGTGTGAAGTTATCAAAGAGCTGATGAAACTGGAAAATGATATTGGCAACATATATGTATGCCTCATCAAATATGCTGTATTATAATAGTAAAAGTTTGAATAGTATTGCAGTAAATGTACTGGGCAAAAATATAACTGCTGTACAATGTTCTTTTTGAAGATCTGGATTTGCCTTCAGCCCTGCTCCTGCTGCTCCTGTTGCTCCTGCTCCTGTTGCTCCTGCTCCTGTTGCTCCTGCCCCTGCTCCTGCAACTTCAGGGGATGCCTTCCCTTCTGCTGCACCCACAGGTGTGTAAAAGCATTTGGTTGGATTACAATTGGTTTTTTAACCTGTGTCATCTAAATTGCAATGTGTGTTTTTTTGTAGGCCCACGAGGAAGAGGTTCTGGAGCCAGAGTCCTGGAGCCAGAGTCCTCCAGCTTTGAGAGGGAGGTGCTGGCAGCGCTCTGGGACTGACCATCTCCTCATGTTCCATCTGCTTCCTCTCCTGCAGAGGGTTCCAGCTCATTCAAAAGAATGTGTAAAATAACAAAACAAATGTATAAATTACTATATGAAAATAGTTAATTTGATTTCAATCCGGAAACATTGGAGCATGAAGATTAGATGAATGAGCTGCATCTTCTGCAGGAGAGGAAAGACTTATTTTTCCTCCCTGTTTTCCCCACTCTTCTACAACCCCACGTCATTGTCATTTTTGTTCCTGTTCTGTGTGTGTATATATGTGTGTATATAATATATGTGTATATATATATATATATACATATATATACATATGTGTATATATATATCTGTGTATATAATATATATATATATATATATATATATATATATATATATATATATATACATGTCTTCCCTGAATCGAATCCCTACCTTCTGGTTTGAGTCCTGTAACCAGCATTCAGCAAAAAAGGGCCAAAAAGACCAAGAAACAGTCCCCAGAATCTGTAGCCTGTATCAAAAGCCTCATTTCTGGGCTAAAAATTGGCACCAGCCTGGCACCAAAAGAGCCAAAAGGAGAAGACCACAGCCCCCGCAATCAAATCAAAGCCCTCCGTTCTGGGCGAGGTTGGCAACAGCCTGGCCCCAAAAGTGTCAAAAGGACCAAGCCAGAGCCCCCAGAGTCGAGCCAGTTCTAGCCTGTATCAAAGCCCTTCTTTCTGGGCTAAGACTTGACACCTGCCTTACCCCAAAAGGGCCAAAAAGACCAGACCAGAGGTTCCAGAGTCTTCCCTGAATCAAATATCTCCCTTCTGGGCTAAGTCCTGTAACCAGCATTCCGCCAAAAAGGGCCTAAAGGATGAAGGAACAGGACCCAGAATGTAGCCTGTATCAAAGCTTTCCTTTCTGGGCTAAGTCTTCGAACCAGCCTGGACCCGAAACAGCCCAAAGGAGAAGACCACCGCCCCCGCAGTCATGCCTAAATCAAAGCCCTCCGTTCTGGGCTAGGTTGGCAAAAGCCTGGCCCCAAAAGGACCAGGCCAAGACTATCCTCAATCAAGCCCTCTTTTCTGATCCAAGTCTTGGAACAGGTCTAGAACATAAATGGCAAAAAGGACCAAAGAACAGGTCCCAGAATCTAGCCTGTATCAAAGGCCTCCTTTCTGGGCAAAGATTTGGCACCTGCCTTTCCCCAAAAGGGCCAAAAAGACAAGGCCAGAGCTCCCAGAGTCTACCCTGAATCAAATCCCTCCTTTCTAGGCTAAGTGCTGGAAAAAGCATTTAGCCAAAAAGGGCCAAAGGTCCCCAGAATCTAGCCTGTATCAAAGCCCTCATTTCTGGAATAAGAATTGGCAGCAACCTGGTCCCAAAAGGGCTAAAAGGACCAGGCCAGAGCCGAAATAAAATCCCTCCGTTCTGGGCGAGGTTGGCAACAGCCTGGCCCCAAAAATGTCAAAAGGACCAAGCCAGAGCCCCCAGAGTCGAAGCCCTCCTTTCTGGGCTAAGACTTGACACATGCCGTTCCCCAAAAGGGCCAAAAAGACCAGACCAGAGCTTCCAGAATCTTCACTGAATCAAATCCCTCCCTTCTGGGCTAAGTCCTGGAACCAGCATTTTGTCCAAAAGGGCCAAAGAACAGGCCCCAGAATTTAGCCTGTATCAAAGCCCTCCTTTCTGGGCTAAGACTTGGCAGCTGCCTTTCCCTAAAAGGGCCAAAACGACCAGGCCTGAGCTCCCTGAGTCTACCCTGAATCAAGCCTGTATCAAAGGCCTCATTTCTGGACTAAGTGGGCAACAGCCTGGCCCCAAAAGGGCCAAAAGGACAAGGCCAGAGCTCCTAGAGTCTACTCTGAATGAAATCACTCCTTTCTGGGCTGAGTCCTGGAACCAGGATTCCCCCAAAAAGGGCCAAAAGTACGAAAAAACATGCCCCCAAGACTAGCGTGTATTAGAGCCCCACATTCTGGGCTAAGTCGTGACACCAGCCTGGCCCCAAAAGGGTCATAAGGACCAAGTAACAGGCCCCAGATTCTAATCTGTATCAAAGCCCTCCTTTCTGGTTTTAGTCTTGGCACCAGCCAATCCCCAAAAGGGCCAAAAGGACCTTGCACGAGCTCCAGCAGTCCAGCCTAATTCAAAGTCCTCCGTTCCGGGCTAAGACTTGGCATCTGTCTTTGCCCAAAAGGGCCAAAAACACCAGGCCAGCGCTCCCAGAGTCTTCCTTGTATCAAATCCGTCCTTTCTGGGCTAAGTCCTAGAACCAGCTTTCCGCCAAAAAGGCCCAAAAGGAGAAAGGAACAGGCCCCCGAGTTTAGCCTTGATTAAAGCCCCTCTTTCTGGGCTAGGTCTTGACACCAAAAGGGCCAAAAGGAGAAGGCCGCAGCCTCCGCAGTCCAGCCTAAATCAAAGTCCTCCGTTCTGGTCTAGGTTTGCAACAGCTTGGTCCCAAAAGGGCCAAAAGGACAATCCCAAGTCCCAAGAGTCGAGCCTGTTCTAGCCAGTTTCAAAGGCCTCCTTTTTGGGCAAAGAATTGACCCCAGCCTGGCGCCAAAAGGGGCCAAAAGGACAGAGGTAAAGCCTAGATTCAAAGCCCTCCGTTCTGGAATAGGTTGGAATCAGCCTGGCCCCAAAAGCGTCAGAAGGACAAAGCCATAGTCCCAAGAGTCCAGGCGGAGGCGGTTCTAGCCTGTATCAAAAGGCCTCCTTTCGGGGCTAAGAATTGGCACCAGCCTGTGTAATAAAATGTGAATATATGAGTATATTTCTGTGATGTATTTTATCTGCATTATAGTGATATTTTATCTGCATCATTAGTCTAAGAGAAGAACGGGTGTGTGACAAACTGCATTTGTGAAGGGGTCGTAAAGATGGGCCAAAGGATGTTTACCCTAGGGGGGTGACAGCCCAGAGGAGTTTGGGTAATGTTTACCCAAGGCTTGATCTCTACGGAAAAATACCAAGTGCCTTAATGTGAGGCTGACCAATGAGAAATGTGACCCGCCTATTCCAGAATATCTAATAAAACCAACCAGCATGGGAAAAAACGGGATGAGACGCAGGAGGATCACGCAGGCTGCGTACAACAGCTTGGGTGATCAGTCCCCGCGTTTTCTCCCAAGCTTGCCATACAAATGTCTGATATTTCTGTGTCGTTTCATATTCTAAGTTGAATTGTGTTCTCAATGTGTTACGGAATAGCATCGGTGTATGTCTCCTCCCAAGGACATTTTCTGATTCCATGACAGCCTGGCCCCAAAAGGGCCAATAGGAGAAGGCAACAGCCTCCGCAGTCAAGCCTAAAACAAAGCCCTCTGTTCTGGACTAGGTTGGCAACAGCCTGGCCCCAAAATGACAAAATGGACCAGGCCAGAGCTCCCTGAGACTATCCTCAATCAAGCCCTCTTTTCTGATCAGAGTCTTGGAACAGGCCTGGAACCAAAATGGCCAAAAGTACGAAAGACAAGGTCCAAGAATCTAGCTTGTATTAAAGGCCTCCTTTCTGGGCAAAGACTTGGCACCTGCCTTTCCCCAAAAGGTCCAAAAAGAGCAGGCCAGAGCTCCCAGAGTCTACCCTGAATCAAATCCCTCCTTTCTAGGCTAAGTGCTGGAAAAAGCACAACCCCAAAAAAGGGCCAAAAGGACCAAGAAACAGTCCCCAGAATCTAGCCTGTATGAAAGCCCTCATTTCTGAGCTAAGAATTGGGACCAGACTGGCCCCAAAAGGGCTAAAAAGACCGGGCCAGAGCCAAAATAAAAGCCCTCCGTTCTGGGCGAGGTTGGCAACAGCCTGGCCCCAAAAGTGACAAAAGGACCAAGCCAGAGCCCCCAGAGTCGAGCCAGTTCAAACCTGTATCTAAGCCCTTCTTTCTGGGCTAAGACTTGACACCTGCCTTTCCCCAAAAGGGCCAAAAAGACCAGACCAGAGGTTCCAGAGTCTTCCCTGAATCAAATCCCTCCCTTCTGGGCTAAGTCCTGGAACCAGCATTACGCCAAAAAGGGCCAAAGGGAATTGTACATCTGCACAACATATCTTTGAAAGTTTGAACCCATCATATTGCGTTTTTGAGTTATAGCAGTTTTTACTGTTTTTATTGCTCCAAAAGCCTTTTCAGTCCATGAACAGTTTTTTGTAAGTTCTGAAAAAAGTACAAGAGCTATTCAAACCCTATTTGCTAAGCAAGTAGGACCTGTAAATCTACACAATATATAGTTTAAAGTTTGAGTCCATCATATTAGGTTTTGGAGTTATAGCTGTTTTTGTTTTTATTGCTTCAAAAACATTTTTGAACCTATCATATTGCAATTTTGAGTTATAGCAGTTTTTACAGTTTTTATTGCTCCAAAAGCCTTTTCAGCCCATGAACAGTTGTTTGTGAGTTCTTTAAAAAAGCACAAGAGCTATTCAAACCCTATTTGCTGGGCAAGTAGGACCTGTAAATTTACACAATATATAGTTTAAAGTTTGAGTCTATCATCTCAGGTTTTGGAGTTATAGCTGTTTATGTTTTTATTGACTCAAAAGCATTTTCAGACAATTTGTGAGCTCTGAAGAAAATACAAGAAATTTCTAACCTATACTTTCTGAGCAAAAAGGGCTTGTACATCTGCACAACATATATTTGAAAGTTTGAACTTATCATATCGCATTTTTGAGTTATAGCAGTTTTTACTGTTTTTAATGCTCCAAAAGCCTTTCCAGCCCATGAACAGTTGTTTGTGAGTTCTTTAAAAAAGCACAAGAGCTATTCAAACCCTATTTGCTGGGCAAATAGGACCTATAAATCTACACAATATATAGTTTAAAGTTTGAGTTTCTCATGTTAGGTTTTGGAGTTATAGCTGTTTTTGTTTTCATTGCCTCAAACACATTTTTATACTATTTGTGAGTTCTGAAGAAAATACAAGAGATTTCTAACCCATACTTTCTGAGCAAGAAGGGCTTGTACATCTGCACAACATATATTTGAAAGTTTGAACTTATCATATCGCATTTTTGAGTTATAGCAGTTTTTACTGTTTTTAATGCTCCAAAAGCCTTTCCAGCCCATGAAGAATTGTTTGTGAGTTCTTTAAAAAAGCACAAGAGCTATTCAAACCCTATTTGCTGGGCAAGTAGGACCTGTAAATCTACACAAAATATAGTTTAAAGTTTGAGTCCATCATATTAGGTTTTGGAGTTATAGCTGTTTTTGTTGTTATTGCTTCAAAAACATTTTTGAACCTATCATATTGCAATTTTGAGTTATAGCAGTTTTTACTGTTTTTAATGCTCCAAAAGCCTTTCCAGCCCATGAAGAATTGTTTGTGAGTTCTTTTAAAAAGCACAAGAGCTATTCAAACCCTAAATGCTGGGCAAGTAGGACCATTAAATCTACACAAAATATATTGTTTAAATTTGAGTCTTTCATCTCAGGTTTTGGAGTTATAGCAGTTTTTACTGTTTTTATTGCTCCCAAAGCCTATTCAGCCCATGAACAGTTGTTTGTGAGTTCTGAAAAAAGTGCAAGAGCTATTCAAACCCTATTTGCTGGGCAAGTAGCATCTGTAAATTTACACAATATATAGTTTAAAGTTTGAGTCTATCATCTCAGGTTTCGGAGTTATAGCTGTTTATGTTTTTATTGACTCAAAAGCATTTTCAGACAATTTGTGAGCTCTGAAGAAAATACAAGAAATGTATAACCCATACTTTCTGAGCAAGAAGGGCTTGTACATCTGCACAACATATATTTGAAAGTTTGAACTTGTCATATCGCATTTTTGAGTTATAGCATTTTTTATTGTTTTTAATGCTCCAAAAGCCTTTCCAGCCCATGAACAGTTTTTTGTGAGTTCTTTAAAAAGCACAAGAGCTGTTCAAACCCTATTTGCTGGGCAAGTAGGACCTGTAAATCTACACAATATATAGTTTAAAGTTTGAGTCTCTCATGTTAGGTTTTGGAGTTATAGCTGTTTTTGTTTTCATTGCTTCAAAAGCATTTTCAGACAAATTGTGAGTTCTGAAGAAAATACAAAAGATTTCTAACCCATACTTTCTGAGCAAGTACGGCTTGTACATCTGCACAACATGTCTTTTAAAGTTTGAACCTTTCTTATTGCATTTTTGAGTTATAGCAGTTTTTACTGTTTTTATTGCTCCAAAAGCCTTTTCAGCCCATTAACAGTTGTTTGTGAGTTCTGAAAAAAGCACAAGAGCTATTCAAACCCTAATTGCTGGGCAAGTAGGACCTGTAAATCTACACAATATATAGTTTAAAGTTTGAGTCTATCATCTCAGGTTTTGGAGTTATAGCTGTTTTTGTTTTTATTGACTCAATAGCATTTTCAGACAATTTGTGAGCTCTGAAGGAAATACAAGAAATTTCTAGCCTATACTTTCTGAGCAAGAAGGGCTTGTACATCTGCACAACATATATTTGAAAGTTTGAAGTTATCATTTTGCATTTTTGAGTTATAGCAGTTTTTACTGTTTTTAATGCTCCAAAAGCCTTTCCAGCCCATGAACAGTTGTTTGTGAGTTCTTTAAAAAAGCACAAGAGCTATTCAAACCCTATTTGCAGGGCAAGTAGGACCTGTAAATCTACACAATATATAGTTTAAAGTTTGAGTCTCTCATGTTAGGTTTTGGAGTTATAGCTGTTTTTGTTTTCATTGCTTAAAACACATTTTTAGACTATTTGTGAGTTCTGAAGAAAATACAAGACATTTCTTACCCATACTTTCTGAGCAAGAAGGGCTTGTACATCTGCAGAACTTATATTTGAAAGTTTGAACTTATCATATTGAATTTATGAGTTATAGAAGTTTTTACTGTTTTTATTGCTCCAAAGGCCTTTTTAGCCCATGAACAGTTGTTTGTGAGTTCTGAAAAAAGTCCAAGAGCTATTCAAACCCTATTTGCTGTGCAAGTAGGACCTGTAAATCTACACAATATATAGTTTAAAGTTTGAGTCTCTCATGTTAGGTTTTGGAGTTATAGCTGTTTTTGTTTTCATTGCTTCAAAAGCATTTTCAGACAATTTGTA
This sequence comes from Eucyclogobius newberryi, assembly GCF_026437365.1. NCBI lineage: Eukaryota > Metazoa > Chordata > Actinopteri > Gobiiformes > Gobiidae > Eucyclogobius > Eucyclogobius newberryi. The sequence goes on along the minus strand of NW_027316500.1, from coordinate 2,738,025 downwards.
AGTTCTGAAGAAAATACAAGAGATTTCTAACCCATACTTTCGGAGCAAAAAGATCTTGTACATCTGCACAGCATATCTTGTAAAGTTTGAACTTATCTTATTGCATTTATGAGTTATAGCAGTTTTTACTGTTTTTATTGCTCCAAAAGCCTTTTCAGCCCATGAACAGTTGTTTGTGAGTTCTTTAAAAAAGCACAAGAGCTATTCAAACCCTATTTGCTGGGCAAATAGGACCTATAAATCTACACAATATATAGTTTAAAGTTTGAGTTTCTCATGTTAGGTTTTGGAGTTATAGCTGTTTTTGTTTTCATTGCCTCAAACACATTTTTATACTATTTGTGAGTTCTGAAGAAAATACAAGAGATTTCTAACCCATACTTTCTGAGCAAGAAGGGCTTGTACATCTGCACAACATATATTTGAAAGTTTGAACTTATCATATCGCATTTTTGAGTTATAGCAGTTTTTACTGTTTTTAATGCTCCAAAAGCCTTTCCAGCCCATGAAGAATTGTTTGTGAGTTCTTTAAAAAAGCACAAGAGCTATTCAAACCCTATTTGCTGGGCAAGTAGGACCTGTAAATCTACACAAAATATAGTTTAAAGTTTGAGTCCATCATATTAGGTTTTGGAGTTATAGCTGTTTTTGTTGTTATTGCTTCAAAAACATTTTTGAACCTATCATATTGCAATTTTGAGTTATAGCAGTTTTTACTGTTTTTAATGCTCCAAAAGCCTTTCCAGCCCATGAAGAATTGTTTGTGAGTCCTTTTAAAAAGCACAAGAGCTATTCAAACCCTAAATGCTGGGCAAGTAGGACCATTAAATCTACACAAAATATATTGTTTAAATTTGAGTCTTTCATCTCAGGTTTTGGAGTTATAGCAGTTTTTACTGTTTTTATTGCTCCCAAAGCCTATTCAGCCCATGAACAGTTGTTTGTGAGTTCTGAAAAAAGTGCAAGAGCTATTCAAACCCTATTTGCTGGGCAAGTAGCATCTGTAAATTTACACAATATATAGTTTAAAGTTTGAGTCTATCATCTCAGGTTTCGGAGTTATAGCTGTTTATGTTTTTATTGACTCAAAAGCATTTTCAGACAATTTGTGAGCTCTGAAGAAAATACAAGAAATGTATAACCCATACTTTCTGAGCAAGAAGGGCTTGTACATCTGCACAACATATATTTGAAAGTTTGAACTTGTCATATCGCATTTTTGAGTTATAGCATTTTTTACTGTTTTTAATGCTCCAAAAGCCTTTCCAGCCCATGAACAGTTTTTTGTGAGTTCTTTAAAAAGCACAAGAGCTGTTCAAACCCTATTTGCTGGGCAAGTAGGACCTGTAAATCTACACAATATATAGTTTAAAGTTTGAGTCTCTCATGTTAGGTTTTGGAGTTATAGCTGTTTTTGTTTTCATTGCTTCAAAAGCATTTTCAGACAAATTGTGAGTTCTGAAGAAAATACAAAAGATTTCTAACCCATACTTTCTGAGCAAGTACGGCTTGTACATCTGCACAACATGTCTTTTAAAGTTTGAACCTTTCTTATTGCATTTTTGAGTTATAGCAGTTTTTACTGTTTTTATTGCTCCAAAAGCCTTTTCAGCCCATGAACAGTTGTTTGTGAGTTCTGAAAAAAGCACAAGAGCTATTCAAACCCTAATTGCTGGGCAAGTAGGACCTGTAAATCTACACAATATATAGTTTAAAGTTTGAGTCTATCATCTCAGGTTTTGGAGTTATAGCTGTTTTTGTTTTTATTGACTCAATAGCATTTTCAGACAATTTGTGAGCTCTGAAGGAAATACAAGAAATTTCTAGCCTATACTTTCTGAGCAAGAAGGGCTTGTACATCTGCACAACATATATTTGAAAGTTTGAAGTTATCATTTTGCATTTTTGAGTTATAGCAGTTTTTACTGTTTTTAATGCTCCAAAAGCCTTTCCAGCCCATGAACAGTTTTTTGTGAGTTCTTTAAAAAGCACAAGAGCTGTTCAAACCCTATTTGCTGGGCAAGTAGGACCTGTAAATCTACACAATATATAGTTTAAAGTTTGAGTCTCTCATGTTAGGTTTTGGAGTTATAGCTGTTTTTGTTTTCATTGCTTCAAAAGCATTTTCAGACAAATTGTGAGTTCTGAAGAAAATACAAAAGATTTCTAACCCATACTTTCTGAGCAAGTACGGCTTGTACATCTGCACAACATGTCTTTTAAAGTTTGAACCTTTCTTATTGCATTTTTGAGTTATAGCAGTTTTTACTGTTTTTATTGCTCCAAAAGCCTTTTCAGCCCATTAACAGTTGTTTGTGAGTTCTGAAAAAAGCACAAGAGCTATTCAAACCCTAATTGCTGGGCAAGTAGGACCTGTAAATCTACACAATATATAGTTTAAAGTTTGAGTCTATCATCTCAGGTTTTGGAGTTATAGCTGTTTTTGTTTTTATTGACTCAATAGCATTTTCAGACAATTTGTGAGCTCTGAAGGAAATACAAGAAATTTCTAGCCTATACTTTCTGAGCAAGAAGGGCTTGTACATCTGCACAACATATATTTGAAAGTTTGAAGTTATCATTTTGCATTTTTGAGTTATAGCAGTTTTTACTGTTTTTAATGCTCCAAAAGCCTTTCCAGCCCATGAACAGTTGTTTGTGAGTTCTTTAAAAAAGCACAAGAGCTATTCAAACCCTATTTGCAGGGCAAGTAGGACCTGTAAATCTACACAATATATAGTTTAAAGTTTGAGTCTCTCTTGTTAGGTTTTGGAGTTATAGCTGTTTATGTTTTTATTGACTCAAAAGCATTTTCAGACAATTTGTGAGCTCTGAAGAAAATACAAGAAATTTCTAACCTATACTTTCTGAGCAAAAAGGGCTTGTACATCTGCACAACATGTATTTGAAAGTTTGAACATATCATATTGCATTTTTGAGTTATAGCAGTTTTTACTGTTTTTATTGCTCCAAAAGCCTTTTCAGCCCATGAACAGTTGTTTGTGAGTTCTTTAAAAAAGCACAAGAGCTATTCAAACCCTATTTGCTGGGCAAGTAGGACCTGTAAATTTACACAATATATAGTTTAAAGTTTGAGTCTATCATCTCAGGTTTTGGAGTTATAGCTGTTTATGTTTTTATTGACTCAAAAGCATTTTCAGACAATTTGTGAGCTCTGAAGAAAATACAAGAAATTTCTAACCTATACTTTCTGAGCAAAAAGGGCTTGTACATCTGCACAACATATATTTGAAAGTTTGAACTTATCATATCGCATTTTTGAGTTATAGCAGTTTTTACTGTTTTTAATGCTCCAAAAGCCTTTCCAGCCCATGAACAGTTGTTTGTGAGTTCTTTAAAAAAGCACAAGAGCTATTCAAACCCTATTTGCAGGGCAAGTAGGACCTGTAAATCTACACAATATATAGTTTAAAGTTTGAGTCTCTCTTGTTAGGTTTTGGAGTTATAGCTGTTTTTGTTTTCATTGCTTCAAACGCATTTTTATACTATTTGTGAGTTCTGAAGAAAATACAAGAGATTTCTAACCCATACTTTCGGAGCAAAAAGGGCTTGTACATCTGCAGAACATATATTTGAAAGTTTGAACATATCATATTGCATTTTTGAGTTATAGCAGTTTTTACTGTTTTTATTGCTCCAAAAGCCTTTTCAGCCCATGAACAGTTGTTTGTGAGTTCTTTAAAAAAGCACAAGAGCTATTCAAACCCTATTTGCTGGGCAAGTAGGACCTGTAAATTTACACAATATATAGTTTAAAGTTTGAGTCTATCATCTCAGGTTTCGGAGTTATAGCTGTTTATGTTTTTATTGACTCAAAAGCATTTTCAGACAATTTGTGAGCTCTGAAGAAAATACAAGAAATTTATAACCCATACTTTCTGAGCAAGAAGGGCTTGTACATCTGCACAACATATATTTGAAAGTTTGAACTTGTCATATCGCATTTTTGAGTTATAGCATTTTTTACTGTTTTTAATGCTCCAAAAGCCTTTCCAGCCCATGAACAGTTGTTTGTGAGTTCTTTAAAAAGCACAAGAGCTATTCAAACCCTATTTGCTGGGCAAGTAGGACCTGTAAATCTACACAATATATAGTTTAAAGTTTGAGTCTCTCATGTTAGGTTTTGGAGTTATAGCTGTTTTTGTTTTCATTGCTTAAAACACATTTTTAGACTATTTGTGAGTTCTGAAGAAAATACAAGACATTTCTTACCCATACTTTCTGAGCAAGAAGGGCTTGTACATCTGCAGAACTTATATTTGAAAGTTTGAACTTATCATATTGAATTTATGAGTTATAGAAGTTTTTACTGTTTTTATTGCTCCAAAGGCCTTTTTAGCCCATGAACAGTTGTTTGTGAGTTCTGAAAAAAGTCCAAGAGCTATTCAAACCCTATTTGCTGTGCAAGTAGGACCTGTAAATCTACACAATATATAGTTTAAAGTTTGAGTCTCTCATGTTAGGTTTTGGAGTTATAGCTGTTTTTGTTTTCATTGCTTCAAAAGCATTTTCAGACAATTTGTAAGTTCTGAAGAAAATACAAGAGATTTCTAACCCATACTTTCGGAGCAAAAAGATCTTGTACATCTGCACAGCATATCTTGTAAAGTTTGAACTTATCTTATTGCATTTATGAGTTATAGCAGTTTTTACTGTTTTTATTGCTCCAAAAGCCTTTTCAGCCCATGAACAGTTGTTTGTGAGTTCTGAAAAAAGCACAAGAGCTATTCAAACCCTAATTGCTGGGCAAGTAGGACCTGTAAATCTACACAATATATAGTTTAAAGTTTGAGTCTATCATCTCAGGTTTTGGAGTTATAGCTGTTTTTGTTTTTATTGACTCAATAGCATTTTTAGACAATTTGTGAGCTCTGAAGAAATTACAAGAAATTTCTAACCTATACTTTCTGAGCAAGAAGGGCTTGTACATCTGCACAACATATATTTGAAAGTTTGAAGTTATCATTTTGCATTTTTGAGTTATAGCAGTTTTTACTGTTTTTAATGCTCCAAAAGCCTTTCCAGCCCATGAACAGTTGTTTGTGAGTTCTTTAAAAAAGCACAAGAGCTATTCAAACCCTATTTGCAGGGCAAGTAGGACCTGTAAATCTACACAATATATAGTTTAAAGTTTGAGTCTCTCTTGTTAGGTTTTGGAGTTATAGCTGTTTTTGTTTTCATTGCTTCAAACGCATTTTTATACTATTTGTGAGTTCTGAAGAAAATACAAGAGATTTCTAACCCATACTTTCGGAGCAAAAAGATCTTGTACATCTGCACAACATATCTTGTAAAGTTTGAACTTATCTTATTGCATTTTTGAGTTATAGCAGTTTTTACTGTTTTTAATGCTCCAAAAGCCTTTTCAGCCCATGAACAGTTGTTTGTGAGTTCTGAAAAAAGCACAAGAGCAATTCAAACCCTAATTGTTCGGCAAGTAGGACCTGTAAATCTACACAATATATTGTTTAAATTGAGTCTATCATCTCAGGTTCTGGAGTTATAGCTGTTTTTGTTTTTATTGACTCAGAAGCATTTTCAGACAATTTGTGAGCTCTGAAGAAAATACAAGAAATTTCTAACGCATACTTTCTGAGCAAGAAGGGCTTGTACATCTGCACAACATATATTTGAAAGTTTGAAGTTATCATATAGCATTTTTGAGTTATAGCAGTTTTTACTGTTTTTAATGCTCCAAAAGCCTTTCCAGCCCATGAACAGTTGTTTTTGAGTTCTGAAAAAAGCACAAGAGCTATTCAAACCCTATTTACTGGGCAAGTAGGACCTGTAAATCTACACAATATATAGTTTAAAGTTTGAGTCTATCATCTCAGGTTTTGGAGTTATGGCTGTTTTTGTTTTTATTGACTCAAAAGCATTTTCAGACAATTTGTGAGCTCTGAAGAAAATACAAGAAATTTCTAACCCATACTTTCTCAGCAAGAAGGGCTTGTACATCTGCAAAACAAACAATTGAAAGTTTGAACTTATCATATTGCATTTTTTAGTTATAGCAGTTTTTACTGTTTTATTGCTCCAAAAGCCTTTTCAGCCCATGAACAGTTGTTTGTGAGTTCTGAAAAAAGTCCAAGAGCTTTTCAAACCCTATTTGCTGGGCAAGTAGGACCTGTAAATCTACACAATATATTGTTTAAATTGAGTCTATCATCTCAGGTTCTGGAGTTATAGCTGTTTTTGTTTTTATTGACTCAGAAGCATTTTCAGACAATTTGTGAGCTCTGAAGAAAATACAAGAAATTTCTAACGCACACTTTCTGAGCAAGAAGGGCTTGTACATGTGAACAACATATATTTGAAAGTTTGAACTTATCATATTGCATTTTTGAGTTATAGCAGTTTTTACTGTTTTTAATGCTCCAAAAGCCTTTCCAGCCCATGAACAGTTGTTTTTGAGTTCTGAAAAAAGCACAAGAGCTATTCAAACCCTATTTACTGGGCAAGTAGGACCTGTAAATCTACACAATATATAGTTTAAAGTTTGAGTCTATCATCTCAGGTTTTGGAGTTATGGCTGTTTTTGTTTTTATTGACTCAAAAGCATTTTCAGACAATTTGTGAGCTCTGAAGAAAATACAAGAAATTTCTAACCCATACTTTCTCAGCAAGAAGGGCTTGTACATCTGCAAAACAAACAATTGAAAGTTTGAACTTATCATATTGCATTTTTTAGTTATAGCAGTTTTTACTGTTTTATTGCTCCAAAAGCCTTTTCAGCCCATGAACAGTTGTTTGTGAGTTCTGAAAAAAGTCCAAGAGCTTTTCAAACCCTATTTGCTGGGCAAGTAGGACCTGTAAATCTACACAATATATTGTTTAAATTGAGTCTATCATCTCAGGTTCTGGAGTTATAGCTGTTTTTGTTTTTATTGACTCAGAAGCATTTTCAGACAATTTGTGAGCTCTGAAGAAAATACAAGAAATTTCTAACGCACACTTTCTGAGCAAGAAGGGCTTGTACATGTGAACAACATATATTTGAAAGTTTGAACTTATCATATTGCATTTTTGAGTTATAGCAGTTTTTACTGTTTTTAATGCTCCAAAAGCCTTTCCAGCCCATGAACAGTTGTTTTTGAGTTCTGAAAAAAGCACAAGAGCTATTCAAACCCTATTTACTGGGCAAGTAGAACCTGTAAATCTACACAATATATAGTTTAAAGTTTGAGTCTCTCATGTTAGGTTTTGGAGTTATAGCTGTTTTTGTTTTCATTGCTTCAAAAGCATTTTCAGACAATTTGTGAGTTCTGAAGAAAATACAAGAGATTTCTAACCCATACTTTCTGAGCAAAAAGAGCTTGTACATCTGCACAACATATCTTTTAAAGTTTGAACTTATCATATTGCATTAATGAGTTATAGCAGTTTTTACTGTTTTTATTGCTCCAAAATCCTTTTCAGCCCATGAACAGTTGTTTGTGAGTTATTTAAAAAAGCACAAGAGCTATTCAAACCCTATTTGCTGGGCAAGTAGAACCTGTAAATCTACACAATATATAGTTTAAAGTTTGAGTCTCTCATGTTAGGTTTTGGAGTTATAGCTTTTTTTGTTTTCATTGCTTCAAACGCATTTATATACTATTTGTGAGTTCTGAAGAAAATACAAGAGATTTCTAACCCATACTTTCTGAGCAAGAAGGGCTTGTATATCTGCAGAACATATATTTGAAAGTTTGAACTTATCATATTGCATTTTTGAGTTATAGCAGTTTTTTACTGTTTTATTGCTCTAAAAGCCTTTTTAGCCCATGAACAGGTGTTTGTGAGTTCTGAAAAAGTACAAGAGCTATTCAAACCCTATTTGCTGGGCAAGTAGGATGTGTAAATCTACACAATATATAGTTGAAAGTTTGATTCTATCAACTCAGGTTTTGGAGTTATAGCTGTTTTTGTTTTCATTGCTTCAAAAGCATTTTCAGACAATTTGTGAGTTCTGAAGAAAACACAAGAGATTTCAAACCCATACTTTCTGGGCAAGAAGAGCTTGTACATCTGCAAAACATATATTTGAAAGTTTGAACTTATCATATTGCATTTTTGAGTTATAGCAGTTTTTACTGTTTTTAATGCTCCAAAAGCCTTTCCAGCCCATGAACAGTTGTTTGTGAGTTCTGAAAAAAGTCCAAGAGCTATTCAAACCCTATTTGCTGGGCAAGTAGGACCTGTAAATCGACACAATATATAGTTTAAAGTTTGAGTCTCTCATGTTAGGTTTTGGAGTTATAGCTGTTTTTGTTTTCATTGCTACAAACACATTTTTAGACTATTTGTGAGTTCTGAAGAAAATACATGAGATTTCTAACCCATACTTTCTGAGCAAGAAGGGCTTGTACCTCTGCAGAACATATATTTGAAAGTTTGAACTTATCATATAGCATTTCTGAGTTATAGCAGTTTTTACTGTTTGTATTGCTCCAAAAGCCTTTTCAGCCCATGAACAGTTGTTTGTGAGTTATTTAAAAAAGCACAAGAGCTATTCAAACCCTAATTGCTGGGCAAGTAGGACCTGTAAATCTACACAATATATAGTTTAAAGTTTGAGTCTCTCATGTTAGGTTTTGGAGTTATAGCTGTTTTTGTTTTCATTGCTTCAAAAGCATTTTCAGACAATTTGTGAGTTCTGAAGAAAACACAAGAGATTTCAAACCCATACTTTCTGGGCAAGAAGAGCTTTTACATCTGCAGAACATATATTTGAAAGTTTGAACTTATCATATTGCATTTTTGAGTTATAGCAGTTTTTACTGTTTGTATTGCTCTAAAAGCCTTTTTAGCCCATGAACAGGTGTTTGTGAGTTCTGAAAAAGTACAAGAGCTATTCAAACCCTATTTATTGGGCAAGTAGGACCTGTAAATCTACACAATATATTGTTTAAATTTGAGTCTATCATCTCAGGTTTTGGAGTTATAGCAGTTTTTACTGTTTTTATTGCTCCAAAAGCCTTTTCAGCGCATGAACAGTTGTTTGTGAGTTCTGAAAAAAGCACAAGACCTAATCAAACCCTAATTGCTCGGCAAGTAGGACCTGTAAATCTACACAATATATAGTTGAAAGTTTGATTCTATCAACTCAGGTTTTGGAGTTATAGCTGTTTTTGTTTTCATTGCTTCAAAAGCATTTTCAGACAATTTGTGAGTTCTGAAGAAAATACAAGAGATTTCTAACCCATACTTTCTGAGCAAAAAGAGCTTGTACATCTGCACAACATATCTTTTAAAGTTTGAACTTATCATATTGCATTAATGAGTTATAGCAGTTTTTACTGTTTTTATTGCTCCAAAATCCTTTTCAGCCCATGAACAGTTGTTTGTGAGTTATTTAAAAAAGCACAAGAGCTATTCAAACCCTATTTGCTGGGCAAGTAGAACCTGTAAATCTACACAATATATAGTTTAAAGTTTGAGTCTCTCATGTTAGGTTTTGGAGTTATAGCTTTTTTTGTTTTCATTGCTTCAAACGCATTTATATACTATTTGTGAGTTCTGAAGAAAATACAAGAGATTTCTAACCCATACTTTCTGAGCAAGAAGGGCTTGTACATCTGCAGAACATATATTTGAAAGTTTGAACTTATCATATTGCATTTTTGAGTTATAGCAGTTTTTTACTGTTTTATTGCTCTAAAAGCCTTTTTAGCCCATGAACAGGTGTTTGTGAGTTCTGAAAAAGTACAAGAGCTATTCAAACCCTATTTGCTGGGCAAGTAGGATGTGTAAATCTACACAATATATAGTTGAAAGTTTGATTCTATCAACTCAGGTTTTGGAGTTATAGCTGTTTTTGTTTTCATTGCTTCAAAAGCATTTTCAGACAATTTGTGAGTTCTGAAGAAAACACAAGAGATTTCAAACCCATACTTTCTGGGCAAGAAGAGCTTGTACATCTGCAAAACATATATTTGAAAGTTTGAACTTATCATATTGCATTTTTGAGTTATAGCAGTTTTTACTGTTTTTAATGCTCCAAAAGCCTTTCCAGCCCATGAACAGTTGTTTGTGAGTTCTGAAAAAAGTCCAAGAGCCATTCAAACCCTATTTGCTGGGCAAGTAGGACCTGTAAATCGACACAATATATAGTTTAAAGTTTGAGTCTCTCATGTTAGGTTTTGGAGTTATAGCTGTTTTTGTTTTCATTGCTACAAACACATTTTTAGACTATTTGTGAGTTCTGAAGAAAATACATGAGATTTCTAACCCATACTTTCTGAGCAAGAAGGGCTTGTACCTCTGCAGAACATATATTTGAAAGTTTGAACTTATCATATAGCATTTCTGAGTTATAGCAGTTTTTACTGTTTGTATTGCTCCAAAAGCCTTTTCAGCCCATGAACAGTTGTTTGTGAGTTATTTAAAAAAGCACAAGAGCTATTCAAACCCTAATTGCTGGGCAAGTAGGACCTGTAAATCTACACAATATATAGTTTAAAGTTTGAGTCTCTCATGTTAGGTTTTGGAGTTATAGCTGTTTTTGTTTTCATTGCTTCAAAAGCATTTTCAGACAATTTGTGAGTTCTGAAGAAAACACAAGAGATTTCAAACCCATACTTTCTGGGCAAGAAGAGCTTTTACATCTGCAGAACATATATTTGAAAGTTTGAACTTATCATATTGCATTTTTGAGTTATAGCAGTTTTTACTGTTTGTATTGCTCTAAAAGCCTTTTTAGCCCATGAACAGGTGTTTGTGAGTTCTGAAAAAGTACAAGAGCTATTCAAACCCTATTTATTGGGCAAGTAGGACCTGTAAATCTACACAATATATTGTTTAAATTTGAGTCTATCATCTCAGGTTTTGGAGTTATAGCAGTTTTTACTGTTTTTATTGCTCCAAAAGCCTTTTCAGCGCATGAACAGTTGTTTGTGAGTTCTGAAAAAAGCACAAGAGCTATTCAAACCCTAATTGCTCGGCAAGTAGGACCTGTAAATCTACACAATATATAGTTGAAAGTTTGATTCTATCAACTCAGGTTTTGGAGTTATAGCTGTTTTTGTTTTCATTTCTTCAAACGCATTTTTATACTATTTGTGAGTTCTGAAGAAAATACAAGAGATTTCTAACCCATACTTTCTGAGCAAGAAGGGCTTGTACATCTGCAGAACATATATTTGAAAGTTTGAACTTATCATATTGCATTTTTGAGTTATAGCAGTCTTTACTGTTTTTATTGTTCCAAAAGCTTTTTCAGCCCATGAACAGTTGTTTGTGAGTTCTGAAAAAAGTCCAAGAGCTATTCAAACCCTATTTGCTGTGCAAGTAGGACCTGTAAATCTACACAATATATAGTTTAAAGTTTGAGTCTCTCATGTTAGGTTTTGGAGTTATAGCTGTTTTTGTTTTCATTGCTTAAAACACATTTTTAGACTATTTGTGAGTTCTGAAGAAAATACAAGACATTTCTTACCCATACTTTCTGAGCAAGAAGGGCTTGTACATCTGCAGAACTTATATTTGAAAGTTTGAACTTATCATATTGAATTTATGAGTTATAGAAGTTTTTACTGTTTTTATTGCTCCAAAGGCCTTTTTAGCCCATGAACAGTTGTTTGTGAGTTCTGAAAAAAGTCCAAGAGCTATTCAAACCCTATTTGCTGTGCAAGTAGGACCTGTAAATCTACACAATATATAGTTTAAAGTTTGAGTCTCTCATGTTAGGTTTTGGAGTTATAGCTGTTTTTGTTTTCATTGCTTCAAAAGCATTTTCAGACAATTTGTAAGTTCTGAAGAAAATACAAGAGATTTCTAACCCATACTTTCTGGGCAAGAAGAGCTTGTACATCTGCACAACATATCTTGCAAAGTTTGAACTTATCTTATTGCATTTTTGAGTTATAGCAGTTTTTACTGTTTTTAATGCTCCAAAAGCCTTTTCAGCCCATGAACAGTTGTTTGTGAGTTCTGAAAAAAGCACAAGAGCTATTCAAACCCTAATTGTTCGGCAAGTAGGACCTGTAAATCTACACAATATATTGTTTAAATTGAGTCTATCATCTCAGGTTCTGGAGTTATAGCTCTTTTTGTTTTTATTGACTCAGAAGCATTTTCAGACAATTTGTGAGCTCTGAAGAAAATACAAGAAATTTCTAACGCATACTTTCTAAGCAAGAAGGGCTTGTACATCTGCACAACATATATTTGAAAGTTTGAACTTATCATAAAGCATTTTTGAGTTATAGCAGTTTTTACTGTTTGTATTGCTCCAAAAGCCTTTTCAGCCCATGAACAGTTGTTTGTGAGTTCTAAAAAAAGTCCAAGAGCTATTCAAACCCTATTTTCTGGGCAAGTAGGATGTGTAAATCTACACAATATATAGTTGAAAGTTTGATTCTATCAACTCAGGTTTTGGAGTTATAGCTGTTTTTGTTTTCATTGCTTCAAAATTATTTTCAGACAATTTGTGAGTTCTGAAGAAAACACAAGAGATTTCAAACCCATACTTTCTGGGCAAGAAGAGCTTGTACATCTGCAAAACATATATTTGAAAGTTTAAACTTATCATATTGCATTTTTGAGTTATAGCAGTTTTTACTGTTTGTATTGCTCCAAAAGCCTTTTCAGCCCATGAACAGTTGTTTGTGAGTTATTTAAAAAAGCACAAGAGCTATTCAAACCCTAATTTCTGGGCAAGTAGAACCTGTAAATCTACACAATATATAGTTTAAAGTTTGAGTCTCTCTTGTTAGGTTTTGGAGTTATAGCTGTTTTTGTTTTCATTGCTTCAAACGCATTTTTATACTATTTGTGAGTTCTGAAGAAAATACAAGAGATTTCTAACCCATACTTTCTGAGCAAGAAGGGCTTGTATATCTGCAGAACATATATTTGAAAGTTTGAACTTATCATAAAGCATTTTTGAGTTATAGCAGTTTTTACTGTTTGTATTGCTCCAAAAGCCTTTTCAGCCCATGAACAGTTGTTTGTGAGTTCTAAAAAAAGTCCAAGAGCTATTCAAACCCTATTTTCTGGGCAAGTAGGATGTGTAAATCTACACAATATATAGTTGAAAGTTTGATTCTATCAACTCAGGTTTTGGAGTTATAGCTGTTTTTGTTTTCATTGCTTCAAAAGCATTTTCAGACTATTTGTGAGTTCTGAAGAAAATACAAGAGATTTCTTACCCATACTTTCTGAGCAAGAAGGGCTTGTACATCTGCAGAACATATATTTGAAAGTTTGAACTTATCATATTGCATTTTTGAGTTATAGCAGTTTTTCCTGTTTTTATTGCTCCAAAAGCCTTTTCAGCCCATGAACAGTTGTTTGTGAGTTCTGAAAAAAGCACAAGAGCTATTCAAACCCTAATTGCTGGGCAAGTAGGACCTGTAAATCTACACAATATATAGTTTAAAGTTTGAGTCTATCATCTCAGGTTCTGGAGTTATAGCTGTTTTTGTTTTTATTGACTCAGAAGCATTTTCAGACAATTTGTGAGCTCTGAAGAAAATACAAGAAATTTCTAACGCATACTTTCTGAGCAAGAAGGGCTTGTACATCTGCACAACATATATTTGAAAGTTTGAAGTTATCATATAGCATTTTTGAGTTATAGCAGTTTTTACTGTTTTTAATGCTCCAAAAGCCTTTCCAGCCCATGAACAGTTGTTTTTGAGTTCTGAAAAAAGCACAAGAGCTATTCAAACCCTATTTACTGGGCAAGTAGGACCTGTAAATCTACACAATATATAGTTTAAAGTTTGAGTCTATCATCTCAGGTTTTGGAGTTATGGCTGTTTTTGTTTTTATTGACTCAAAAGCATTTTCAGACAATTTGTGAGCTCTGAAGAAAATACAAGAAATTTCTAACCCATACTTTCTCAGCAAGAAGGGCTTGTACATCTGCAAAACAAACAATTGAAAGTTTGAACTTATCATATTGCATTTTTTAGTTATAGCAGTTTTTACTGTTTTATTGCTCCAAAAGCCTTTTCAGCCCATGAACAGTTGTTTGTGAGTTCTGAAAAAAGTCCAAGAGCTTTTCAAACCCTATTTGCTGGGCAAGTAGGACCTGTAAATCTACACAATATATTGTTTAAATTGAGTCTATCATCTCAGGTTCTGGAGTTATAGCTGTTTTTGTTTTTATTGACTCAGAAGCATTTTCAGACAATTTGTGAGCTCTGAAGAAAATACAAGAAATTTCTAACGCATACTTTCTGAGCAAGAAGGGCTTGTACATCTGCACAACATATATTTGAAAGTTTGAAGTTATCATATAGCATTTTTGAGTTATAGCAGTTTTTACTGTTTGTATTGCTCCAAAAGCCTTTTCAGCCCATGAACAGTTGTTTGTGAGTTCTGAAAAAAGCACAAGAGCTATTCAAACCCTTATTGCTCGGCAAGTAGGACCTGTAAATCTACACAATATATAGTTTAAAGTTTGAGTCTATCATCTCAGGTTTTGGAGTTATGGCTGTTTTTGTTTTTATTGACTCAAAAGCATTTTCAGACAATTTGTGAGCTCTGAAGAAAATACAAGAAATTTCTAACCCATACTTTCTCAGCAAGAAGGGCTTGTACATCTGCAAAACAAACAATTGAAAGTTTGAACTTATCATATTGCATTTTTTAGTTATAGCAGTTTTTACTGTTTTTATTGCTCCAAAAGCCTTTTCAGCCCATGAACAGTTGTTTGTGAGTTCTGAAAAAAGTCCAAGAGCTTTTCAAACCCTATTTGCTGGGCAAGTAGGACCTGTAAATCTACACAATATATTGTTTAAATTGAGTCTATCATCTCAGGTTCTGGAGTTATAGCTGTTTTTGTTTTTATTGACTCAGAAGCATTTTCAGACAATTTGTGAGCTCTGAAGAAAATACAAGAAATTTCTAACGCACACTTTCTGAGCAAGAAGGGCTTGTACATCTGCACAACATATATTTGAAAGTTTGAACTTATCATATTGCATTTTTGAGTTATAGCAGTTTTTACTGCTTTTAATGCTCCAAAAGCCTTTCCAGCCCATGAACAGTTGTTTGTGAGTTCTTTAAAAAAGCACAAGAGCTATTCAAACCCTATTTGCTGGGCAAGTAGGACCTGTAAATTTACACAATATATAGTTTAAAGTTTGAGTCTCTCATGTTAGGTTTTGGAGTTATAGCTGTTTATGTTTTCATTGCTTCAAACGCATTTTTATACTATTTGTGAGTTCTGAAGAAAATACAAGAGATTTCTAACCCATACTTTCTGAGCAAGAAGAGCTTGTACATCTGCACAACATATATTTGAAAGTTTGAACTTATCATATTGCATTTTTGAGTTATAGCAGTTTTTACTGTTTTTAATGCTCCAAAAGCCTTTCCAGCCCATGAACAGTTGTTTTTGAGTTCTGAAAAAAGCACAAGAGCTATTCAAACCCTATTTACTGGGCAAGTAGAACCTGTAAATCTACACAATATATAGTTTAAAGTTTGAGTCTCTCATGTTAGGTTTTGGAGTTATAGCTGTTTTTGTTTTCATTGCTTGAAAAGCATTTTCAGACAATTTGTGAGTTCTGAAGAAAATACAAGAGATTTCTAACCCATACTTTCTGAGCAAAAAGAGCTTGTACATCTGCACAACATATCTTTTAAAGTTTGAACTTATCATATTGCATTAATGAGTTATAGCAGTTTTTACTGTTTTTATTGCTCCAAAATCCTTTTCAGCCCATGAACAGTTGTTTGTGAGTTATTTAAAAAAGCACAAGAGCTATTCAAACCCTTTTTGCTGGGCAAGTAGAACCTGTAAATCTACACAATATATAGTTTAAAGTTTGAGTCTATCAGCTCAGGTTTTGGAGTTATAGCAGTTTTTACTGTTTTTATTGCTCCAAAAGCCTTTTCAGCGCATGAACAGTTGTTTGTGAGTTCTGAAAAAAGCACAAGAGCTATTCAAACCCTAATTGCTGGGCAAGTAGGACCTGTAAATCTACACAATATATAGTTTAAAGTTTGAGTCTCTCATGTTAGGTTTTGGAGTTATAGCTGTTTTTGTTTTCATTGCTTCAAAAGCATTTTCAGACAATTTGTGAGTTCTAAAGAAAATACAAGAGATTTCTAACCCATACTTTCTGAGCAAAAAGAGCTTGTACATCTGCACAACATATATTTGAAAGTTTGAACTTATCATAAAGCATTTTTGAGTTATAGCAGTTTTTACTGTTTTTATTGCTCCAAAAGCCTTTTCAGCCCATGAACAGTTTTTTGTGAGTTCTAAAAAAAGTCCAAGAGCTATTCAAACCCTATTTTCTGGGCAAGTAGGATGTGTAAATCTACACAATATATAGTTGAAAGTTTGATTCTATCAACTCAGGTTTTGGAGTTATAGCTGTTTTTGTTTTCATTGCTTCAAAAGCATTTTCAGACAATTTGTGAGTTCTGAAGAAAACACAAGAGATTTCAAACCCATACTTTCTGGGCAAGAAGAGCTTGTACATCTGCAAAACATATATTTGAAAGTTTGAACTTATCATATTGCATTTTTGAGTTATAGCAGTTTTTACTGTTTTTAATGCTCCAAAAGCCTTTCCAGCCCATGAACAGTTGTTTGTGAGTTCTGAAAAAAGTCCAAGAGCTATTCAAACCCTATTTGCTGGGCAAGTAGGACCTGTAAATCGACACAATATATAGTTTAAAGTTTGAGTCTCTCATGTTAGGTTTTGGAGTTATAGCTGTTTTTGTTTTCATTGCTACAAACACATTTTTAGACTATTTGTGAGTTCTGAAGAAAATATATGAGATTTCTAACCCATACTTTCTGAGCAAGAAGGGCTTGTACATCTGCAGAACATATATTTTAAAGTTTGAACTTATCATATTGCATTTTTGAGTTATAGCAGTTTTTACTGTTTGTATTGCTCCAAAAGCCTTTTCAGCCCATGAACAGTTGTTTGTGAGTTCTGAAAAAAGTCCATGAGCTATTAAACCCTATTTGCTGGGCAAGTTTGACCTGTAAATCGACACAATATATAGTTTAAAGTTTGAGTCTCTCATGTTAGGTTTTGGAGTTATAGCTGTTTTTGTTTTCATTGCTTCAAAGGCATTTTTATACTATTTGTGAGTTCTGAAGAAAATACAAGAGATTTCTAACCCATACTTTCTGAGCAAGAAGGGCTTGTACCTCTGCAGAACATATATTTGAAAGTTTGAACTTATCATATAGCATTTCTGAGTTATAGCAGTTTTTACTGTTTGTATTGCTCCAAAAGCCTTTTCAGCCCATGAACAGTTGTTTGTGAGTTATTTAAAAAAGCACAAGAGCTATTCAAACCCTAATTGCTGGGCAAGTAGGACCTGTAAATCTACACAATATATAGTTTAAAGTTTGAGTCTCTCATGTTAGGTTTTGGAGTTATAGCTGTTTTTGTTTTCATTGCTTCAAAAGCATTTTCAGACAATTTGTGAGTTCTGAAGAAAACACAAGAGATTTCAAACCCATACTTTCTGGGCAAGAGGGGCTTGTACATCTGCAAAACATATATTTGAAAGTTTGAACTTATCATATTGCATTTTTGAGTTATAGCAGTTTTTACTGTTTTTAATGCTCCAAAAGCCTTTCCAGCCCATTAACAGTTGTTTGTGAGTTCTGAAAAAAGCACAAGAGCTATTCAAACCCTGTTTGCTTGGCAAGTAGGACCTGTAAATCTACACAATATATAGTTTAAAGTTTGAGTCTATCATCTCAGGTTTTGGAGTTATAGCTGTTTTTGTTTTCATTGCTTCAAACGCATTTTTATATTATTTGTGAGTTCTGAAAAAAACACAAGAGATTTCTAACCCATACTTTCTGAGGAAGTAGGGCTTGTACATCTGCAGAACATATATTTGAAAGTTTGAACTTATCATATTGCATTTTTGAGTTATAGCAGTTTTTACTGTTTTTAATGCTCCAAAAGCCTTTCCAGCCCATGAACAGTTGTTTGTGAGTTCTGAAAAAAGCACAAGAGCTATTCAAACCCTATTTGCTGGGCAAGTAGGACCTGTAAATTTACACAATATATAGTTTAAAGTTTGAGTCTCTCATTTTATGTTTTGGAGTTATAGCTGTTTTTGTTTTCATTGCTTCAAACGCATTTTTATACTATTTGTGAGTTCTAAAGAAAATACAAGAGATTTCTAACCCATACTTTCTGAGCAAGAAGGGCTTGTACCTCTGCAGAACATATATTTGAAAGTTTGAACTTATCATATAGCATTTCTGAGTTATAGCAGTTTTTACTGTTTGTATTGCTCCAAAAGCCTTTTCAGCCCATGAACAGTTGTTTGTGAGTTATTTAAAAAAGCACAAGAGCTATTCAAACCCTAATTGCTGGGCAAGTAGGACCTGTAAATCTACACAATATATAGTTTAAAGTTTGAGTCTCTCATGTTAGGTTTTGGAGTTATAGCTGTTTTTGTTTTCATTGCTTCAAAAGCATTTTCAGACAATTTGTGAGTTCTGAAGAAAACACAAGAGATTTCAAACCCATACTTTCTGTGCAAGAAGGGCTTGTACGTCTGCAAAACATATATTTGAAAGTTTGAACTTATCATATTGCATTTTTGAGTTATAGCAGTTTTTACTGTTTTTAATGCTCCAAAAGCCTTTCCAGCCCATTAACAGTTGTTTGTGAGTTCTGAAAAAAGCACAAGAGCTATTCAAACCCTATTTGCTTGGCAAGTAGGACCTGTAAATCTACACAATATATAGTTTAAAGTTTGAGTCTCTCATGTTAGGTTTTGGAGTTATAGCTGTTTTTGTTTTCATTGCTTCAAAAGCATTTTCAGACAATTTGTGAGTTCTGAAGAAAACACAAGAGATTTCAAACCCATACTTTCTGTGCAAGAAGGGCTTGTACATCTGCAAAACATATATTTGAAAGTGTGAACTTATCATATTGCATTTTTGAGTTATAGCAGTTTTTACTGTTTTTAATGCTCCAAAAGCCTTTCCAGCCCATTAACAGTTGTTTGTGAGTTCTGAAAAAAGCACAAGAGCTATTCAAACCCTATTTGCTTGGCAAGTAGGACCTGTAAATCTACACAATATATAGTTTAAAGTTTGAGTCTATCATCTCAGGTTTTGGAGTTATAGCTGTTTTTGTTTTCATTGCTTCAAACGCATTTTTATACTATTTGTGAGTTCTGAAAAAAACACAAGAGATTTCTAACCCATACTTTCTGAGGAAGTAGGGCTTGTACATCTGCAGAACATATATTTGAAAGTTTGTACTTATCATATTGCATTTTTGAGTTATAGCAGTTTTTACTGTTTTTATTGCTCCAAAAGCCTTTCCAGCCCATGAACAGTTGTTTGTGAGTTCTGAAAAAAGCACAAGAGCTATTCAAACCCTATTTGCTGGGCAAGTAGGACCTGTAAATCTACACAATATATAGTTTAAAGTTTGAGTCTCTCATGTTAGGTTTTGGAGTTATAGCTGTTTTTGTTTTCATTGCTTCAAAAGCATTTTCAGACAATTTGTGAGTTCTGAAGAAAACACAAGAGATTTCAAACCCATACTTTCTGAGCAAGAAGGGCTTTTACATCTGCAGAACATATATTTGAAAGTTTGAACTTATCATATTGAATTTATGAGTTATAGAAGTTTTTACTGTTTTTATTGCTCCAAAGGCCTTTTTAGCCCATGAACAGTTGTTTGTGAGTTCTGAAAAAAGTCCAAGAGCTATTCAAACCCTATTTGCTGTGCAAGTAGGACCTGTAAATCGACACAATATACAGTTTAAAGTTTGAGTCTCTCATGTTAGGTTTTGGAGTTATAGCTGTTTTTGTTTTCATTGCTTCAAAGGCATTTTTATACTATTTGTGAGTTCTGAAGAAAATACAAGAGATTTCTAACCCATACTTTCTGAGCAAGAAGGGCTTGTACCTCTGCAGAACATATATTTGAAAGTTTGAACTTATCATATAGCATTTCTGAGTTATAGCAGTTTTTACTGTTTGTATTGCTCCAAAAGCCTTTTCAGCCCATGAACAGTTGTTTGTGAGTTATTTAAAAAAGCACAAGAGCTATTCAAACCCTAATTGCTGGGCAAGTAGGACCTGTAAATCTGCACGATATATAGTTTAAAGTTTGAGTCTCTCATGTTAGGTTTTGGAGTTATAGCTGTTTTTGTTTTCATTGCTTCAAAAGCATTTTCAGACAATTTGTGAGTTCTGAAGAAAACACAAGAGATTTCAAACCCATACTTTCTGGGCAAGAGGGGCTTGTACATCTGCAAAACATATATTTGAAAGTTTGAACTTATCATATTGCATTTTTGAGTTATAGCAGTTTTTACTGTTTTTAATGCTCCAAAAGCCTTTCCAGCCCATTAACAGTTGTTTGTGAGTTCTGAAAAAAGCACAAGAGCTATTCAAACCCTGTTTGCTTGGCAAGTAGGACCTGTAAATCTACACAATATATAGTTTAAAGTTTGAGTCTATCATCTCAGGTTTTGGAGTTATAGCTGTTTTTGTTTTCATTGCTTCAAACGCATTTTTATACTATTTGTGAGTTCTGAAAAAAACACAAGAGATTTCTAACCCATACTTTCTGAGGAAGTAGAGCTTGTACATCTGCAGAACATATATTTGAAAGTTTGAACTTATCATATTGCATTTTTGAGTTATAGCAGTTTTTACTGTTTTTATTGCTCCAAAAGCCTTTCCAGCCCATGAACAGTTGTTTGTGAGTTCTGAAAAAAGCACAAGAGCTATTCAAACCCTATTTGCTGGGCAAGTAGGACCTGTAAATCTACACAATATATAGTTTAAATTTTGAGTCTCTCATTTTAGGTTTTGGAGTTATAGCTGTTTTTGTTTTCATTGCTTCAAAAGCATTTTCAGACAATTTGTGAGTTCTGAAGAAAATACAAGAGATTTCTAACCCATACTTTCTGCGCAAAAATAGCTTGTACATCTGCACAACATTTCTTTTAAAGTTTGAACTTATCATATTGCATTTATGAGTTATAGCAGTTTTTACTGTTTTTATTGCTCCAAAAGCTTTTTCAGCCCATGAACAGTTGTTTGTGAGTTCTGAAAAAAGTCCAAGAGCTATTCAAACCCTATTTGCTGGGCAAGTAGGACCTGTAAATCTACACAATATATAGTTTAAAGTTTGAGTCTCTCATGTTAGGTTTTGGAGTTATAGCTGTTTTTGTTTTCATTGCTTAAAACACATTATTAGACTATTTGTGAGTTCTGAAGAAAATACAAGACATTTCTTACCCATACTTTCTGAGCAAGAAGGGCTTGTACATCTGCAGAACAAATATTTGAAAGTTTGAACTTATCATATTGCATTTTTGAGTTATTGCAGTTTTTACTGTTTTTAATGCTCCAAAAGCCTTTCCAGCCCATGAACAGTTGTTTGTAAGTTCTGAAAAAAGCACAAGAGCTATTCAAACCCTATTTGCTGGGAAAGTAGGACCTGTAAATCTACACAATATATAGTTCAAAGTTTGTCTCTCATGTTAGGTTTAAGAGTTATAGCTGTTTTTGTTTTCATTGCTTCAAACGCATTTTTAGACTATTTGTGAGTTCTGAAGAAAATACAAGAGATTTCAAACCCATACTTTCTGAGCAAGAAGGGCTTGTACATCTGCAGAACATATATTTGAAAGTTTGAACTTATCATATTGCATTTTTGAGTCATAGCAGTTTTTACTGTTTGTATTGCTCCAAAAGCCTTTTCAGCCCATGAACAGTTGTTTGTGAGTTCTGAAAAAAGTCCATGAGCTATTCAAACCCTATTTGCTGGGCAAGTTTGACCTGTAAATCGACACAATATATAGTTTAAAGTTTGAGTCTCTCATGTTAGGTTTTGGAGTTATGGCTGTTTTTGTTTTCATTGCTTCAAAGGCATTTTTATACTATTTGTGAGTTCTGAAGAAAATACAAGAGATTTCTAACCCATACTTTCTGAGCAAGAAGGGCTTGTACCTCTGCAGAACATATATTTGAAAGTTTGAACTTATCATATAGCATTTCTGAGTTATAGCAGTTTTTACTGTTTGTATTGCTCCAAAAGCCTTTTCAGCCCATGAACAGTTGTTTGTGAGTTATTTAAAAAAGCACAAGAGCTATTCAAACCCTAATTGCTGGGCAAGTAGGACCTGTAAATCTACACAATATATAGTTTAAAGTTTGAGTCTCTCATGTTAGGTTTTGGAGTTATAGCTGTTTTTGTTTTCATTGCTTCAAAAGCATTTTCAGACAATTTGTGAGTTCTGAAGAAAACACAAGATATTTCAAACCCATACTTTCTGGGCAAGAAGAGCTTTTACATCTGCAAAACATATATTTGAAAGTTTGAACTTATCATATTGCATTTTTGAGTTATAGCAGTTTTTACTGTTTTTAATGCTCCAAAAGCCTTTCCAGCCCATTAACAGTTGTTTGTGAGTTCTGAAAAAAGCACAAGAGCTATTCAAACCCTGTTTGCTTGGCAAGTAGGACCTGTAAATCTACACAATATATAGTTTAAAGTTTGAGTCTATCATCTCAGGTTTTGGAGTTATAGCTGTTTTTGTTTTCATTGCTTCAAACGCATTTTTATACTATTTGTGAGTTCTGAAAAAAACACAAGAGATTTCTAACCCATACTTTCTGAGGAAGTAGGGCTTGTACATCTGCAGAACATATATTTGAAAGTTTGAACTTATCATATTGCATTTTTGAGTTATAGCAGTTTTTACTGTTTTTATTGCTCCAAAAGCCTTTCCAGCCCATGAACAGTTGTTTGTGAGTTCTGAAAAAAGCACAAGAGCTATTCAAACCCTATTTGCTGGGCAAGTAGGACCTGTAAATCTACACAATATATAGTTTAAATTTTGAGTCTCTCATTTTAGGTTTTGGAGTTATAGCTGTTTTTGTTTTCATTGCTTCAAAAGCATTTTCAGACAATTTGTGAGTTCTGAAGAAAATACAAGAGATTTCTAACCCATACTTTCTGCGCAAAAATAGCTTGTACATCTGCACAACATTTCTTTTAAAGTTTGAACTTATCATATTGCATTTATGAGTTATAGCAGTTTTTACTGTTTTTATTGCTCCAAAAGCTTTTTCAGCCCATGAACAGTTGTTTGTGAGTTCTGAAAAAAGTCCAAGAGCTATTCAAACCCTATTTGCTGGGCAAGTAGGACCTGTAAATCTACACAATATATAGTTTAAAGTTTGAGTCTCTCATGTTAGGTTTTGGAGTTATAGCTGTTTTTGTTTTCATTGCTTAAAACACATTATTAGACTATTTGTGAGTTCTGAAGAAAATACAAGACATTTCTTACCCATACTTTCTGAGCAAGAAGGGCTTGTACATCTGCAGAACAAATATTTGAAAGTTTGAACTTATCATATTGCATTTTTGAGTTATTGCAGTTTTTACTGTTTTTAATGCTCCAAAAGCCTTTCCAGCCCATGAACAGTTGTTTGTAAGTTCTGAAAAAAGCACAAGAGCTATTCAAACCCTATTTGCTGGGAAAGTAGGACCTGTAAATCTACACAATATATAGTTCAAAGTTTGTCTCTCATGTTAGGTTTAAGAGTTATAGCTGTTTTTGTTTTCATTGCTTCAAACGCATTTTTAGACTATTTGTGAGTTCTGAAGAAAATACAAGAGATTTCAAACCCATACTTTCTGAGCAAGAAGGGCTTGTACATCTGCAGAACATATATTTGAAAGTTTGAACTTATCATATTGCATTTTTGAGTCATAGCAGTTTTTACTGTTTGTATTGCTCCAAAAGCCTTTTCAGCCCATGAACAGTTGTTTGTGAGTTCTGAAAAAAGTCCATGAGCTATTCAAACCCTATTTGCTGGGCAAGTTTGACCTGTAAATCGACACAATATATAGTTTAAAGTTTGAGTCTCTCATGTTAGGTTTTGGAGTTATGGCTGTTTTTGTTTTCATTGCTTCAAAGGCATTTTTATACTATTTGTGAGTTCTGAAGAAAATACAAGAGATTTCTAACCCATACTTTCTGAGCAAGAAGGGCTTGTACCTCTGCAGAACATATATTTGAAAGTTTGAACTTATCATATAGCATTTCTGAGTTATAGCAGTTTTTACTGTTTGTATTGCTCCAAAAGCCTTTTCAGCCCATGAACAGTTGTTTGTGAGTTATTTAAAAAAGCACAAGAGCTATTCAAACCCTAATTGCTGGGCAAGTAGGACCTGTAAATCTACACAATATATAGTTTAAAGTTTGAGTCTCTCATGTTAGGTTTTGGAGTTATAGCTGTTTTTGTTTTCATTGCTTCAAAAGCATTTTCAGACAATTTGTGAGTTCTGAAGAAAACACAAGATATTTCAAACCCATACTTTCTGGGCAAGAAGAGCTTGTACATCTGCAAAACATATATTTGAAAGTTTGAACTTATCATATTGCATTTTTGAGTTATAGCAGTTTTTACTGTTTTTAATGCTCCAAAAGCCTTTCCAGCCCATTAACAGTTGTTTGTGAGTTCTGAAAAAAGCACAAGAGCTATTCAAACCCTGTTTGCTTGGCAAGTAGGACCTGTAAATCTACACAATATATAGTTTAAAGTTTGAGTCTATCATCTCAGGTTTTGGAGTTATAGCTGTTTTTGTTTTCATTGCTTCAAACGCATTTTTATACTATTTGTGAGTTCTGAAAAAAACACAAGAGATTTCTAACCCATACTTTCTGAGGAAGTAGGGCTTGTACATCTGCAGAACATATATTTGAAAGTTTGAACTTATCATATTGCATTTTTGAGTTATAGCAGTTTTTACTGTTTTTATTGCTCCAAAAGCCTTTCCAGCCCATGAACAGTTGTTTGTGAGTTCTGAAAAAAGCACAAGAGCTATTCAAACCCTATTTGCTGGGCAAGTAGGACCTGTAAATCTACACAATATATAGTTTAAATTTTGAGTCTCTCATTTTAGGTTTTGGAGTTATAGCTGTTTTTGTTTTCATTGCTTCAAAAGCATTTTCAGACAATTTGTGAGTTCTGAAGAAAATACAAGAGATTTCTAACCCATACTTTCTGCGCAAAAATAGCTTGTACATCTGCACAACATTTCTTTTAAAGTTTGAACTTATCATATTGCATTTATGAGTTATAGCAGTTTTTACTGTTTTTATTGCTCCAAAAGCTTTTTCAGCCCATGAACAGTTGTTTGTGAGTTCTGAAAAAAGTCCAAGAGCTATTCAAACCCTATTTGCTGGGCAAGTAGGACCTGTAAATCTACACAATATATAGTTTAAAGTTTGAGTCTCTCATGTTAGGTTTTGGAGTTATAGCTGTTTTTGTTTTCATTGCTTAAAACACATTATTAGACTATTTGTGAGTTCTGAAGAAAATACAAGACATTTCTTACCCATACTTTCTGAGCAAGAAGGGCTTGTACATCTGCAGAACAAATATTTGAAAGTTTGAACTTATCATATTGCATTTTTGAGTTATTGCAGTTTTTACTGTTTTTAATGCTCCAAAAGCCTTTCCAGCCCATGAACAGTTGTTTGTAAGTTCTGAAAAAAGCACAAGAGCTATTCAAACCCTATTTGCTGGGAAAGTAGGACCTGTAAATCTACACAATATATAGTTCAAAGTTTGTCTCTCATGTTAGGTTTAAGAGTTATAGCTGTTTTTGTTTTCATTGCTTCAAAAGCATTTTTAGACTATTTGTGAGTTCTGAAGAAAATACAAGAGATTTCAAACCCATACTTTCTGAGCAAGAAGGGCTTGTACATCTGCAGAACATATATTTATTTGAAAGTTTGAACTTATCATATTGCATTTTTGAGTCATAGCAGTTTTTACTGTTTGTATTGCTCCAAAAGCCTTTTCAGCCCATGAACAGTTGTTTGTGAGTTCTGAAAAAAGTCCATGAGCTATTCAAACCCTATTTGCTGGGCAAGTTTGACCTGTAAATCGACACAATATATAGTTTAAAGTTTGAGTCTCTCATGTTAGGTTTTGGAGTTATGGCTGTTTTTGTTTTCATTGCTTCAAAGGCATTTTTATACTATTTGTGAGTTCTGAAGAAAATACAAGAGATTTCTAACCCATACTTTCTGAGCAAGAAGGGCTTGTACCTCTGCAGAACATATATTTGAAAGTTTGAACTTATCATATAGCATTTCTGAGTTATAGCAGTTTTTACTGTTTGTATTGCTCCAAAAGCCTTTTCAGCCCATGAACAGTTGTTTGTGAGTTATTTAAAAAAGCACAAGAGCTATTCAAACCCTATTTGCTGGGCAAGTAGGACCTGTAAATCTACACAATATATAGTTTAAAGTTTGAGTCTCTCATGTTAGGTTTTGGAGTTATAGCTGTTTTTGTTTTCATTGCTTCAATAGCATTTTCAGACAATTTGTGAGTTCTGAAGAAAACACAAGAGATTTCAAACCCATACTTTCTGGGCAAGAAGAGCTTGTACATCTGCAAAACATATATTTGAAAGTTTGAACTTATCATATTGCATTTTTGAGTTATAGCAGTTTTTACTGTTTTTAATGCTCCAAAAGCCTTTCCAGCCCATTAACAGTTGTTTGTGAGTTCTGAAAAAAGCACAAGAGCTATTCAAACCCTATTTGCTTGGCAAGTAGGACCTGTAAATCTACACAATATATAGTTTAAAGTTTGAGTCTCTCATGTTAGGTTTTGGAGTTATAGCTGTTTTTGTTTTCATTGCTTCAAAAGCATTTTCAGACAATTTGTGAGTTCTGAAGAAAACACAAGAGATTTCAAAGCCATACTTTCTGGGCAAGAAGAGCTTGTACATCTGCAAAACATATATTTGAAAGTTTGAACTTATCATATTGCATTTTTGAGTTATAGCAGTTTTTACTGTTTTTAATACTCCAAAAGCCTTTCCAGCCCATTAACAGTTGTTTGTGAGTTCTGAAAAAAGCACAAGAGCTATTCAAACCCTGTTTGCTTGGCAAGTAGGACCTGTAAATCTACACAATATATAGTTTAAAGTTTGAGTCTATCATCTCAGGTTTTGGAGTTATAGCTGTTTTTGTTTTCATTGCTTCAAACGCATTTTTATACTATTTGTGAGTTCTGAAAAAAACACAAGAGATTTCTAACCCATACGTTCTGAGGAAGTAGGGCTTGTACATCTGCAGAACATATATTTGAAAGTTTGAACTTATCATATTGCATTTTTGAGTTATAGCAGTTTTTACTGTTTTTATTGCTCCAAAAGCCTTTCCAGCCCATGAACAGTTGTTTGTGAGTTCTGAAAAAAGCACAAGAGCTATTCAAACCCTATTTGCTGGGCAAGTAGGACCTGTAAATCTACACAATATATAGTTTAAATTTTGAGTCTCTCATTTTAGGTTTTGGAGTTATAGCTGTTTTTGTTTTCATTGCTTCAAAAGCATTTTCAGACAATTTGTGAGTTCTGAAGAAAATACAAGAGATTTCTAACCCATACTTTCTGCGCAAAAATAGCTTGTACATCTGCACAACATTTCTTTTAAAGTTTGAACTTATCATATTGCATTTATGAGTTATAGCAGTTTTTACTGTTTTTATTGCTCCAAAAGCTTTTTCAGCCCATGAACAGTTGTTTGTGAGTTCTGAAAAAAGTCCAAGAGCTATTCAAACCCTATTTGCTGGGCAAGTAGGACCTGTAAATCTACACAATATATAGTTTAAAGTTTGAGTCTCTCATGTTAGGTTTTGGAGTTATAGCTGTTTTTGTTTTCATTGCTTAAAACACATTATTAGACTATTTGTGAGTTCTGAAGAAAATACAAGACATTTCTTACCCATACTTTCTGAGCAAGAAGGGCTTGTACATCTGCAGAACAAATATTTGAAAGTTTGAACTTATCATATTGCATTTTTGAGTTATTGCAGTTTTTACTGTTTTTAATGCTCCAAAAGCCTTTCCAGCCCATGAACAGTTGTTTGTAAGTTCTGAAAAAAGCACAAGAGCTATTCAAACCCTATTTGCTGGGAAAGTAGGACCTGTAAATCTACACAATATATAGTTCAAAGTTTGTCTCTCATGTTAGGTTTAAGAGTTATAGCTGTTTTTGTTTTCATTGCTTCAAAAGCATTTTTAGACTATTTGTGAGTTCTGAAGAAAATACAAGAGATTTCAAACCCATACTTTCTGAGCAAGAAGGGCTTGTACATCTGCAGAACATATATTTGAAAGTTTGAACTTATCATATTGCATTTTTGAGTCATAGCAGTTTTTACTGTTTTTATTGCTCCAAAAGCCTTTCCAGCCCATGAACAGTTGTTTGTGAGTTCTGAAAAAAGCACAAGAGCTATTTAAACCCTATTTGCTGGGCAAGTAGGACCTGTAAATCTACACAATATATAGTTTAAAGTTTGAGTCTCTCATTTTAGGTTTTGGAGTTATAGCTGTTTTTGTTTTCATTGCTTCAAAAGCATTTTCAGACAATTTGTGAGTTCTGAAGAAAATACAAGAGATTTCTAACCCATACTTTCTGCGCAAAAAGAGCTTGTACATCTGCACAACATATCTTTTAAAGTTTGAACTTATCATATTGCATTTTTGAGTTATAGCAGTTTTTACTGTTTGTATTGCTCCAAAAGCCTTTTCAGCCCATGAACAGTTGTTTGTGAGTTCTGAAAAAAGTCCATGAGCTATTCAAACCCTATTTGCTGGGCAAGTTTGACCTGTAAATCGACACAATATATAGTTTAAAGTTTGAGTCTCTCATGTTAGGTTTTGGAGTTATAGCTGTTTTTGTTTTCATTGCTTCAAAAGCATTTTCAGACAATTTGTGAGTTCTGAAGAAAATACAAGAGATTTCTAACCCATACTTTCTGCGCAAAAAGAGCTTGTACATCTGCACAACATATCTTTTAAAGTTTGAACTTATCATATTGCATTTTTGAGTTATAGCAGTTTTTACTGTTTGTATTGCTCCAAAAGCCTTTTCAGCCCATGAACAGTTGTTTGTGAGTTCTGAAAAAAGTCCATGAGCTATTCAAACCCTATTTGCTGGGCAAGTTTGACCTGTAAATCGACACAATATATAGTTTAAAGTTTGAGTCTCTCATGTTAGGTTTTGGAGTTATAGCTGTTTTTGTTTTCATTGCTTCAAAGGCATTTTTATACTATTTGTGAGTTCTGAAGAAAATACAAGAGATTTCTAACCCATACTTTCTGAGCAAGAAGGGCTTGTACCTCTGCAGAACATATATTTGAAAGTTTGAACTTATCATATAGCATTTCTGAGTTATAGCAGTTTTTACTGTTTGTATTGCTCCAAAAGCCTTTTCAGCCCATGAACAGTTGTTTGTGAGTTATTTAAAAAAGCACAAGAGCTATTCAAACCCTAATTGCTGGGCAAGTAGGACCTGTAAATCTACACAATATATAGTTTAAAGTTTGAGTCTCTCATGTTAGGTTTTGGAGTTATAGCTGTTTTTGTTTTCATTGCTTCAAAAGCATTTTCAGACAATTTGTGAGTTCTGAAGAAAACACAAGAGATTTCAAACCCATACTTTCTGGGCAAGAAGAGCTTGTACATCTGCAGAACAAATATTTGAAAGTTTGAACTTATCATATTGCATTTTTGAGTTATTGCAGTTTTTACTGTTTTTAATGCTCCAAAAGCCTTTCCAGCCCATGAACAGTTGTTTGTGAGTTCTGAAAAAAGCACAAGAGCTATTCAAACCCTATTAATTGGGCAAGTAGGACCTGTAATTCTACACAATATATTGTTTAAATTTGAGTCTATCATCTCAGGTTTTGGAGTTATAGCTGTTTTTGTTCTCATTGCTTCAAACGCATTTTTAGACTATTTGTGAGTTCTGAAGAAAATATAAGAGATTTCTAACCCATACTTTCTGAGCAAGAAGGGCTTGTACATCTGCAGAACATTTATTTGAAAGTTTGAACTTATCATAAAGCATTTTTGAGTTATAGCAATTTTTACTGTTTGTATTGCTCCAAAAGCCTTTTCAGCCCATGAACAGTTGTTTGTGAGTTCTAAAAAAAGTCCAAGAGCTATTCAAACCCTATTTTCTGGGCAAGTAGGATGTGTAAATCTACACAATATATAGTTGAAAGTTTGATTCTATCAACTCAGGTTTTGGAGTTATAGCTGTTTTTGTTCTCATTGCTTCAAACGCATTTTTAGACTATTTGTGAGTTCTGAAGAAAATATAAGAGATTTCTAACCCATACTTTCTGAGCAAGAAGGGCTTGTACATCTGCACAACATATCTTTTAAAGTCTGAACTTATCATATTGCATTTATGAGTTATAGCAGTTTTTACTGTTTTGTATTGCTCCAAAAGCCTTTCCAGCCCATGAACAGTTGTTTGTGAGTTATTTAAAAAAGCACAAGAGCTATTCAAACCCTATTTGCTGGGCAAGTAGAACCTGTAAATCTACACAATATATAGTTTAAAGTTTGAGTCTCTCATGTTAGGTTTTGGAGTTATAGCTGTTTTTGTTTTCATTGCTTCAAAAGCATTTTCAGACAATTTGTGAGTTCTGAAGAAAATACAAGATATTTCTAACCCATACTTTCTGAGCAAAAAGAGCTTGTACATCTGCACAACATATCTTTTAAAGTTTGAACTTATCATATTGCATTTTTGAGTTATAGCAGTTTTTACTGTTTTTATTGCTCCAAAAGCTTTTTCAGCCATGAACAGTTGTTTGTGAGTTCTGAAAAAAGTCCAAGAGCTATTCAAACCCTATTTGCTGGGAAAGTAGGACCTGTAAATCTACACAATATATAGTTCAAAGTTTGTCTCTCATGTTAGGTTTAGGAGTTATAGCTGTTTTTGTTTTCATTGCTTCAAACGCATTTTTAGACTATTTGTGAGTTCTGAAGAAAATACAAGAGATTTCAAACCCATACTTTCTGAGCAAGAAGGGCTTGTACATCTGCAGAACTTATATTTGAAAGTTTGAACTTATCATATTGAATTTATGAGTTATAGAAGTTTTTACTGTTTTTATTGCTCCAAAGGCCTTTTTAGCCCATGAACAGTTGTTTGTGAGTTCTGAAAAAAGTCCAAGAGCTATTCAAACCCTATTTGCTGTGCAAGTAGGACCTGTAAATCTACACAATATATTGTTTAAATTGAGTCTATCATCTCAGGTTCTGTTGTTTTAGCTGTTTTTGTTTTTATTGACTCAGAAGCATTTTCAGACAATCTGTGAGCTCTGAAGAAAATACAAGACATTTCTTACCCATACTTTCTGAGCAAGAAGGGCTTGTACATCTGCAAAACAAACAATTGAAAGTTTGAACTTATCATATTGCATTTTTGAGTTATAGCAGTTTTTACTGTTTTTATTGCTCCAAAAGCCTTTTCAGCCCATGAACAGTTGTTTGTGAGTTCTGAAAAAAGCACAAGAGCTATTCAAACCCTATTAATTGGGCAAGTAGGACCTGTAAATCTACACAATATATTGTTTAAATTTGAGTCTATCATCTCAGGTTTTGGAGTTATAGCTGTTTTTGTTCTCATTGCTTCAAACGCATTTTTAGACTATTTGTGAGTTCTGAAGAAAATATAAGAGATTTCTAACCCATACTTTCTGAGCAAGAAGGGCTTGTACATCTGCACAACATATCTTTTAAAGTCTGAACTTATCATATTGCATTTATGAGTTATAGCAGTTTTTACTGTTTGTATTGCTCCAAAAGCCTTTCCAGCCCATGAACAGTTGTTTGTGAGTTATTTAAAAAAGCACAAGAGCTATTCAAACCCTATTTGCTGGGCAAGTAGAACCTGTAAATCTACACAATATATAGTTTAAAGTTTGAGTCTCTCATGTTAGGTTTTGGAGTTATAGCTGTTTTTGTTTTCATTGCTTCAAAAGCATTTTCAGACAATTTGTAAGTTCTGAAGAAAATACAAGAGATTTCTAACCCATACTTTTGGAGCAAAAATATCTTGTACATCTGCACAACATATCTTGTAAAGTTTGAACTTATCTTATTGCATTTATGAGTTATAGCAGTTTTTACTGTTTTTATTGCTCCAAAAGCCTTTTCAGCCCATGAACAGTTGTTTGTGAGTTCTGAAAAAAGCACAAGAGCTATTCAAACCCTAATTGCTCGGCAAGTAGGACCTGTAAATCTACACAATATATAGTTTAAAGTTTGAGTCTATCATCTCAGGTTTTGGAGTTATGGCTGTTTTTGTTTTTATTGACTCAAAAGCATTTTCAGACAATTTGTGAGCTCTGAAGAAAATACAAGACATTTCTTACCCATACTTTCTGAGCAAGAAGGGCTTGTACATCTGCAAAACAAACAATTGAAAGTTTGAACTTATCATATTGCATTTTTGAGTTATAGCAGTTTTTACTGTTTTTATTGCTCCAAAAGCCTTTTCAGCCCATGAACAGTTGTTTTTGAGTTCTGAAAAAAGCACAAGAGCTATTCAAACCCTATTTTCTGGGCAAGTAGAACCTGTAAATCTACACAATATATAGTTTAAAGTTTAAGTCTCTCATGTTAGGTTTTGGAGTTATAGCTGTTTTTGTTTACATTGCTTCAAAAGCATTTTCAGACAATTTGTGAGTTCTGAAGAAAATACAAGAGATTTCTAACCCATACTTTCTGAGCAAAAAGAGCTTGTATATCTGCACAACATATCTTTTAAAGTTTGAACTTATCATATTGCATTAATGAGTTATAGCAGTTTTTACTGTTTTTATTGCTCCAAAATCCTTTTCAGCCCATGAACAGTTGTTTGTGAGTTATTTAAAAAAGCACAAGAGCTATTCAAACCCTATTTGCTGGGCAAGTAGAACCTGTAAATCTACACAATATATAGTTTAAAGTTTGAGTCTCTCTTGTTAGGTTTTGGAGTTATAGCTTTTTTTGTTTTCATTGCTTCAAACGCATTTATATACTATTTGTGAGTTCTGAAGAAAATACAAGAGATTTCTAACCCATACTTTCTGAGCAAGAAGGGCTTGTACATCTGCAGAACATATATTTGAAAGTTTGAACTTATCATATTGCATTTTTGAGTTATAGCAGTTTTTACTGTTTTATTGCTCTAAAAGCCTTTTTAGCCCATGAACAGGTGTTTGTGAGTTCTGAAAAAGTACAAGAGCTAGTCAAACCCTATTTATTGGGCAAGTAGGACCTGTAAATCTACACAATATATTGTTTAAATTTGAGTCTATCATCTCAGGTTTTGGAGTTATAGCAGTTTTTACTGTTTTTATTGCTCCAAAAGCCTTTTCAGCGCATGAACAGTTGTTTGTGAGTTCTGAAAAAAGCACAAGAGTTATTCAAACCCTATTTGCTGGGCAAGTAGAACCTGTAAATCTACACAATATATAGTTTAAAGTTTGAGTCTCTCATGTTAGGTTTTGGAGTTATAGCTGTTTTTGTTTTCATTGCTTCAAACGCATTTTTATACTATTTGTGAGTTCTGAAGAAAATACAAGAGATTTCTAACCCATACTTTCTGAGCAAGAAGGGCTTGTACATCTGCAGAACATATATTTGAAAGTTTGAACTTATCATATTGCATTTTTGAGTTATAGCAGTTTTTACTGTTTTTATTGCTCCAAAAGCTTTTTCAGCCATGAACAGTTGTTTGTGAGTTCTGAAAAAAGTCCAAGAGCTATTCAAACCCTATTTGCTGGGAAAGTAGGACCTGTAAATCTACACAATATATAGTTCAAAGTTTGTCTCTCATGTTAGGTTTAGGAGTTATAGCTGTTTTTGTTTTCATTGCTTCAAACGCATTTTTAGACTATTTGTGAGTTCTGAAGAAAATACAAGAGATTTCAAACCCATACTTTCTGAGCAAGAAGGGCTTGTACATCTGCAGAACTTATATTTGAAAGTTTGAACTTATCATATTGAATTTATGAGTTATAGAAGTTTTTACTGTTTTTATTGCTCCAAAGGCCTTTTTAGCCCATGAACAGTTGTTTGTGAGTTCTGAAAAAAGTCCAAGAGCTATTCAAACCCTATTTGCTGTGCAAGTAGGACCTGTAAATCTACACAATATATTGTTTAAATTGAGTCTATCATCTCAGGTTCTGTTGTTTTAGCTGTTTTTGTTTTTATTGACTCAGAAGCATTTTCAGACAATCTGTGAGCTCTGAAGAAAATACAAGACATTTCTTACCCATACTTTCTGAGCAAGAAGGGCTTGTACATCTGCAAAACAAACAATTGAAAGTTTGAACTTATCATATTGCATTTTTGAGTTATAGCAGTTTTTACTGTTTTTATTTCTCCAAAAGCCTTTTCAGCCCATGAACAGTTGTTTGTGAGTTCTGAAAAAAGCACAAGAGCTATTCAAACCCTATTAATTGGGCAAGTAGGACCTGTAAATCTACACAATATATTGTTTAAATTTGAGTCTATCATCTCAGGTTTTGGAGTTATAGCTGTTTTTGTTCTCATTGCTTCAAACGCATTTTTAGACTATTTGTGAGTTCTGAAGAAAATATAAGAGATTTCTAACCCATACTTTCGGAGCAAGAAGGGCTTGTACATCTGCACAACATATCTTTTAAAGTCTGAACTTATCATATTGCATTTATGAGTTATAGCAGTTTTTACTGTTTGTATTGCTCCAAAAGCCTTTCCAGCCCATGAACAGTTGTTTGTGAGTTATTTAAAAAAGCACAAGAGCTATTCAAACCCTATTTGCTGGGCAAGTAGAACCTGTAAATCTACACAATATATAGTTTAAAGTTTGAGTCTCTCATGTTAGGTTTTGGAGTTATAGCTGTTTTTGTTTTCATTGCTTCAAAAGCATTTTCAGACAATTTGTAAGTTCTGAAGAAAATACAAGAGATTTCTAACCCATACTTTTGGAGCAAAAATATCTTGTACATCTGCACAACATATCTTGTAAAGTTTGAACTTATCTTATTGCATTTATGAGTTATAGCAGTTTTTACTGTTTTTATTGCTCCAAAAGCCTTTTCAGCCCATGAACAGTTGTTTGTGAGTTCTGAAAAAAGCACAAGAGCTATTCAAACCCTAATTGCTCGGCAAGTAGGACCTGTAAATCTACACAATATATAGTTTAAAGTTTGAGTCTATCATCTCAGGTTTAGGAGTTATGGCTATTTTTGTTTTTATTGACTCAAAAGCATTTTCAGACAATTTGTGAGCTCTGAAGAAAATACAAGACATTTCTTACCCATACTTTCTGAGCAAGAAGGGCTTGTACATCTGCAAAACAAACAATTGAAAGTTTGAACTTATCATATAGCATTTCTGAGTTATAGCAGTTTTTACTGTTTGTATTGCTCCAAAAGCCTTTTCAGCCCATGAACAGTTGTTTGTGAGTTATTTAAAAAAGCACAAGAGCTATTCAAACCCTAATTGCTGGGCAAGTAGGACCTGTAAATCTACACAATATATAGTTTAAAGTTTGAGTCTCTCATGTTAGGTTTTGCAGTTATAGCTGTTTTTGTTTTCATTGCTTAAAACACATTTTTAGACTATTTGTGAGTTCTGAAGAAAATACAAGACATTTCTTACCCATACTTTCTGAGCAAGAAGGGCTTGTACATCTGCAGAACAAATATTTGAAAGTTTGAACTTATCATATTGCATTTTTGAGTTATTGCAGTTTTTACTGTTTTTAATGCTCCAAAAGCCTTTCCAGCTAATGAACAGTTGTTTGTGAGTTCTGAAAAAAGTCCAAGAGCTATTCAAACCCTATTTGCTGGGAAAGTAGGACCTGTAAATCTACACAATATATAGTTCAAAGTTTGTCTCTCATGTTAGGTTTAGGAGTTATAGCTGTTTTTGTTTACATTGCTTCAAAAGCATTTTCAGACAATTTGTGAGTTCTGAAGAAAATACAAGAGATTTCTAACCCATACTTTCTGAGCAAAAAGAGCTTGTACATCTGCACAACATATCTTTTAAAGTTTGAACTTATCATATTGCATTTTTGAGTTATAGCAGTTTTTACTGTTTTTAATGCTCCAAAAGCCTTTCCAGCCCATTAACAGTTGTTTGTGAGTTCTGAAAAAAGCACAAGAGCTATTCAAACCCTGTTTGCTTGGCAAGTAGGACCTGTAAATCTACACAATATATAGTTTAAAGTTTGAGTCTATCATCTCAGGTTTTGGAGTTATAGCTGTTTTTGTTTTCATTGCTTCAAACGCATTTTTATACTATTTGTGAGTTCTGAAAAAAACACAAGAGATTTCTAACCCATACTTTCTGAGGAAGTAGGGCTTGTACATCTGCAGAACATATATTTGAAAGTTTGAACTTATCATATTGCATTTTTGAGTTATAGCAGTTTTTACTGTTTTTATTGCTCCAAAAGCCTTTCCAGCCCATGAACAGTTGTTTGTGAGTTCTGAAAAAAGCACAAGAGCTATTCAAACCCTATTTGCTGGGCAAGTAGGACCTGTAAATCTACACAATATATAGTTTAAATTTTGAGTCTCTCATTTTAGGTTTTGGAGTTATAGCTGTTTTTGTTTTCATTGCTTCAAAAGCATTTTCAGACAATTTGTGAGTTCTGAAGAAAATACAAGAGATTTCTAACCCATACTTTCTGCGCAAAAATAGCTTGTACATCTGCACAACATTTCTTTTAAAGTTTGAACTTATCATATTGCATTTATGAGTTATAGCAGTTTTTACTGTTTTTATTGCTCCAAAAGCTTTTTCAGCCCATGAACAGTTGTTTGTGAGTTCTGAAAAAAGTCCAAGAGCTATTCAAACCCTATTTGCTGGGCAAGTAGGACCTGTAAATCTACACAATATATAGTTTAAAGTTTGAGTCTCTCATGTTAGGTTTTGGAGTTATAGCTGTTTTTGTTTTCATTGCTTAAAACACATTATTAGACTATTTGTGAGTTCTGAAGAAAATACAAGACATTTCTTACCCATACTTTCTGAGCAAGAAGGGCTTGTACATCTGCAGAACAAATATTTGAAAGTTTGAACTTATCATATTGCATTTTTGAGTTATTGCAGTTTTTACTGTTTTTAATGCTCCAAAAGCCTTTCCAGCCCATGAACAGTTGTTTGTAAGTTCTGAAAAAAGCACAAGAGCTATTCAAACCCTATTTGCTGGGAAAGTAGGACCTGTAAATCTACACAATATATAGTTCAAAGTTTGTCTCTCATGTTAGGTTTAAGAGTTATAGCTGTTTTTGTTTTCATTGCTTCAATAGCATTTTCAGACAATTTGTGAGTTCTGAAGAAAACACAAGAGATTTCAAACCCATACTTTCTGGGCAAGAAGAGCTTGTACATCTGCAAAACATATATTTGAAAGTTTGAACTTATCATATTGCATTTTTGAGTTATAGCAGTTTTTACTGTTTTTAATGCTCCAAAAGCCTTTCCAGCCCATTAACAGTTGTTTGTGAGTTCTGAAAAAAGCAAAAGAGCTATTCAAACCCTATTTGCTTGGCAAGTAGGACCTGTAAATCTACACAATATATAGTTTAAAGTTTGAGTCTATCATCTCAGGTTTTGGAGTTATAGCTGTTTTTGTTTTCATTGCTTCAAACGCATTTTTATACTATTTGTGAGTTATGAAAAAAACACAAGAGATTTCTAACCCATACTTTCTGAGGAAGTAGGGCTTGTACATCTGCAGAACATATATTTGAAAGTTTGAACTTATCATATTGCATTTTTGAGTTATAGCAGTTTTTACTGTTTTTATTGCTCCAAAAGACTTTCCAGCCCATGAACAGTTGTTTGTGAGTTCTGAAAAAGCACAAGAGCTATTTAAACCCTATTTGCTGGGCAAGTAGGACCTGTAAATCTACACAATATATAGTTTAAAGTTTGAGTCTCTCATTTTAGGTTTTGGAGTTATAGCTGTTTTTGTTTTCATTGCTTCAAAAGCATTTTCAGACAATTTGTGAGTTCTGAAGAAAATACAAGAGATTTCTAACCCATACTTTCTGCGCAAAAAGAGCTTGTACATCTGCACAACATATCTTTTAAAGTTTGAACTTATCATATTGCATTTTTGAGTTATAGCAGTTTTTACTGTTTGTATTGCTCCAAAAGCCTTTTCAGCCCATGAACAGTTGTTTGTGAGTTCTGAAAAAAGTCCATGAGCTATTCAAACCCTATTTGCTGGGCAAGTTTGACCTGTAAATCGACACAATATATAGTTTAAAGTTTGAGTCTCTCATGTTAGGTTTTGGAGTTATAGCTGTTTTTGTTTTCATTGCTTCAAAGGCATTTTTATACTATTTGTGAGTTCTGAAGAAAATACAAGAGATTTCTAACCCATACTTTCTGAGCAAGAAGGGCTTGTACCTCTGCAGAACATATATTTGAAAGTTTGAACTTATCATATAGCATTTCTGAGTTATAGCAGTTTTTACTGTTTGTATTGCTCCAAAAGCCTTTTCAGCCCATGAACAGTTGTTTGTGAGTTATTTAAAAAAGCACAAGAGCTATTCAAACCCTAATTGCTGGGCAAGTAGGACCTGTAAATCTACACAATATATAGTTTAAAGTTTGAGTCTCTCATGTTAGGTTTTGGAGTTATAGCTGTTTTTGTTTTCATTGCTTCAAAAGCATTTTCAGACAATTTGTGAGTTCTGAAGAAAACACAAGAGATTTCAAACCCATACTTTCTGGGCAAGAAGAGCTTGTACATCTGCAGAACAAATATTTGAAAGTTTGAACTTATCATATTGCATTTTTGAGTTATTGCAGTTTTTACTGTTTTTAATGCTCCAAAAGCCTTTCCAGCCCATGAACAGTTGTTTGTGAGTTCTGAAAAAAGCACAAGAGCTATTCAAACCCTATTAATTGGGCAAGTAGGACCTGTAATTCTACACAATATATTGTTTAAATTTGAGTCTATCATCTCAGGTTTTGGAGTTATAGCTGTTTTTGTTCTCATTGCTTCAAACGCATTTTTAGACTATTTGTGAGTTCTGAAGAAAATATAAGAGATTTCTAACCCATACTTTCTGAGCAAGAAGGGCTTGTACATCTGCAGAACATTTATTTGAAAGTTTGAACTTATCATAAAGCATTTTTGAGTTATAGCAATTTTTACTGTTTGTATTGCTCCAAAAGCCTTTTCAGCCCATGAACAGTTGTTTGTGAGTTCTAAAAAAAGTCCAAGAGCTATTCAAACCCTATTTTCTGGGCAAGTAGGATGTGTAAATCTACACAATATATAGTTGAAAGTTTGATTCTATCAACTCAGGTTTTGGAGTTATAGCTGTTTTTGTTCTCATTGCTTCAAACGCATTTTTAGACTATTTGTGAGTTCTGAAGAAAATATAAGAGATTTCTAACCCATACTTTCTGAGCAAGAAGGGCTTGTACATCTGCACAACATATCTTTTAAAGTCTGAACTTATCATATTGCATTTATGAGTTATAGCAGTTTTTACTGTTTTGTATTGCTCCAAAAGCCTTTCCAGCCCATGAACAGTTGTTTGTGAGTTATTTAAAAAAGCACAAGAGCTATTCAAACCCTATTTGCTGGGCAAGTAGAACCTGTAAATCTACACAATATATAGTTTAAAGTTTGAGTCTCTCATGTTAGGTTTTGGAGTTATAGCTGTTTTTGTTTTCATTGCTTCAAAAGCATTTTCAGACAATTTGTGAGTTCTGAAGAAAATACAAGATATTTCTAACCCATACTTTCTGAGCAAAAAGAGCTTGTACATCTGCACAACATATCTTTTAAAGTTTGAACTTATCATATTGCATTTTTGAGTTATAGCAGTTTTTACTGTTTTTATTGCTCCAAAAGCTTTTTCAGCCATGAACAGTTGTTTGTGAGTTCTGAAAAAAGTCCAAGAGCTATTCAAACCCTATTTGCTGGGAAAGTAGGACCTGTAAATCTACACAATATATAGTTCAAAGTTTGTCTCTCATGTTAGGTTTAGGAGTTATAGCTGTTTTTGTTTTCATTGCTTCAAACGCATTTTTAGACTATTTGTGAGTTCTGAAGAAAATACAAGAGATTTCAAACCCATACTTTCTGAGCAAGAAGGGCTTGTACATCTGCAGAACTTATATTTGAAAGTTTGAACTTATCATATTGAATTTATGAGTTATAGAAGTTTTTACTGTTTTTATTGCTCCAAAGGCCTTTTTAGCCCATGAACAGTTGTTTGTGAGTTCTGAAAAAAGTCCAAGAGCTATTCAAACCCTATTTGCTGTGCAAGTAGGACCTGTAAATCTACACAATATATAGTTTAAATTGAGTCTATCATCTCAGGTTCTGTTGTTTTAGCTGTTTTTGTTTTTATTGACTCAGAAGCATTTTCAGACAATCTGTGAGCTCTGAAGAAAATACAAGACATTTCTTACCCATACTTTCTGAGCAAGAAGGGCTTGTACATCTGCAAAACAAACAATTGAAAGTTTGAACTTATCATATTGCATTTTTGAGTTATAGCAGTTTTTACTGTTTTTATTGCTCCAAAAGCCTTTTCAGCCCATGAACAGTTGTTTGTGAGTTCTGAAAAAAGCACAAGAGCTATTCAAACCCTATTAATTGGGCAAGTAGGACCTGTAAATCTACACAATATATTGTTTAAATTTGAGTCTATCATCTCAGGTTTTGGAGTTATAGCTGTTTTTGTTCTCATTGCTTCAAACGCATTTTTAGACTATTTGTGAGTTCTGAAGAAAATATAAGAGATTTCTAACCCATACTTTCGGAGCAAGAAGGGCTTGTACATCTGCACAACATATCTTTTAAAGTCTGAACTTATCATATTGCATTTATGAGTTATAGCAGTTTTTACTGTTTGTATTGCTCCAAAAGCCTTTCCAGCCCATGAACAGTTGTTTGTGAGTTATTTAAAAAAGCACAAGAGCTATTCAAACCCTATTTGCTGGGCAAGTAGAACCTGTAAATCTACACAATATATAGTTTAAAGTTTGAGTCTCTCATGTTAGGTTTTGGAGTTATAGCTGTTTTTGTTTTCATTGCTTCAAAAGCATTTTCAGACAATTTGTAAGTTCTGAAGAAAATACAAGAGATTTCTAACCCATACTTTTGGAGCAAAAATATCTTGTACATCTGCACAACATATCTTGTAAAGTTTGAACTTATCTTATTGCATTTATGAGTTATAGCAGTTTTTACAGTTTTTATTGCTCCAAAAGCCTTTTCAGCCCATGAACAGTTGTTTGTGAGTTCTGAAAAAAGCACAAGAGCTATTCAAACCCTAATTGCTCGGCAAGTAGGACCTGTAAATCTACACAAT
Organism: Eucyclogobius newberryi; assembly: GCF_026437365.1. NCBI lineage: Eukaryota > Metazoa > Chordata > Actinopteri > Gobiiformes > Gobiidae > Eucyclogobius > Eucyclogobius newberryi. The sequence goes on along the minus strand of NW_027316500.1, from coordinate 2,696,875 downwards.
ATATAGTTTAAAGTTTGAGTCTATCATCTCAGGTTTTGGAGTTATGGCTGTTTTTGTTTTTATTGACTCAAAAGCATTTTCAGACAATTTGTGAGCTCTGAAGAAAATACAAGACATTTCTTACCCATACTTTCTGAGCAAGAAGGGCTTGTACATCTGCAAAACAAACAATTGAAAGTTTGAACTTATCATATTGCATTTTTGAGTTATAGCAGTTTTTACTGTTTTTATTGCTCCAAAAGCCTTTTCAGCCCATGAACAGTTGTTTTTGAGTTCTGAAAAAAGCACAAGAGCTATTCAAACCCTATTTTCTGGGCAAGTAGAACCTGTAAATCTACACAATATATAGTTTAAAGTTTGAGTCTCTCATGTTAGGTTTTGGAGTTATAGCTGTTTTTGTTTACATTGCTTCAAAAGCATTTTCAGACAATTTGTGAGTTCTGAAGAAAATACAAGAGATTTCTAACCCATACTTTCTGAGCAAAAAGAGCTTGTACATCTGCACAACATATCTTTTAAAGTTTGAACTTATCATATTGCATTAATGAGTTATAGCAGTTTTTACTGTTTTTATTGCTCCAAAATCCTTTTCAGCCCATGAACAGTTGTTTGTGAGTTATTTAAAAAAGCACAAGAGCTATTCAAACCCTATTTGCTGGGCAAGTAGAACCTGTAAATCTACACAATATATAGTTTAAAGTTTGAGTCTCTCTTGTTAGGTTTTGGAGTTATAGCTTTTTTTGTTTTCATTGCTTCAAACGCATTTATATACTATTTGTGAGTTCTGAAGAAAATACAAGAGATTTCTAACCCATACTTTCTGAGCAAGAAGGGCTTGTACATCTGCAGAACATATATTTGAAAGTTTGAACTTATCATATTGCATTTTTGAGTTATAGCAGTTTTTACTGTTTTATTGCTCTAAAAGCCTTTTAAGCCCATGAACAGGTGTTTGTGAGTTCTGAAAAAGTACAAGAGCTAGTCAAACCCTATTTATTGGGCAAGTAGGACCTGTAAATCTACACAATATATTGTTTAAATTTGAGTCTATCATCTCAGGTTTTGGAGTTATAGCAGTTTTTACTGTTTTTATTGCTCCAAAAGCCTTTTCAGCGCATGAACAGTTGTTTGTGAGTTCTGAAAAAAGCACAAGAGTTATTCAAACCCTATTTGCTGGGCAAGTAGAACCTGTAAATCTACACAATATATAGTTTAAAGTTTGAGTCTCTCATGTTAGGTTTTGGAGTTATAGCTGTTTTTGTTTTCATTGCTTCAAACGCATTTTTATACTATTTGTGAGTTCTGAAGAAAATACAAGAGATTTCTAACCCATACTTTCTGAGCAAGAAGGGCTTGTACATCTGCAGAACATATATTTGAAAGTTTGAACTTATCATATTGCATTTTTGAGTTATAGCAGTTTTTACTGTTTTTATTGCTCCAAAAGCTTTTTCAGCCATGAACAGTTGTTTGTGAGTTCTGAAAAAAGTCCAAGAGCTATTCAAACCCTATTTGCTGGGAAAGTAGGACCTGTAAATCTACACAATATATAGTTCAAAGTTTGTCTCTCATGTTAGGTTTAGGAGTTATAGCTGTTTTTGTTTTCATTGCTTCAAACGCATTTTTAGACTATTTGTGAGTTCTGAAGAAAATACAAGAGATTTCAAACCCATACTTTCTGAGCAAGAAGGGCTTGTACATCTGCAGAACTTATATTTGAAAGTTTGAACTTATCATATTGAATTTATGAGTTATAGAAGTTTTTACTGTTTTTATTGCTCCAAAGGCCTTTTTAGCCCATGAACAGTTGTTTGTGAGTTCTGAAAAAAGTCCAAGAGCTATTCAAACCCTATTTGCTGTGCAAGTAGGACCTGTAAATCTACACAATATATTGTTTAAATTGAGTCTATCATCTCAGGTTCTGTTGTTTTAGCTGTTTTTGTTTTTATTGACTCAGAAGCATTTTCAGACAATCTGTGAGCTCTGAAGAAAATACAAGACATTTCTTACCCATACTTTCTGAGCAAGAAGGGCTTGTACATCTGCAAAACAAACAATTGAAAGTTTGAACTTATCATATTGCATTTTTGAGTTATAGCAGTTTTTACTGTTTTTATTTCTCCAAAAGCCTTTTCAGCCCATGAACAGTTGTTTGTGAGTTCTGAAAAAAGCACAAGAGCTATTCAAACCCTATTAATTGGGCAAGTAGGACCTGTAAATCTACACAATATGTTGTTTAAATTTGAGTCTATCATCTCAGGTTTTGGAGTTATAGCTGTTTTTGTTCTCATTGCTTCAAACGCATTTTTAGACTATTTGTGAGTTCTGAAGAAAATATAAGAGATTTCTAACCCATACTTTCGGAGCAAGAAGGGCTTGTACATCTGCACAACATATCTTTTAAAGTCTGAACTTATCATATTGCATTTATGAGTTATAGCAGTTTTTACTGTTTGTATTGCTCCAAAAGCCTTTCCAGCCCATGAACAGTTGTTTGTGAGTTATTTAAAAAAGCACAAGAGCTATTCAAACCCTATTTGCTGGGCAAGTAGAACCTGTAAATCTACACAATATATAGTTTAAAGTTTGAGTCTCTCATGTTAGGTTTTGGAGTTATAGCTGTTTTTGTTTTCATTGCTTCAAAAGCATTTTCAGACAATTTGTAAGTTCTGAAGAAAATACAAGAGATTTCTAACCCATACTTTTGGAGCAAAAATATCTTGTACATCTGCACAACATATCTTGTAAAGTTTGAACTTATCTTATTGCATTTATGAGTTATAGCAGTTTTTACTGTTTTTATTGCTCCAAAAGCCTTTTCAGCCCATGAACAGTTGTTTTTGAGTTCTGAAAAAAGCACAAGAGCTATTCAAACCCTAATTGCTCGGCAAGTAGGACCTGTAAATCTACACAATATATAGTTTAAAGTTTGAGTCTATCATCTCAGGTTTAGGAGTTATGGCTATTTTTGTTTTTATTGACTCAAAAGCATTTTCAGACAATTTGTGAGCTCTGAAGAAAATACAAGACATTTCTTACCCATACTTTCTGAGCAAGAAGGGCTTGTACATCTGCAAAACAAACAATTGAAAGTTTGAACTTATCATATAGCATTTCTGAGTTATAGCAGTTTTTACTGTTTGTATTGCTCCAAAAGCCTTTTCAGCCCATGAACAGTTGTTTGTGAGTTATTTAAAAAAGCACAAGAGCTATTCAAACCCTAATTGCTGGGCAAGTAGGACCTGTAAATCTACACAATATATAGTTTAAAGTTTGAGTCTCTCATGTTAGGTTTTGCAGTTATAGCTGTTTTTGTTTTCATTGCTTAAAACACATTTTTAGACTATTTGTGAGTTCTGAAGAAAATACAAGACATTTCTTACCCATACTTTCTGAGCAAGAAGGGCTTGTACATCTGCAGAACAAATATTTGAAAGTTTGAACTTATCATATTGCATTTTTGAGTTATTGCAGTTTTTACTGTTTTTAATGCTCCAAAAGCCTTTCCAGCTAATGAACAGTTGTTTGTGAGTTCTGAAAAAAGCACAAGAGCTATTCAAACCCTATTTGCTGGGAAAGTAGGACCTGTAAATCTACACAATATATAGTTCAAAGTTTGTCTCTCATGTTAGGTTTAAGAGTTATAGCTGTTTTTGTTTTCATTGCTACAAACACATTTTTAGACTATTTGTGAGTTCTGAAGAAAATACAAGAGATTTCAAACCCATACTTTCTGAGCAAGAAGGGCTTGTACATCTGCAGAACTTATATTTGAAAGTTTGAACTTATCATATTGAATTTATGAGTTATAGAAGTTTTTACTGTTTTTATTGCTCCAAAGGCCTTTTTAGCCCATGAACAGTTGTTTGTGAGTTCTGAAAAAAGTCCAAGAGCTATTCAAACCCTATTTACTGGGCAAGTAGAACCTGTAAATCTACACAATATATAGTTTAAAGTTTGAGTCTCTCATGTTAGGTTCTGGAGTTATAGCTGTTTTTGTTTTCATTGCTTCAAACGCATTTTTATACTATTTGTGAGTTCTGAAGAAAATACAAGAGATTTCTAACCCATACTTTCTGAGCAAGAAGGGCTTGTACATCTGCAGAACATATATTTGAAAGTTTGAACTTATCATATAGCATTTTTGAGTTATAGCAGTTTTTACTGTTTGTATTGCTCCAAAAGCCTTTTCAGCCCATGAACAGTTGTTTGTGAGTTATTTAAAAAAGTCCAAGAGCTATTCAAACCCTATTTGCTGGGAAAGTAGGACCTGTAAATCTACACAATATATAGTTCAAAGTTTGTCTCTCATGTTAGGTTTAGGAGTTATAGCTGTTTTTGTTTTCATTGCTTCAAACGCATTTTTAGACTATTTGTGAGTTCTGAAGAAAATACAAGAGATTTCAAACCCATACTTTCTGAGCAAGAAGGGCTTGTACATCTGCAGAACTTATATTTGAAAGTTTGAACTTATCATATTGAATTTATGAGTTATAGAAGTTTTTACTGTTTTTATTGCTCCAAAGGCCTTTTTAGCCCATGAACAGTTGTTTGTGAGTTCTGAAAAAAGTCCAAGAGCTATTCAAACCCTATTTGCTGTGCAAGTAGGACCTGTAAATCTACACAATATATTGTTTAAATTGAGTCTATCATCTCAGTTTCTGTTGTTTTAGCTGTTTTTGTTTTTATTGACTCAGAAGCATTTTCAGACAATCTGTGAGCTCTGAAGAAAATACAAGACATTTCTTACCCATACTTTCTGAGCAAGAAGGGCTTGTACATCTGCAAAACAAACAATTGAAAGTTTGAACTTATCATATTGCATTTTTGAGTTATAGCAGTTTTTACTGTTTTTATTTCTCCAAAAGCCTTTTCAGCCCATGAACAGTTGTTTGTGAGTTCTGAAAAAAGTCCAAGAGCTTTTCAAACCCTATTTGCTGGGCAAGTAGGACCTGTAAATCTACACAATATATTGTTTAAATTGAGTCTATCATCTCAGGTTCTGGAGTTATAGCTGTTTTTGTTTTTATTGACTCAGAAGCATTTTCAGACAATTTGTGAGCTCTGAAGAAAATACTAGAAATTTCTAACGCACACTTTCTGAGCAAGAGGGGCTTGTACATCTGCACAACATATATTTGAAAGTTTGAACTTATCATATTGCATTTTTGAGTTATAGCAGTTTTTACTGTTTTTAATGCTCCAAAAGCCTTTCCAGCCCATGAACAGTTGTTTTGGAGTTCTGAAAAAAGCACAAGAGCTATTCAAACCCTATTTGCTTGGCAAGTAGGACCTGTAAATCTACACAATATATAGTTTAAAGTTTGAGTCTATCATCTCAGGTTTTGGAGTTATAGCTGTTTTTGTTTTCATTGCTTCAAACGCATTTTTATACTATTTGTGAGTTCTGAAAAAAAAACAAGAGATTTCTAACCCATACTTTCTGAGGAAGTAGGGCTTGTACATCTGCAGAACATATATTTGAAAGTTTGAACTTATCATATTGCATTTTTGAGTTATAGCAGTTTTTACTGTTTTTATTGCTCCAAAAGCCTTTCCAGCCCATGAACAGTTGTTTGTGAGTTATTTAAAAAAGCACAAGAGCTATTCAAACCCTATTTGCTGGGCAAGTAGAACCTGTAAATCTACACAATATATAGTTCAAACTTTGAGTCTCTCATGTTAGGTCTTGGAGTTATAGCTGTTTTTGTTTTCATTGCTTCAAACGCATTTTTATACTATTTGTGAGTTCTGAAGAAAATACAAGAGATTTCAAACCCATACTTTCTGAGCAAGAAGGGCTTGTACATCTGCAGAACTTATATTTGAAAGTTTGAACTTATCATATTGAATTTATGAGTTATAGAAGTTTTTACTGTTTTTATTGCTCCAAAGGCCTTTTTAGCCCATGAACAGTTGTTTGTGAGTTCTGAAAAAAGTCCAAGAGCTATTCAAACCCTATTTGCTGGGCAAGTTTGACCTGTAAATCGACACAATATATAGTTTAAAGTTTGAGTCTCTCATGTTAGGTTTTGGAGTTATGGCTGTTTTTGTTTTCATTGCTTAAAAGGCATTTTTATACTATTTGTGAGTTCTGAAGAAAATACAAGATATTTCTAACCCATACTTTCTGAGCAAGAAGGGCTTGTACCTCTGCAGAACATATATTTGAAAGTTTGAACTTATCATATAGCATTTCTGAGTTATAGCAGTTTTTACTGTTTGTATTGCTCCAAAAGCCTTTTCAGCCCATGAACAGTTGTTTAAGAGTTATTTAAAAAAGCACAAGAGCTATTCAAACCCTAATTGCTGGGCAAGTAGGACCTGTAAATCTACACAATATATAGTTTAAAGTTTGAGTCTCTCATGTTAGGTTTTGGAGTTATAGCTGTTTTTGTTTTCATTGCTTCAAACGCATTTTTAGACTATTTGTGAGTTCTGAAGAAAATACAAGAGATTTCAAACCCATACTTTCTGAGCAAGAAGGGCTTGTACATCTGCAGAACTTATATTTGAAAGTTTGAACTTATCATATTGAATTTATGAGTTATAGAAGTTTTTACTGTTTTTATTGCTCCAAAGGCCTTTTTAGCCCATGAACAGTTGTTTGTGAGTTCTGAAAAAAGTCCAAGAGCTATTCAAACCCTATTTGCTGTGCAAGTAGGACCTGTAAATCTACACAATATATTGTTTAAATTGAGTCTATCATCTCAGGTTTTGGAGTTATAGCTGTTTTTGTTCTCATTGCTTCAAACGCATTTTTAGACTATTTGTGAGTTCTGAAGAAAATATAAGAGATCTCTAACCCATACTTTCTGAGCAAGAAGGGCTTGTACATCTGCACAACATATATTTTAAAGTTTGAACTTATCCTATTGCATTTATGAGTTATAGCATTTTTTAATGTTTGTATTGCTCCAAAAGCCTTTTCAGCCCATGAACAGTTGTTTGAGTTATTTAAAAAAGCACAAGAGCTATTCAAACCCTAATTGCTGGGCAAGTAGGACCTGTAAATCTACACAATATATAGTTTAAATTTTGAGTCTCTCATTTTAGGTTTTGGAGTTATAGCTGTTTTTGTTTTCATTGCTTCAAAAGCATTTTCAGACAATTTGTGAGTTCTGAAGAAAATACAAGAGATTTCTAACCCATACTTTCTGCGCAAAAAGAGCTTGTACATCTGCACAACATATCTTTTAAAGTTTGAACTTATCATATTGCATTTTTGAGTTATAGCAGTTTTTACTGTTTTTATTGCTCCAAAAGCCTTTTCAGCCCAAGAACAGTTGTTTGTGAGTTATTTAAAAAAGCACAAGAGCTTATCAAACCCTATTTGCTGGGCAAGTAGAACCTGTAAATCTACACAATATATAGTTTAAAGTTTGAGTCTCTCATGTTAGGTTTTGGAGTTATAGCTGTTTTTGTTTTCATTGCTTCAAACGCATTTTTATACTATTTGTGAGTTCTGAAGAAAATACAAGAGATTTCTAACCCATACTTTCTGAGCAAGAAGGGCTTGTACATCTGCAGAACATATATTTGAAAGTTTGAACTTATCATATTGCATTTTTGAGTTATAGCAGTTTTTACTGTTTTTATTGCTCCAAAAGCTTTTTCAGCCATGAACAGTTGTTTGTGAGTTCTGAAAAAAGTCCAAGAGCTATTCAAACCCTATTTGCTGGGAAAGTAGGACCTGTAAATCTACACAATATATAGTTCAAAGTTTGTCCCTCATGTTAGGTTTAGGAGTTATAGCTGTTTTTGTTTTCATTGCTTCAAACGCATTTTTAGACTATTTGTGAGTTCTGAAGAAAATACAAGAGATTTCAAACCCATACTTTCTGAGCAAGAAGGGCTTGTACATCTGCAGAACTTATATTTGAAAGTTTGAACTTATCATATTGAATTTATGAGTTATAGAAGTTTTTACTGTTTTTATTGCTCCAAAGGCCTTTTTAGCCCATGAACAGTTGTTTGTGAGTTCTGAAAAAAGTCCAAGAGCTATTCAAACCCTATTTGCTGTGCAAGTAGGACCTGGAAATCTACACAATATATTGTTTAAATTGAGTCTATCATCTCATGTTCTGGAGTTATAGCTGTTTTAGTTTTTTTTGACTCTGAAGCATTTTCAGACAATTTGTGAGCTCTGAAGAAAATACAAGAGATTTCTAACCCATACTTTCTGAGCAAGAAGGGCTTGTACATCTGCACAATATATATTTGAAAGTTTGAAGTTATCATATAGCATTTTTGAGTTATAGCAGTTTTTACTGTTTGTATTGCTCCAAAAGCCTTTTCAGCCCATGAACAGTTGTTTGTGAGTTCTGAAAAAAGCACAAGAGCTATTCAAACCCTAATTGCTCGGCAAGTAGGACCTGTAAATCTACACAATATATTGTTTAAATTGAGTCTATCATCTCAGGTTCTGTTGTTTTAGCTGTTTTTGTTTTTATTGACTCAGAAGCATTTTCAGACAATCTGTGAGCTCTGAAGAAAATACAAGACATTTCTTACCCATACTTTCTGAGCAAGAAGGGCTTGTACATCTGCAAAACAAACAATTGAAAGTTTGAACTTATCATATTGCATTTTTGAGTTATAGCAGTTTTTACTGTTTTTATTGCTCCAAAAGCCTTTTCAGCCCATGAACAGTTGTTTGTGAGTTCTGAAAAAAGTCCAAGAGCTTTTCAAACCCTATTTGCTGGGCAAGTAGGACCTGTAAATCTACACAATATATTGTTTAAATTGAGTCTATCATCTCAGGTTCTGGAGTTATAGCTGTTTTTGTTTTTATTGACTCAGAAGCATTTTCAGACAATTTGTGAGCTCTGAAGAAATTACAAGAAATTTCTAACGCACACTTTCTGAGCAAGAGGGGCTTGTACATCTGCACAACATATATTTGAAAGTTTGAACTTATCATATTGCATTTTTGAGTTATAGCAGTTTTTACTGTTTTTAATGCTCTAAAAGCCTTTCCAGCCAATGAACAGTTGTTTTTGAGTTCTGAAAAAAGCACAAGAGCTATTCAAACCCTATTTGCTTGGCAAGTAGGACCTGTAAATCTACACAATATATAGTTTAAAGTTTGAGTCTATCATCTCAGGTTTTGGAGTTATAGCTGTTTTTGTTTTCATTGCTTCAAACGCATTTTTATACTATTTGTGAGTTCAGAAAAAAAAACAAGAGATTTCTAACCCATACTTTCTGAGGAAGTAGGGCTTGTACATCTGCAGAACATATATTTGAAAGTTTGAACTTATCATATTGCATTTTTGAGTTATAGCAGTTTTTACTGTTTTTATTGCTCCAAAAGCCTTTCCAGCCCATGAACAGTTGTTTGAGAGTTCTGAAAAAAGCACAAGAGTTATTCAAACCCTATTTGCTGGGCAAGTAGGACCTGTAAATCTCCACAATATATAGTTTAAATTTTGAGTCTCTCATTTTAGGTTTTGGAGTTATAGCTGTTTTTGTTTTCATTGCTTCAAAAGCATTTTCAGACAATTTGTGAGTTCTGAAGAAAATACAAGAGATTTCTAACCCATACTTTCTGCGCAAAAAGAGCTTGTACATCTGCACAACATATCTTTTAAAGTTTGAACTTATCATATTGCATTTATGAGTTATAGCAGTTTTTACTGTTTTTATTGCTCCAAAAGCCTTTTCAGCCCATGAACAGTTGTTTGTGAGTTATTTAAAAAAGCACAAGAGCTATTCAAACCCTATTTGCTGGGCAAGTAGAACCTGTAAATCTACACAATATATAGTTCAAACTTTGAGTCTCTCATGTTAGGTTTTGGAGTTATAGCTGTTTTTGTTCTCATTGCTTCAAACGCATTTTTAGACTATTTGTGAGTTCTGAAGAAAATATAAGAGATCTCTAACCCATACTTTCTGAGCAAGAAGGGCTTGTACATCTGCACAACATATCTTTTAAAGTCTGAACTTATCATATTGCATTTATGAGTTATAGCAGTTTTTACTGTTTGTATTGCTCCAAAACCCTTTTCAGCCCATGAACAGTTGTTTGTGAGTTCTGAAAAAAGCACAAGAGCTATTCAAACCCAATTGCTGGGCAAGTAGGACCTGTAAATCTACACAATATAGAGTTTAAAGTTTGAGTCTCTCATGTTAGGTTTTGGAGTTATAGCTGTTTTTGTTTTCATTGCTTCAAACACATTTTTAGACTATTTGTGAGTTCTGAAGAAAATACAAGAGATTTCTAACCCATACTTTCTGAGCAAGAAGGGCTTGTACATCTGCAGAACATATATTTGAAAGGTTGAACTTATCATATTGCATTTTTGAGTTATAGCAGTTTTTACTGTTTGTATTGCTCCAAAAGCCTTTTCAGCCCATGAACAGTTGTTTGTGAGTTCTGAAAAAAGCACAAGAGCTATTCAAACCCTATTAATTGGGCAAGTAGGACCTGTAAATCTACACAATATATTGTTTAAATTGAGTCTATCATCTCAGGTTCTGGAGTTATAGCTGTTTTTGTTTTTATTGACTCAGAAGCATTTTCAGACAATTTGTGAGTTCTGAAGAAAATATAAGAGATTTCTAACCCATACTTTCTGAGCAAGAAGGGCTTGTACATCTGCACAACATATCTTTTAAAGTCTGAACTTATCATATTGCATTTATGAGTTATAGCAGTTTTTACTGTTTGTACTGCTCAGAAAGCCTTTCCAGCCCATGAACAGTTGTTTGTGAGTTATTTAAAAAAGCACAAGAGCTATTCAAACCCTATTTGCTGGGCAAGTAGAACCTGTAAATCTACACAATATATAGTTCAAACTTTGAGTCTCTCATGTTAGGTTTTGGAGTTATAGCTGTTTTTGTTTTCATTGCTTCAAACGCATTTTTATACTATTTGTGAGTTCTGAAGAAAATACAAGAGATTTCAAACCCATACTTTCTGAGCAAGAAGGGCTTGTACATCTGCAGAACTTATATTTGAAAGTTTGAACTTATCATATTGAATTTATGAGTTATAGAAGTTTTTACTGTTTTTATTGCTCCAAAGGCCTTTTTAGCCCATGAACAGTTGTTTGTGAGTTCTGAAAAAAGTCCAAGAGCTATTCAAACCCTATTTGCTGGGCAAGTTTGACCTGTAAATCGACACAATATATAGTTTAAAGTTTGAGTCTCTCATGTTAGGTTTTGGAGTTATGGCTGTTTTTGTTTTCATTGCTTAAAAGGCATTTTTATACTATTTGTGAGTTCTGAAGAAAATACAAGATATTTCTAACCCATACTTTCTGAGCAAGAAGGGCTTGTACCTCTGCAGAACATATATTTGAAAGTTTGAACTTATCATATAGCATTTCTGAGTTATAGCAGTTTTTACTGTTTGTATTGCTCCAAAAGCCTTTTCAGCCCATGAACAGTTGTTTAAGAGTTATTTAAAAAAGCACAAGAGCTATTCAAACCCTAATTGCTGGGCAAGTAGGACCTGTAAATCTACACAATATATAGTTTAAAGTTTGAGTCTCTCATGTTAGGTTTTGGAGTTATAGCTGTTTTTGTTTTCATTGCTTCAAACGCATTTTTAGACTATTTGTGAGTTCTGAAGAAAATACAAGAGATTTCAAACCCATACTTTCTGAGCAAGAAGGGCTTGTACATCTGCAGAACTTATATTTGAAAGTTTGAACTTATCATATTGAATTTATGAGTTATAGAAGTTTTTACTGTTTTTATTGCTCCAAAGGCCTTTTTAGCCCATGAACAGTTGTTTGTGAGTTCTGAAAAAAGTCCAAGAGCTATTCAAACCCTATTTGCTGTGCAAGTAGGACCTGTAAATCTACACAATATATTGTTTAAATTGAGTCTATCATCTCAGGTTTTGGAGTTATAGCTGTTTTTGTTCTCATTGCTTCAAACGCATTTTTAGACTATTTGTGAGTTCTGAAGAAAATATAAGAGATCTCTAACCCATACTTTCTGAGCAAGAAGGGCTTGTACATCTGCACAACATATCTTTTAAAGTTTGAACTTATCCTATTGCATTTATGAGTTATAGCAGTTTTTACTGTTTGTATTGCTCCAAAAGCCTTTTCAGCCCATGAACAGTTGTTTGAGTTATTTAAAAAAGCACAAGAGCTATTCAAACCCTAATTGCTGGGCAAGTAGGACCTGTAAATCTACACAATATATAGTTTAAATTTTGAGTCTCTCATTTTAGGTTTTGGAGTTATAGCTGTTTTTGTTTTCATTGCTTCAAAAGCATTTTCAGACAATTTGTGAGTTCTGAAGAAAATACAAGAGATTTCTAACCCATACTTTCTGCGCAAAAAGAGCTTGTACATCTGCACAACATATCTTTTAAAGTTTGAACTTATCATATTGCATTTTTGAGTTATAGCAGTTTTTACTGTTTTTATTGCTCCAAAAGCCTTTTCAGCCCAAGAACAGTTGTTTGTGAGTTATTTAAAAAAGCACAAGAGCTTATCAAACCCTATTTGCTGGGCAAGTAGAACCTGTAAATCTACACAATATATAGTTTAAAGTTTGAGTCTCTCATGTTAGGTTTTGGAGTTATAGCTGTTTTTGTTTTCATTGCTTCAAACGCATTTTTATACTATTTGTGAGTTCTGTAGAAAATACAAGAGATTTCTAACCCATACTTTCTGAGCAAGAAGGGCTTGTACATCTGCACAACATATATTTGAAAGTTTGAACTTATCATATTGCATTTTTGAGTTATAGCAGTTTTTACTGTTTTTATTGCTCCAAAAGCTTTTTCAGCCATGAACAGTTGTTTGTGAGTTCTGAAAAAAGTCCAAGAGCTATTCAAACCCTATTTGCTGGGAAAGTAGGACCTGTAAATCTACACAATATATAGTTCAAAGTTTGTCTCTCATGTTAGGTTTAGGAGTTATAGCTGTTTTTGTTTTCATTGCTTCAAACGCATTTTTAGACTATTTGTGAGTTCTGAAGAAAATACAAGAGATTTCAAACCCATATTTTCTGAGCAAGAAGGGCTTGTACATCTGCAGAACTTATATTTGAAAGTTTGAACTTATCATATTGAATTTATGAGTTATAGAAGTTTTTACTGTTTTTATTGCTCCAAAGGCCTTTTTAGCCCATGAACAGTTGTTTGTGAGTTCTGAAAAAAGTCCAAGAGCTATTCAAACCCTATTTGCTGTGCAAGTAGGACCTGTAAATCTACACAATATATAGTTTAAAGTTTGAGTCTCTCATGTTAGGTTTTGGAGTTATAGCTGTTTTTGTTTTCATTGCTTCAAACGCATTTTTATACTATTTGTGAGTTCTGAAGAAAATACAAGAGATTTCTAACCCATACTTTCTGAGCAAGAAGGGCTTGTACATCTGCACAATATATATTTGAAAGTTTGAAGTTATCATATAGCATTTTTGAGTTATAGCAGTTTTTACTGTTTGTATTGCTCCAAAAGCCTTTTCAGCCCATGAACAGTTGTTTGTGAGTTCTGAAAAAAGCACAAGAGCTATTCAAACCCTAATTGCTCGGCAAGTAGGACCTGTAAATCTACACAATATATTGTTTAAATTGAGTCTATCATCTCAGGTTCTGTTGTTTTAGCTGTTTTTGTTTTTATTGACTCAGAAGCATTTTCAGACAATCTGTGAGCTCTGAAGAAAATACAAGAGATTTCTAACCCATACTTTCTGAGCAAGAAGGGCTTGTACATCTGCAGAACATATATTTGAAAGTTTGAACTTATCATAAAGCATTTTTGAGTTATAGCAGTTTTTACTGTTTGTATTGCTCCAAAAACCTTTCCAGCCCATGACCAGTTGTTTGTGAGTTCTGAAAAAAGTCCAAGAGCTATTCAAACCCTATTTGCAGGGCAAGTAGGACCTGTAAATCGACACAATATATAGTTTAAAGTTTGAGTCTCTCATGTTAGGTTTTGGAGTTATAGCTGTTTTTGTTTTCATTGCTACAAACACATTTTTAGACTATTTGTGAGTTCTGAAGAAAATACAAGAGATTTCTAACCCATACTTTCTGAGCAAGAAGGGCTTGTACATCTGCAGAACATATATTTGAAAGTTTGAACTTATCATATTGCATTTTTGAGTTATAGCAGTTTTTACTGTTTGTATTGCTCCAAAAGCCTTTTCAGCCCATGAACAGTTGTTTGTGAGTTCTGAAAAAAGTCCAAGAGCTTTTCAAACCCTATTTGCTGGGCAAGTAGGACCTGTAAATCTACACAATATATTGTTTAAATTGAGTCTATCATCTCAGGTTCTGGAGTTATAGCTGTTTTTTTTTTATTGACTCAGAAGCATTTTCAGACAATCTGTGAGCTCTGAAGAAAATACAAGACATTTCTTACCCATACTTTCTGAGCAAGAAGGGCTTGTACATCTACAAAACAAACAATTGAAAGTTTGAAGTTATCATATTGCATTTTTGAGTTATAGCAGTTTTTACTGTTTGTATTGCTCCAAAAGCCTTTTCAGCCCATGAACAGTTGTTTGTGAGTTCTGAAAAAAGCACAAGAGCTATTCAAACCCTAATTGCTCGGCAAGTAGGACCTGTAAATCTACACAATATATTGTTTAAATTGAGTCTATCATCTCATGTTCTGGAGTTATAGCTGTTTTTGTTTTTTTTGACTCTGAAGCATTTTCAGACAATTTGTGAGCTCTGAAGAAAATACAAGAGATTTCTAACCCATACTTTCTGAGCAAGAAGGGCTTGTACATCTGCACAACATATAGTTTGAAAGTTTGAACTTATCATATTGCATTTTTGAGTTATAGCAGTTTTTACTGTTTGTATTGCTCCAAAAGCCTTTTCAGCCCATGAACAGTTGTTTGTGAGTTCTGAAAAAAGTCCAAGAGCTATTCAAACCCTATTTTCTGGGCAAGTAGGATGTGTAAATCTACACAATATATAGTTGAAAGTTTGATTCTATCAACTCAGGTTTTGGAGTTGTAGCTGTTTTTGTTTTCATTGCTTCAAAAGCATTTTCAGACTATTTGTGAGTTCTGAAGAAAATACAAGAGATTTCTTACCCATACTTTCTGAGCAAGAAGGGCTTGTACATCTGCAAAACATATATTTGAAAGTTTGAACTTATCATAAAGCATTTTTGAGTTATAGCAGTTTTTACTGTTTTTAATGCTCCAAAAACCTTTCCAGCCCATGACCAGTTGTTTGTGAGTTCTGAAAAAAGTCCAAGAGCTATTCAAACCCTATTTGCAGGGCAAGTAGGACCTGTAAATCGACACAATATATAGTTTAAAGTTTGAGTCTCTCATGTTAGGTTTTGGAGTTATAGCTGTTTTTGTTTTCATTGCTACAAACACATTTTTAGACTATTTGTGAGTTCTGAAGAAAATACAAGAGATTTCTAACCCATACTTTCTGAGCAAGAAGGGCTTGTACATCTGCAGAACATATATTTGAAAGTTTGAACTTATCATATTGCATTTTTGAGTTATAGCAGTTTTTACTGTTTGTATTGCTCCAAAAGCCTTTTCAGCCCATGAACAGTTGTTTGTGAGTTCTGAAAAAAGTCCATGAGCTATTCAAACCCTATTTGCTGGGCAAGTTTGACCTGTAAATCGACACAATATATAGTTTAAAGTTTGAGTCTCTCATGTTAGGTTTTGGAGTTATGGCTGTTTTTGTTTTCATTGCTTCAAAGGCATTTTTATACTATTTGTGAGTTCTGAAGAAAATACAAGATATTTCTAACCCATACTTTCTGAGCAAGAAGGGCTTGTACCTCTGCAGAACATATATTTGAAAGTTTGAACTTATCATATAGCATTTCTGAGTTATAGCAGTTTTTACTGTTTGTATTGCTCCAAAAGCCTTTTCAGCCCATGAACAGTTGTTTAAGAGTTATTTAAAAAAGCACAAGAGCTATTCAAACCCTAATTGCTGGGCAAGTAGGACCTGTAAATCTACACAATATATAGTTTAAAGTTTGAGTCTCTCATGTTAGGTTTTGGAGTTATAGCTGTTTTTGTTTTCATTGCTTCAAACGCATTTTTAGACTATTTGTGAGTTCTGAAGAAAATACAAGAGATTTCAAACCCATACTTTCTGAGCAAGAAGGGCTTGTACATCTGCAGAACTTATATTTGAAAGTTTGAACTTATCATATTGAATTTATGAGTTATAGAAGTTTTTACTGTTTTTATTGCTCCAAAGGCCTTTTTAGCCCATGAACAGTTGTTTGTGAGTTCTGAAAAAAGTCCAAGAGCTATTCAAACCCTATTTGCTGTGCAAGTAGGACCTGTAAATCTACACAATATATTGTTTAAATTGAGTCTATCATCTCAGGTTTTGGAGTTATAGCTGTTTTTGTTCTCATTGCTTCAAACGCATTTTTAGACTATTTGTGAGTTCTGAAGAAAATATAAGAGATCTCTAACCCATACTTTCTGAGCAAGAAGGGCTTGTACATCTGCACAACATATCTTTTAAAGTTTGAACTTATCCTATTGCATTTATGAGTTATAGCAGTTTTTACTGTTTGTATTGCTCCAAAAGCCTTTTCAGCCCATGAACAGTTGTTTGAGTTATTTAAAAAAGCACAAGAGCTATTCAAACCCTAATTGCTGGGCAAGTAGGACCTGTAAATCTACACAATATATAGTTTAAATTTTGAGTCTCTCATTTTAGGTTTTGGAGTTATAGCTGTTTTTGTTTTCATTGCTTCAAAAGCATTTTCAGACAATTTGTGAGTTCTGAAGAAAATACAAGAGATTTCTAACCCATACTTTCTGCGCAAAAAGAGCTTGTACATCTGCACAACATATCTTTTAAAGTTTGAACTTATCATATTGCATTTTTGAGTTATAGCAGTTTTTACTGTTTTTATTGCTCCAAAAGCCTTTTCAGCCCAAGAACAGTTGTTTGTGAGTTATTTAAAAAAGCACAAGAACTTATCAAACCCTATTTGCTGGGCAAGTAGAACCTGTAAATCTACACAATATATAGTTTAAAGTTTGAGTCTCTCATGTTAGGTTTTGGAGTTATAGCTGTTTTTGTTTTCATTGCTTCAAACGCATTTTTATACTATTTGTGAGTTCTGTAGAAAATACAAGAGATTTCTAACCCATACTTTCTGAGCAAGAAGGGCTTGTACATCTGCACAACATATATTTGAAAGTTTGAACTTATCATATTGCATTTTTGAGTTATAGCAGTTTTTACTGTTTTTATTGCTCCAAAAGCTTTTTCAGCCATGAACAGTTGTTTGTGAGTTCTGAAAAAAGTCCAAGAGCTATTCAAACCCTATTTGCTGGGAAAGTAGGACCTGTAAATCTACACAATATATAGTTCAAAGTTTGTCTCTCATGTTAGGTTTAGGAGTTATAGCTGTTTTTGTTTTCATTGCTTCAAACGCATTTTTAGACTATTTGTGAGTTCTGAAGAAAATACAAGAGATTTCAAACCCATATTTTCTGAGCAAGAAGGGCTTGTACATCTGCAGAACTTATATTTGAAAGTTTGAACTTATCATATTGAATTTATGAGTTATAGAAGTTTTTACTGTTTTTATTGCTCCAAAGGCCTTTTTAGCCCATGAACAGTTGTTTGTGAGTTCTGAAAAAAGTCCAAGAGCTATTCAAACCCTATTTGCTGTGCAAGTAGGACCTGTAAATCTACACAATATATAGTTTAAAGTTTGAGTCTCTCATGTTAGGTTTTGGAGTTATAGCTGTTTTTGTTTTCATTGCTTCAAACGCATTTTTATACTATTTGTGAGTTCTGAAGAAAATACAAGAGATTTCTAACCCATACTTTCTGAGCAAGAAGGGCTTGTACATCTGCACAATATATATTTGAAAGTTTGAAGTTATCATATAGCATTTTTGAGTTATAGCAGTTTTTACTGTTTGTATTGCTCCAAAAGCCTTTTCAGCCCATGAACAGTTGTTTGTGAGTTCTGAAAAAAGCACAAGAGCTATTCAAACCCTAATTGCTCGGCAAGTAGGACCTGTAAATCTACACAATATATTGTTTAAATTGAGTCTATCATCTCAGGTTCTGTTGTTTTAGCTGTTTTTGTTTTTATTGACTCAGAAGCATTTTCAGACAATCTGTGAGCTCTGAAGAAAATACAAGAGATTTCTAACCCATACTTTCTGAGCAAGAAGGGCTTGTACATCTGCAGAACATATATTTGAAAGTTTGAACTTATCATAAAGCATTTTTGAGTTATAGCAGTTTTTACTGTTTGTATTGCTCCAAAAACCTTTCCAGCCCATGACCAGTTGTTTGTGAGTTCTGAAAAAAGTCCAAGAGCTATTCAAACCCTATTTGCAGGGCAAGTAGGACCTGTAAATCGACACAATATATAGTTTAAAGTTTGAGTCTCTCATGTTAGGTTTTGGAGTTATAGCTGTTTTTGTTTTCATTGCTACAAACACATTTTTAGACTATTTGTGAGTTCTGAAGAAAATACAAGAGATTTCTAACCCATACTTTCTAAGCAAGAAGGGCTTGTACATCTGCAGAACATATATTTGAAAGTTTGAACTTATCATATTGCATTTTTGAGTTATAGCAGTTTTTACTGTTTGTATTGCTCCAAAAGCCTTTTCAGCCCATGAACAGTTGTTTGTGAGTTCTGAAAAAAGTCCATGAGCTATTCAAACCCTATTTGCTGGGCAAGTTTGACCTGTAAATCGACACAATATATAGTTTAAAGTTTGAGTCTCTCATGTTAGGTTTTGGAGTTATGGCTGTTTTTGTTTTCATTGCTTCAAAGGCATTTTTATACTATTTGTGAGTTCTGAAGAAAATACAAGAGATTTCTAACCCATACTTTCTGAGCAAGAAGGGCTTGTACCTCTGCAGAACATATATTTGAAAGTTTGAACTTATCATATAGCATTTCTGAGTTATAGCAGTTTTTACTGTTTGTATTGCTCCAAAAGCCTTTTCAGCCCATGAACAGTTGTTTAAGAGTTATTTAAAAAAGCACAAGAGCTATTCAAACCCTAATTGCTGGGCAAGTAGGACCTGTAAATCTACACAATATATAGTTTAAAGTTTGAGTCTCTCATGTTAGGTTTTGGAGTTATAGCTGTTTTTGTTTTCATTGCTTCAAACGCATTTTTAGACTATTTGTGAGTTCTGAAGAAAATACAAGAGATTTCAAACCCATACTTTCTGAGCAAGAAGGGCTTGTACATCTGCAGAACTTATATTTGAAAGTTTGAACTTATCATATTGAATTTATGAGTTATAGAAGTTTTTACTGTTTTTATTGCTCCAAAGGCCTTTTTAGCCCATGAACAGTTGTTTGTGAGTTCTGAAAAAAGTCCAAGAGCTATTCAAACCCTATTTGCTGTGCAAGTAGGACCTGTAAATCTACACAATATATTGTTTAAATTGAGTCTATCATCTCAGGTTTTGGAGTTATAGCTGTTTTTGTTCTCATTGCTTCAAACGCATTTTTAGACTATTTGTGAGTTCTGAAGAAAATATAAGAGATCTCTAACCCATACTTTCTGAGCAAGAAGGGCTTGTACATCTGCACAACATATCTTTTAAAGTTTGAACTTATCCTATTGCATTTATGAGTTATAGCAGTTTTTACTGTTTGTATTGCTCCAAAAGCCTTTTCAGCCCATGAACAGTTGTTTGAGTTATTTAAAAAAGCACAAGAGCTATTCAAACCCTAATTGCTGGGCAAGTAGGACCTGTAAATCTACACAATATATAGTTTAAATTTTGAGTCTCTCATTTTAGGTTTTGGAGTTATAGCTGTTTTTGTTTTCATTGCTTCAAAAGCATTTTCAGACAATTTGTGAGTTCTGAAGAAAATACAAGAGATTTCTAACCCATACTTTCTGCGCAAAAAGAGCTTGTACATCTGCACAACATATCTTTTAAAGTTTGAACTTATCATATTGCATTTTTGAGTTATAGCAGTTTTTACTGTTTTTATTGCTCCAAAAGCCTTTTCAGCCCAAGAACAGTTGTTTGTGAGTTATTTAAAAAAGCACAAGAGCTTATCAAACCCTATTTGCTGGGCAAGTAGAACCTGTAAATCTACACAATATATAGTTTAAAGTTTGAGTCTCTCATGTTAGGTTTTGGAGTTATAGCTGTTTTTGTTTTCATTGCTTCAAACGCATTTTTATACTATTTGTGAGTTCTGAAGAAAATACAAGAGATTTCTAACCCATACTTTCTGAGCAAGAAGGGCTTGTACATCTGCACAACATATATTTGAAAGTTTGAACTTATCATATTGCATTTTTGAGTTATAGCAGTTTTTACTGTTTTTATTGCTCCAAAAGCTTTTTCAGCCATGAACAGTTGTTTGTGAGTTCTGAAAAAAGTCCAAGAGCTATTCAAACCCTATTTGCTGGGAAAGTAGGACCTGTAAATCTACACAATATATAGTTCAAAGTTTGTCTCTCATGTTAGGTTTAGGAGTTATAGCTGTTTTTGTTTTCATTGCTTCAAACGCATTTTTAGACTATTTGTGAGTTCTGAAGAAAATACAAGAGATTTCAAACCCATATTTTCTGAGCAAGAAGGGCTTGTACATCTGCAGAACTTATATTTGAAAGTTTGAACTTATCATATTGAATTTATGAGTTATAGAAGTTTTTACTGTTTTTATTGCTCCAAAGGCCTTTTTAGCCCATGAACAGTTGTTTGTGAGTTCTGAAAAAAGCACAAGAGCTATTCAAACCCTAATTGCTCGGCAAGTAGGACCTGTAAATCTACACAATATATTGTTTAAATTGAGTCTATCATCTCAGGTTTTGGAGTTATAGCTGTTTTTGTTCTCATTGCTTCAAACGCATTTTTAGACTATTTGTGAGTTCTGAAGAAAATATAAGAGATCTCTAACCCATACTTTCTGAGCAAGAAGGGCTTGTACATCTGCACAACATATCTTTTAAAGTTTGAACTTATCCTATTGCATTTATGAGTTATAGCAGTTTTTACTGTTTGTATTGCTCCAAAAGCCTTTTCAGCCCATGAACAGTTGTTTGAGTTATTTAAAAAAGCACAAGAGCTATTCAAACCCTAATTGCTGGGCAAGTAGGACCTGTAAATCTACACAATATATAGTTTAAATTTTGAGTCTCTCATTTTAGGTTTTGGAGTTATAGCTGTTTTTGTTTTCATTGCTTCAAAAGCATTTTCAGACAATTTGTGAGTTCTGAAGAAAATACAAGAGATTTCTAACCCATACTTTCTGCGCAAAAAGAGCTTGTACATCTGCACAACATATCTTTTAAAGTTTGAACTTATCATATTGCATTTTTGAGTTATAGCAGTTTTTACTGTTTTTATTGCTCCAAAAGCCTTTTCAGCCCAAGAACAGTTGTTTGTGAGTTATTTAAAAAAGCACAAGAGCTTATCAAACCCTATTTGCTGGGCAAGTAGAACCTGTAAATCTACACAATATATAGTTTAAAGTTTGAGTCTCTCATGTTAGGTTTTGGAGTTATAGCTGTTTTTGTTTTCATTGCTTCAAACGCATTTTTATACTATTTGTGAGTTCTGAAGAAAATACAAGAGATTTCTAACCCATACTTTCTGAGCAAGAAGGGCTTGTACATCTGCACAACATATATTTGAAAGTTTGAACTTATCATATTGCATTTTTGAGTTATAGCAGTTTTTACTGTTTTTATTGCTCCAAAAGCTTTTTCAGCCATGAACAGTTGTTTGTGAGTTCTGAAAAAAGTCCAAGAGCTATTCAAACCCTATTTGCTGGGAAAGTAGGACCTGTAAATCTACACAATATATAGTTCAAAGTTTGTCTCTCATGTTAGGTTTAGGAGTTATAGCTGTTTTTGTTTTCATTGCTTCAAACGCATTTTTAGACTATTTGTGAGTTCTGAAGAAAATACAAGAGATTTCAAACCCATATTTTCTGAGCAAGAAGGGCTTGTACATCTGCAGAACTTATATTTGAAAGTTTGAACTTATCATATTGAATTTATGAGTTATAGAAGTTTTTACTGTTTTTATTGCTCCAAAGGCCTTTTTAGCCCATGAACAGTTGTTTGTGAGTTCTGAAAAAAGTCCAAGAGCTATTCAAACCCTATTTGCTGTGCAAGTAGGACCTGTAAATCTACACAATATATAGTTTAAAGTTTGAGTCTCTCATGTTAGGTTTTGGAGTTATAGCTGTTTTTGTTTTCATTGCTTCAAACGCATTTTTATACTATTTGTGAGTTCTGAAGAAAATACAAGAGATTTCTAACCCATACTTTCTGAGCAAGAAGGGCTTGTACATCTGCACAATATATATTTGAAAGTTTGAAGTTATCATATAGCATTTTTGAGTTATAGCAGTTTTTACTGTTTGTATTGCTCCAAAAGCCTTTTCAGCCCATGAACAGTTGTTTGTGAGTTCTGAAAAAAGCACAAGAGCTATTCAAACCCTAATTGCTCGGCAAGTAGGACCTGTAAATCTACACAATATATTGTTTAAATTGAGTCTATCATCTCAGGTTCTGTTGTTTTAGCTGTTTTTGTTTTTATTGACTCAGAAGCATTTTCAGACAATCTGTGAGCTCTGAAGAAAATACAAGAGATTTCTAACCCATACTTTCTGAGCAAGAAGGGCTTGTACATCTGCAGAACATATATTTGAAAGTTTGAACTTATCATAAAGCATTTTTGAGTTATAGCAGTTTTTACTGTTTGTATTGCTCCAAAAACCTTTCCAGCCCATGACCAGTTGTTTGTGAGTTCTGAAAAAAGTCCAAGAGCTATTCAAACCCTATTTGCAGGGCAAGTAGGACCTGTAAATCGACACAATATATAGTTTAAAGTTTGAGTCTCTCATGTTAGGTTTTGGAGTTATAGCTGTTTTTGTTTTCATTGCTACAAACACATTTTTAGACTATTTGTGAGTTCTGAAGAAAATACAAGAGATTTCTAACCCATACTTTCTAAGCAAGAAGGGCTTGTACATCTGCAGAACATATATTTGAAAGTTTGAACTTATCATATTGCATTTTTGAGTTATAGCAGTTTTTACTGTTTGTATTGCTCCAAAAGCCTTTTCAGCCCATGAACAGTTGTTTGTGAGTTCTGAAAAAAGTCCATGAGCTATTCAAACCCTATTTGCTGGGCAAGTTTGACCTGTAAATCGACACAATATATAGTTTAAAGTTTGAGTCTCTCATGTTAGGTTTTGGAGTTATGGCTGTTTTTGTTTTCATTGCTTCAAAGGCATTTTTATACTATTTGTGAGTTCTGAAGAAAATACAAGAGATTTCTAACCCATACTTTCTGAGCAAGAAGGGCTTGTACCTCTGCAGAACATATATTTGAAAGTTTGAACTTATCATATAGCATTTCTGAGTTATAGCAGTTTTTACTGTTTGTATTGCTCCAAAAGCCTTTTCAGCCCATGAACAGTTGTTTAAGAGTTATTTAAAAAAGCACAAGAGCTATTCAAACCCTAATTGCTGGGCAAGTAGGACCTGTAAATCTACACAATATATAGTTTAAAGTTTGAGTCTCTCATGTTAGGTTTTGGAGTTATAGCTGTTTTTGTTTTCATTGCTTCAAACGCATTTTTAGACTATTTGTGAGTTCTGAAGAAAATACAAGAGATTTCAAACCCATACTTTCTGAGCAAGAAGGGCTTGTACATCTGCAGAACTTATATTTGAAAGTTTGAACTTATCATATTGAATTTATGAGTTATAGAAGTTTTTACTGTTTTTATTGCTCCAAAGGCCTTTTTAGCCCATGAACAGTTGTTTGTGAGTTCTGAAAAAAGTCCAAGAGCTATTCAAACCCTATTTGCTGTGCAAGTAGGACCTGTAAATCTACACAATATATTGTTTAAATTGAGTCTATCATCTCAGGTTTTGGAGTTATAGCTGTTTTTGTTCTCATTGCTTCAAACGCATTTTTAGACTATTTGTGAGTTCTGAAGAAAATATAAGAGATCTCTAACCCATACTTTCTGAGCAAGAAGGGCTTGTACATCTGCACAACATATCTTTTAAAGTTTGAACTTATCCTATTGCATTTATGAGTTATAGCAGTTTTTACTGTTTGTATTGCTCCAAAAGCCTTTTCAGCCCATGAACAGTTGTTTGAGTTATTTAAAAAAGCACAAGAGCTATTCAAACCCTAATTGCTGGGCAAGTAGGACCTGTAAATCTACACAATATATAGTTTAAATTTTGAGTCTCTCATTTTAGGTTTTGGAGTTATAGCTGTTTTTGTTTTCATTGCTTCAAAAGCATTTTCAGACAATTTGTGAGTTCTGAAGAAAATACAAGAGATTTCTAACCCATACTTTCTGCGCAAAAAGAGCTTGTACATCTGCACAACATATCTTTTAAAGTTTGAACTTATCATATTGCATTTTTGAGTTATAGCAGTTTTTACTGTTTTTATTGCTCCAAAAGCCTTTTCAGCCCAAGAACAGTTGTTTGTGAGTTATTTAAAAAAGCACAAGAGCTTATCAAACCCTATTTGCTGGGCAAGTAGAACCTGTAAATCTACACAATATATAGTTTAAAGTTTGAGTCTCTCATGTTAGGTTTTGGAGTTATAGCTGTTTTTGTTTTCATTGCTTCAAACGCATTTTTATACTATTTGTGAGTTCTGAAGAAAATACAAGAGATTTCTAACCCATACTTTCTGAGCAAGAAGGGCTTGTACATCTGCACAACATATATTTGAAAGTTTGAACTTATCATATTGCATTTTTGAGTTATAGCAGTTTTTACTGTTTTTATTGCTCCAAAAGCTTTTTCAGCCATGAACAGTTGTTTGTGAGTTCTGAAAAAAGTCCAAGAGCTATTCAAACCCTATTTGCTGGGAAAGTAGGACCTGTAAATCTACACAATATATAGTTCAAAGTTTGTCTCTCATGTTAGGTTTAGGAGTTATAGCTGTTTTTGTTTTCATTGCTTCAAACGCATTTTTAGACTATTTGTGAGTTCTGAAGAAAATACAAGAGATTTCAAACCCATATTTTCTGAGCAAGAAGGGCTTGTACATCTGCAGAACTTATATTTGAAAGTTTGAACTTATCATATTGAATTTATGAGTTATAGAAGTTTTTACTGTTTTTATTGCTCCAAAGGCCTTTTTAGCCCATGAACAGTTGTTTGTGAGTTCTGAAAAAAGCACAAGAGCTATTCAAACCCTAATTGCTCGGCAAGTAGGACCTGTAAATCTACACAATATATTGTTTAAATTGAGTCTATCATCTCAGGTTTTGGAGTTATAGCTGTTTTTGTTCTCATTGCTTCAAACGCATTTTTAGACTATTTGTGAGTTCTGAAGAAAATATAAGAGATCTCTAACCCATACTTTCTGAGCAAGAAGGGCTTGTACATCTGCACAACATATCTTTTAAAGTTTGAACTTATCCTATTGCATTTATGAGTTATAGCAGTTTTTACTGTTTGTATTGCTCCAAAAGCCTTTTCAGCCCATGAACAGTTGTTTGAGTTATTTAAAAAAGCACAAGAGCTATTCAAACCCTAATTGCTGGGCAAGTAGGACCTGTAAATCTACACAATATATAGTTTAAATTTTGAGTCTCTCATTTTAGGTTTTGGAGTTATAGCTGTTTTTGTTTTCATTGCTTCAAAAGCATTTTCAGACAATTTGTGAGTTCTGAAGAAAATACAAGAGATTTCTAACCCATACTTTCTGCGCAAAAAGAGCTTGTACATCTGCACAACATATCTTTTAAAGTTTGAACTTATCATATTGCATTTTTGAGTTATAGCAGTTTTTACTGTTTTTATTGCTCCAAAAGCCTTTTCAGCCCAAGAACAGTTGTTTGTGAGTTATTTAAAAAAGCACAAGAGCTTATCAAACCCTATTTGCTGGGCAAGTAGAACCTGTAAATCTACACAATATATAGTTTAAAGTTTGAGTCTCTCATGTTAGGTTTTGGAGTTATAGCTGTTTTTGTTTTCATTGCTTCAAACGCATTTTTATACTATTTGTGAGTTCTGAAGAAAATACAAGAGATTTCTAACCCATACTTTCTGAGCAAGAAGGGCTTGTACATCTGCACAACATATATTTGAAAGTTTGAACTTATCATATTGCATTTTTGAGTTATAGCAGTTTTTACTGTTTTTATTGCTCCAAAAGCTTTTTCAGCCATGAACAGTTGTTTGTGAGTTCTGAAAAAAGTCCAAGAGCTATTCAAACCCTATTTGCTGGGAAAGTAGGACCTGTAAATCTACACAATATATAGTTCAAAGTTTGTCTCTCATGTTAGGTTTAGGAGTTATAGCTGTTTTTGTTTTCATTGCTTCAAACGCATTTTTAGACTATTTGTGAGTTCTGAAGAAAATACAAGAGATTTCAAACCCATATTTTCTGAGCAAGAAGGGCTTGTACATCTGCAGAACTTATATTTGAAAGTTTGAACTTATCATATTGAATTTATGAGTTATAGAAGTTTTTACTGTTTTTATTGCTCCAAAGGCCTTTTTAGCCCATGAACAGTTGTTTGTGAGTTCTGAAAAAAGTCCAAGAGCTATTCAAACCCTATTTGCTGTGCAAGTAGGACCTGTAAATCTACACAATATATAGTTTAAAGTTTGAGTCTCTCATGTTAGGTTTTGGAGTTATAGCTGTTTTTGTTTTCATTGCTTCAAACGCATTTTTATACTATTTGTGAGTTCTGAAGAAAATACAAGAGATTTCTAACCCATACTTTCTGAGCAAGAAGGGCTTGTACATCTGCACAATATATATTTGAAAGTTTGAAGTTATCATATAGCATTTTTGAGTTATAGCAGTTTTTACTGTTTGTATTGCTCCAAAAGCCTTTTCAGCCCATGAACAGTTGTTTGTGAGTTCTGAAAAAAGCACAAGAGCTATTCAAACCCTAATTGCTCGGCAAGTAGGACCTGTAAATCTACACAATATATTGTTTAAATTGAGTCTATCATCTCAGGTTCTGTTGTTTTAGCTGTTTTTGTTTTTATTGACTCAGAAGCATTTTCAGACAATCTGTGAGCTCTGAAGAAAATACAAGAGATTTCTAACCCATACTTTCTGAGCAAGAAGGGCTTGTACATCTGCAGAACATATATTTGAAAGTTTGAACTTATCATAAAGCATTTTTGAGTTATAGCAGTTTTTACTGTTTGTATTGCTCCAAAAACCTTTCCAGCCCATGACCAGTTGTTTGTGAGTTCTGAAAAAAGTCCAAGAGCTATTCAAACCCTATTTGCAGGGCAAGTAGGACCTGTAAATCGACACAATATATAGTTTAAAGTTTGAGTCTCTCATGTTAGGTTTTGGAGTTATAGCTGTTTTTGTTTTCATTGCTACAAACACATTTTTAGACTATTTGTGAGTTCTGAAGAAAATACAAGAGATTTCTAACCCATACTTTCTAAGCAAGAAGGGCTTGTACATCTGCAGAACATATATTTGAAAGTTTGAACTTATCATATTGCATTTTTGAGTTATAGCAGTTTTTACTGTTTGTATTGCTCCAAAAGCCTTTTCAGCCCATGAACAGTTGTTTGTGAGTTCTGAAAAAAGTCCATGAGCTATTCAAACCCTATTTGCTGGGCAAGTTTGACCTGTAAATCGACACAATATATAGTTTAAAGTTTGAGTCTCTCATGTTAGGTTTTGGAGTTATGGCTGTTTTTGTTTTCATTGCTTCAAAGGCATTTTTATACTATTTGTGAGTTCTGAAGAAAATACAAGAGATTTCTAACCCATACTTTCTGAGCAAGAAGGGCTTGTACCTCTGCAGAACATATATTTGAAAGTTTGAACTTATCATATAGCATTTCTGAGTTATAGCAGTTTTTACTGTTTGTATTGCTCCAAAAGCCTTTTCAGCCCATGAACAGTTGTTTAAGAGTTATTTAAAAAAGCACAAGAGCTATTCAAACCCTAATTGCTGGGCAAGTAGGACCTGTAAATCTACACAATATATAGTTTAAAGTTTGAGTCTCTCATGTTAGGTTTTGGAGTTATAGCTGTTTTTGTTTTCATTGCTTCAAACGCATTTTTAGACTATTTGTGAGTTCTGAAGAAAATACAAGAGATTTCAAACCCATACTTTCTGAGCAAGAAGGGCTTGTACATCTGCAGAACTTATATTTGAAAGTTTGAACTTATCATATTGAATTTATGAGTTATAGAAGTTTTTACTGTTTTTATTGCTCCAAAGGCCTTTTTAGCCCATGAACAGTTGTTTGTGAGTTCTGAAAAAAGTCCAAGAGCTATTCAAACCCTATTTGCTGTGCAAGTAGGACCTGTAAATCTACACAATATATTGTTTAAATTGAGTCTATCATCTCAGGTTTTGGAGTTATAGCTGTTTTTGTTCTCATTGCTTCAAACGCATTTTTAGACTATTTGTGAGTTCTGAAGAAAATATAAGAGATCTCTAACCCATACTTTCTGAGCAAGAAGGGCTTGTACATCTGCACAACATATCTTTTAAAGTTTGAACTTATCCTATTGCATTTATGAGTTATAGCAGTTTTTACTGTTTGTATTGCTCCAAAAGCCTTTTCAGCCCATGAACAGTTGTTTGAGTTATTTAAAAAAGCACAAGAGCTATTCAAACCCTAATTGCTGGGCAAGTAGGACCTGTAAATCTACACAATATATAGTTTAAATTTTGAGTCTCTCATTTTAGGTTTTGGAGTTATAGCTGTTTTTGTTTTCATTGCTTCAAAAGCATTTTCAGACAATTTGTGAGTTCTGAAGAAAATACAAGAGATTTCTAACCCATACTTTCTGCGCAAAAAGAGCTTGTACATCTGCACAACATATCTTTTAAAGTTTGAACTTATCATATTGCATTTTTGAGTTATAGCAGTTTTTACTGTTTTTATTGCTCCAAAAGCCTTTTCAGCCCAAGAACAGTTGTTTGTGAGTTATTTAAAAAAGCACAAGAGCTTATCAAACCCTATTTGCTGGGCAAGTAGAACCTGTAAATCTACACAATATATAGTTTAAAGTTTGAGTCTCTCATGTTAGGTTTTGGAGTTATAGCTGTTTTTGTTTTCATTGCTTCAAACGCATTTTTATACTATTTGTGAGTTCTGAAGAAAATACAAGAGATTTCTAACCCATACTTTCTGAGCAAGAAGGGCTTGTACATCTGCACAACATATATTTGAAAGTTTGAACTTATCATATTGCATTTTTGAGTTATAGCAGTTTTTACTGTTTTTATTGCTCCAAAAGCTTTTTCAGCCATGAACAGTTGTTTGTGAGTTCTGAAAAAAGTCCAAGAGCTATTCAAACCCTATTTGCTGGGAAAGTAGGACCTGTAAATCTACACAATATATAGTTCAAAGTTTGTCTCTCATGTTAGGTTTAGGAGTTATAGCTGTTTTTGTTTTCATTGCTTCAAACGCATTTTTAGACTATTTGTGAGTTCTGAAGAAAATACAAGAGATTTCAAACCCATATTTTCTGAGCAAGAAGGGCTTGTACATCTGCAGAACTTATATTTGAAAGTTTGAACTTATCATATTGAATTTATGAGTTATAGAAGTTTTTACTGTTTTTATTGCTCCAAAGGCCTTTTTAGCCCATGAACAGTTGTTTGTGAGTTCTGAAAAAAGTCCAAGAGCTATTCAAACCCTATTTGCTGTGCAAGTAGGACCTGTAAATCTACACAATATATAGTTTAAAGTTTGAGTCTCTCATGTTAGGTTTTGGAGTTATAGCTGTTTTTGTTTTCATTGCTTCAAACGCATTTTTATACTATTTGTGAGTTCTGAAGAAAATACAAGAGATTTCTAACCCATACTTTCTGAGCAAGAAGGGCTTGTACATCTGCACAATATATATTTGAAAGTTTGAAGTTATCATATAGCATTTTTGAGTTATAGCAGTTTTTACTGTTTGTATTGCTCCAAAAGCCTTTTCAGCCCATGAACAGTTGTTTGTGAGTTCTGAAAAAAGCACAAGAGCTATTCAAACCCTAATTGCTCGGCAAGTAGGACCTGTAAATCTACACAATATATTGTTTAAATTGAGTCTATCATCTCAGGTTCTGTTGTTTTAGCTGTTTTTGTTTTTATTGACTCAGAAGCATTTACAGACAATCTGTGAGCTCTGAAGAAAATACAAGAGATTTCTAACCCATACTTTCTGAGCAAGAAGGGCTTGTACATCTGCAGAACATATATTTGAAAGTTTGAACTTATCATAAAGCATTTTTGAGTTATAGCAGTTTTTACTGTTTGTATTGCTCCAAAAACCTTTCCAGCCCATGACCAGTTGTTTGTGAGTTCTGAAAAAAGTCCAAGAGCTATTCAAACCCTATTTGCAGGGCAAGTAGGACCTGTAAATCGACACAATATATAGTTTAAAGTTTGAGTCTCTCATGTTAGGTTTTGGAGTTATAGCTGTTTTTGTTTTCATTGCTACAAACACATTTTTAGACTATTTGTGAGTTCTGAAGAAAATACAAGAGATTTCTAACCCATACTTTCTAAGCAAGAAGGGCTTGTACATCTGCAGAACATATATTTGAAAGTTTGAACTTATCATATTGCATTTTTGAGTTATAGCAGTTTTTACTGTTTGTATTGCTCCAAAAGCCTTTTCAGCCCATGAACAGTTGTTTGTGAGTTCTGAAAAAAGTCCATGAGCTATTCAAACCCTATTTGCTGGGCAAGTTTGACCTGTAAATCGACACAATATATAGTTTAAAGTTTGAGTCTCTCATGTTAGGTTTTGGAGTTATGGCTGTTTTTGTTTTCATTGCTTCAAAGGCATTTTTATACTATTTGTGAGTTCTGAAGAAAATACAAGAGATTTCTAACCCATACTTTCTGAGCAAGAAGGGCTTGTACCTCTGCAGAACATATATTTGAAAGTTTGAACTTATCATATAGCATTTCTGAGTTATAGCAGTTTTTACTGTTTGTATTGCTCCAAAAGCCTTTTCAGCCCATGAACAGTTGTTTAAGAGTTATTTAAAAAAGCACAAGAGCTATTCAAACCCTAATTGCTGGGCAAGTAGGACCTGTAAATCTACACAATATATAGTTTAAAGTTTGAGTCTCTCATGTTAGGTTTTGGAGTTATAGCTGTTTTTGTTTTCATTGCTTCAAACGCATTTTTAGACTATTTGTGAGTTCTGAAGAAAATACAAGAGATTTCAAACCCATACTTTCTGAGCAAGAAGGGCTTGTACATCTGCAGAACTTATATTTGAAAGTTTGAACTTATCATATTGAATTTATGAGTTATAGAAGTTTTTACTGTTTTTATTGCTCCAAAGGCCTTTTTAGCCCATGAACAGTTGTTTGTGAGTTCTGAAAAAAGTCCAAGAGCTATTCAAACCCTATTTGCTGTGCAAGTAGGACCTGTAAATCTACACAATATATTGTTTAAATTGAGTCTATCATCTCAGGTTTTGGAGTTATAGCTGTTTTTGTTCTCATTGCTTCAAACGCATTTTTAGACTATTTGTGAGTTCTGAAGAAAATATAAGAGATCTCTAACCCATACTTTCTGAGCAAGAAGGGCTTGTACATCTGCACAACATATCTTTTAAAGTTTGAACTTATCCTATTGCATTTATGAGTTATAGCAGTTTTTACTGTTTGTATTGCTCCAAAAGCCTTTTCAGCCCATGAACAGTTGTTTGAGTTATTTAAAAAAGCACAAGAGCTATTCAAACCCTAATTGCTGGGCAAGTAGGACCTGTAAATCTACACAATATATAGTTTAAATTTTGAGTCTCTCATTTTAGGTTTTGGAGTTATAGCTGTTTTTGTTTTCATTGCTTCAAAAGCATTTTCAGACAATTTGTGAGTTCTGAAGAAAATACAAGAGATTTCTAACCCATACTTTCTGCGCAAAAAGAGCTTGTACATCTGCACAACATATCTTTTAAAGTTTGAACTTATCATATTGCATTTTTGAGTTATAGCAGTTTTTACTGTTTTTATTGCTCCAAAAGCCTTTTCAGCCCAAGAACAGTTGTTTGTGAGTTATTTAAAAAAGCACAAGAGCTTATCAAACCCTATTTGCTGGGCAAGTAGAACCTGTAAATCTACACAATATATAGTTTAAAGTTTGAGTCTCTCATGTTAGGTTTTGGAGTTATAGCTGTTTTTGTTTTCATTGCTTCAAACGCATTTTTATACTATTTGTGAGTTCTGAAGAAAATACAAGAGATTTCTAACCCATACTTTCTGAGCAAGAAGGGCTTGTACATCTGCACAACATATATTTGAAAGTTTGAACTTATCATATTGCATTTTTGAGTTATAGCAGTTTTTACTGTTTTTATTGCTCCAAAAGCTTTTTCAGCCATGAACAGTTGTTTGTGAGTTCTGAAAAAAGTCCAAGAGCTATTCAAACCCTATTTGCTGGGAAAGTAGGACCTGTAAATCTACACAATATATAGTTCAAAGTTTGTCTCTCATGTTAGGTTTAGGAGTTATAGCTGTTTTTGTTTTCATTGCTTCAAACGCATTTTTAGACTATTTGTGAGTTCTGAAGAAAATACAAGAGATTTCAAACCCATACTTTCTGAGCAAGAAGGGCTTGTACATCTGCAGAACTTATATTTGAAAGTTTGAACTTATCATATTGAATTTATGAGTTATAGAAGTTTTTACTGTTTTTATTGCTCCAAAGGCCTTTTTAGCCCATGAACAGTTGTTTGTGAGTTCTGAAAAAAGTCCAAGAGCTATTCAAACCCTATTTGCTGTGCAAGTAGGACCTGTAAATCTACACAATATATAGTTTAAAGTTTGAGTCTCTCATGTTAGGTTTTGGAGTTATAGCTGTTTTTGTTTTCATTGCTTCAAACGCATTTTTATACTATTTGTGAGTTTTGAAGAAAATACAAGAGATTTCTAACCCATACTTTCTGAGCAAGAAGGGCTTGTACATCTGCACAATATATATTTGAAAGTTTGAAGTTATCATATAGCATTTTTGAGTTATAGCAGTTTTTACTGTTTGTATTGCTCCAAAAGCCTTTTCAGCCCATGAACAGTTGTTTGTGAGTTCTGAAAAAAGCACAAGAGCTATTCAAACCCTAATTGCTCGGCAAGTAGGACCTGTAAATCTACACAATATATTGTTTAAATTGAGTCCATCATCTCAGGTTCTGTTGTTTTAGCTGTTTTTGTTTTTATTGACTCAGAAGCATTTTCAGACAATCTGTGAGCTCTGAAGAAAATACAAGAGATTTCTAACCCATACTTTCTGAGCAAGAAGGGCTTGTACATCTGCAGAACATATATTTGAAAGTTTGAACTTATCATAAAGCATTTTTGAGTTATAGCAGTTTTTACTGTTTGTATTGCTCCAAAAACCTTTCCAGCCCATGACCAGTTGTTTGTGAGTTCTGAAAAAAGTCCAAGAGCTATTCAAACCCTATTTGCAGGGCAAGTAGGACCTGTAAATCGACACAATATATAGTTTAAAGTTTGAGTCTCTCATGTTAGGTTTTGGAGTTATAGCTGTTTTTGTTTTCATTGCTTCAAACGCATTTTTAGACTATTTGTGAGTTCTGAAGAAAATACAAGAGATTTCAAACCCATACTTTCTGAGCAAGAAGGGCTTGTACATCTGCAGAACTTATATTTGAAAGTTTGAACTTATCATATTGAATTTATGAGTTATAGAAGTTTTTACTGTTTTTATTGCTCCAAAGGCCTTTTTAGCCCATGAACAGTTGTTTGTGAGTTCTGAAAAAAGTCCAAGAGCTATTCAAACCCTATTTGCTGTGCAAGTAGGACCTGTAAATCTACACAATATATTGTTTAAATTGAGTCTATCATCTCAGGTTTTGGAGTTATAGCTGTTTTTGTTCTCATTGCTTCAAACGCATTTTTAGACTATTTGTGAGTTCTGAAGAAAATATAAGAGATCTCTAACCCATACTTTCTGAGCAAGAAGGGCTTGTACATCTGCACAACATATCTTTTAAAGTTTGAACTTATCCTATTGCATTTATGAGTTATAGCAGTTTTTACTGTTTGTATTGCTCCAAAAGCCTTTTCAGCCCATGAACAGTTGTTTGAGTTATTTAAAAAAGCACAAGAGCTATTCAAACCCTAATTGCTGGGCAAGTAGGACCTGTAAATCTACACAATATATAGTTTAAATTTTGAGTCTCTCATTTTAGGTTTTGGAGTTATAGCTGTTTTTGTTTTCATTGCTTCAAAAGCATTTTCAGACAATTTGTGAGTTCTGAAGAAAATACAAGAGATTTCTAACCCATACTTTCTGCGCAAAAAGAGCTTGTACATCTGCACAACATATCTTTTAAAGTTTGAACTTATCATATTGCATTTTTGAGTTATAGCAGTTTTTACTGTTTTTATTGCTCCAAAAGCCTTTTCAGCCCAAGAACAGTTGTTTGTGAGTTATTTAAAAAAGCACAAGAGCTTATCAAACCCTATTTGCTGGGCAAGTAGAACCTGTAAATCTACACAATATATAGTTTAAAGTTTGAGTCTCTCATGTTAGGTTTTGGAGTTATAGCTGTTTTTGTTTTCATTGCTTCAAACGCATTTTTATACTATTTGTGAGTTCTGAAGAAAATACAAGAGATTTCTAACCCATACTTTCTGAGCAAGAAGGGCTTGTACATCTGCACAACATATATTTGAAAGTTTGAACTTATCATATTGCATTTTTGAGTTATAGCAGTTTTTACTGTTTTTATTGCTCCAAAGGCTTTTTCAGCCATGAACAGTTGTTTGTGAGTTCTGAAAAAAGTCCAAGAGCTATTCAAACCCTATTTGCTGGGAAAGTAGGACCTGTAAATCTACACAATATATAGTTCAAAGTTTGTCTCTCATGTTAGGTTTAGGAGTTATAGCTGTTTTTGTTTTCATTGCTTCAAACGCATTTTTAGACTATTTGTGAGTTCTGAAGAAAATACAAGAGATTTCAAACCCATACTTTCTGAGCAAGAAGGGCTTGTACATCTGCAGAACTTATATTTGAAAGTTTGAACTTATCATATTGAATTTATGAGTTATAGAAGTTTTTACTGTTTTTATTGCTCCAAAGGCCTTTTTAGCCCATGAACAGTTGTTTGTGAGTTCTGAAAAAAGTCCAAGAGCTATTCAAACCCTATTTGCAGGGCAAGTAGGACCTGTAAATCGACACAATATATAGTTTAAATTGAGTCCATCATCTCAGGTTCTGTTGTTTTAGCTGTTTTTGTTTTTATTGACTCAGAAGCATTTTCAGACAATCTGTGAGCTCTGAAGAAAATACAAGAGATTTCTAACCCATACTTTCTGAGCAAGAAGGGCTTGTACATCTGCAGAACATATATTTGAAAGTTTGAACTTATCATAAAGCATTTTTGAGTTATAGCAGTTTTTACTGTTTGTATTGCTCCAAAAACCTTTCCAGCCCATGACCAGTTGTTTGTGAGTTCTGAAAAAAGTCCAAGAGCTATTCAAACCCTATTTGCAGGGCAAGTAGGACCTGTAAATCGACACAATATATAGTTTAAAGTTTGAGTCTCTCATGTTAGGTTTTGGAGTTATAGCTGTTTTTGTTTTCATTGCTACAAACACATTTTTAGACTATTTGTGAGTTCTGAAGAAAATACAAGAGATTTCTAACCCATACTTTCTGAGCAAGAAGGGCTTGTACATCTGCAGAACATATATTTGAAAGTTTGAACTTATCATATTGCATTTTTGAGTTATAGCAGTTTTTACTGTTTGTATTGCTCCAAAAGCCTTTTCAGCCCATGAACAGTTGTTTGTGAGTTCTGAAAAAAGTCCAAGAGATATTCAAACCCTATTTGCTGGGAAAGTAGGACCTGTAAATCTACACAATATATAGTTCAAAGTTTGTCTCTCATGTTAGGTTTAGGAGTTATAGCTGTTTTTGTTTTCATTGCTTCAAACGCATTTTTAGACTATTTGTGAGTTCTGAAGAAAATACAAGAGATTTCAAACCCATACTTTCTGAGCAAGAAGGGCTTGTACATCTGCAGAACTTATATTTGAAAGTTTCAACTTATCATATTGAATTTATGAGTTATAGAAGTTTTTACTGTTTTTATTGCTCCAAAGGCCTTTTTAGCCCATGAACAGTTGTTTGTGAGTTCTGAAAAAAGTCCAAGAGCTATTCAAACCCTATTTGCTGTGCAAGTAGGACCTGTAAATCTACACAATATATAGTTTAAAGTTTGAGTCTCTCATGTTAGGTTTTGGAGTTATAGCTGTTTTTGTTTTCATTGCTTCAAACGCATTTTTATACTATTTGTGAGTTCTGAAGAAAATACAAGAGATTTCTAACCCATACTTTCTGAGCAAGAAGGGCTTGTACATCTGCACAATATATATTTGAAAGTTTGAAGTTATCATATAGCATTTTTGAGTTATAGCAGTTTTTACTGTTTGTATTGCTCCAAAAGCCTTTCCAGCCCATGACCAGTTGTTTGTGAGTTCTGAAAAAAGTCCAAGAGCTATTCAAACCCTATTTGCAGGGCAAGTAGGACCTGTAAATCGACACAATATATAGTTTAAATTGAGTCCATCATCTCAGGTTCTGTTGTTTTAGCTGTTTTTGTTTTTATTGACTCAGAAGCATTTTCAGACAATCTGTGAGCTCTGAAGAAAATACAAGAGATTTCTAACCCATACTTTCTGAGCAAGAAGGGCTTGTACATCTGCAGAACATATATTTGAAAGTTTGAACTTATCATAAAGCATTTTTGAGTTATAGCAGTTTTTACTGTTTGTATTGCTCCAAAAACCTTTCCAGCCCATGACCAGTTGTTTGTGAGTTCTGAAAAAAGTCCAAGAGCTATTCAAACCCTATTTGCAGGGCAAGTAGGACCTGTAAATCGACACAATATATAGTTTAAAGTTTGAGTCTCTCATGTTAGGTTTTGGAGTTATAGCTGTTTTTGTTTTCATTGCTACAAACACATTTTTAGACTATTTGTGAGTTCTGAAGAAAATACAAGAGATTTCTAACCCATACTTTCTGAGCAAGAAGGGCTTGTACATCTGCAGAACATATATTTGAAAGTTTGAACTTATCATATTGCATTTTTGAGTTATAGCAGTTTTTACTGTTTGTATTGCTCCAAAAGCCTTTTCAGCCCATGAACAGTTGTTTGTGAGTTCTGAAAAAAGTCCATGAGCTATTCAAACCCTATTTGCTGGGCAAGTTTGACCTGTAAATCGACACAATATATAGTTTAAAGTTTGAGTCTCTCATGTTAGGTTTTGGAGTTATGGCTGTTTTTGTTTTCATTGCTTCAAAGGCATTTTTATACTATTTGTGAGTTTTGAAGAAAATACAAGAGATTTCTAACCCATACTTTCTGAGCAAGAAGGGCTTGTACCTCTGCAGAACATATATTTGAAAGTTTGAACTTATCATATAGCATTTCTGAGTTATAGCAGTTTTTACTGTTTGTATTGCTCCAAAAGCCTTTTCAGCCCATGAACAGTTGTTTAAGAGTTATTTAAAAAAGCACAAGAGCTATTCAAACCCTAATTGCTGGGCAAGTAGGACCTGTAAATCTACACAATATATAGTTTAAAGTTTGAGTCTCTCATGTTAGGTTTTGGAGTTATAGCTGTTTTTGTTTTCATTGCTTCAAACGCATTTTTAGACTATTTGTGAGTTCTGAAGAAAATACAAGAGATTTCAAACCCATACTTTCTGAGCAAGAAGGGCTTGTACATCTGCAGAACTTATATTTGAAAGTTTGAACTTATAATATTGAATTTATGAGTTATAGAAGTTTTTACTGTTTTTATTGCTCCAAAGGCCTTTTTAGCCCATGAACAGTTGTTTGTGAGTTCTGAAAAAAGTCCAAGAGCTATTCAAACCCTATTTGCTGTGCAAGTAGGACCTGTAAATCTACACAATATATTGTTTAAATTGAGTCTATCATCTCAGGTTTTGGAGTTATAGCTGGTTTTGTTCTCATTGCTTAAAACGCATTTTTAGACTATTTGTGAGTTCTGAAGAAAATATAAGAGATCTCTAACCCATACTTTCTGAGCAAGAAGGGCTTGTACATCTGCACAACATATCTTTTAAAGTTTGAACTTATCCTATTGAATTTATGAGTTATAGCAGTTTTTACTGTTTGTATTGCTCCAAAAGCCTTTTCAGCCCATGAACAGTTGTTTGAGTTATTTAAAAAAGCACAAGAGCTATTCAAACCCTAATTGCTGGGCAAGTAGGACCTGTAAATCTACACAATATATAGTTTAAATTTTGAGTCTCTCATTTTAGGTTTTGGAGTTATAGCTGTTTTTGTTTTCATTGCTTCAAAAGCATTTTCAGACAATTTGTGAGTTCTGAAGAAAATACAAGAGATTTCTAACCCATACTTTCTGCGCAAAAAGAGCTTGTACATCTGCACAACATATCTTTTAAAGTTTGAACTTATCATATTGCATTTTTGAGTTATAGCAGTTTTTACTGTTTTTATTGCTCCAAAAGCCTTTTCAGCCCAAGAACAGTTGTTTGTGAGTTATTTAAAAAAGCACAAGAGCTTATCAAACCCTATTTGCTGGGCAAGTAGAACGTGTAAATCTACACAATATATAGTTCAAAGTTTGTCTCTCATGTTAGGTTTAGGAGTTATAGCTGTTTTTGTTTTCATTGCTTCAAACACATTTTTAGACTATTTGTGAGTTCTGAAGAAAATACAAGAGATTTCAAACCCATACTTTCTGAGCAAGAAGGGCTTGTACATCTGCAGAACTTATATTTGAAAGTTTGAACTTATCATATTGAATTTATGAGTTATAGAAGTTTTTACTGTTTTTATTGCTCCAAAGGCCTTTTTAGCCCATGAACAGTTGTTTGTGAGTTCTGAAAAAAGTCCAAGAGCTATTCAAACCCTATTTGCTGTGCAAGTAGGACCTGTAAATCTACACAATATATAGTTTAAAGTTTGAGTCTCTCATGTTAGGTTTTGGAGTTATAGCTGTTTTTGTTTTCATTGCTTCAAACGCATTTTTATACTATTTGTGAGTTCTGAAGAAAATACAAGAGATTTCTAACCCATACTTTCTGAGCAAGAAGGGCTTGTACATCTGCACAATATATATTTGAAAGTTTGAAGTTATCATATAGCATTTTTGAGTTATAGCAGTTTTAACTGTTTGTATTGCTCCAAAAGCCTTTTCAGCCCATGAACAGTTGTTTGTGAGTTCTGAAAAAAGCACAAGAGCTATTCAAACCCTAATTGCTCGGCAAGTAGGACCTGTAAATCTACACAATATATTGTTTAAATTGAGTCTATCATCTCAGGTTCTGTTGTTTTAGCTGTTTTTGTTTTTATTGACTCAGAAGCATTTTCAGACAATCTGTGAGCTCTGAAGAAAATACAAGAGATTTCTAACCCATACTTTCTGAGCAAGAAGGGCTTGTACATCTGCAGAACATATATTTGAAAGTTTGAACTTATCATAAAGCATTTTTGAGTTATAGCAGTTTTTACTGTTTGTATTGCTCCAAAAACCTTTCCAGCCCATGACCAGTTGTTTGTGAGTTCTGAAAAAAGTCCAAGAGCTATTCAAACCCTATTTGCAGGGCAAGTAGGACCTGTAAATCGACACAATATATAGTTTAAAGTTTGAGTCTCTCATGTTAGGTTTTGGAGTTATAGCTGTTTTTGTTTTCATTGCTACAAACACATTTTTAGACTATTTGTGAGTTCTGAAGAAAATACAAGAGATTTCTAACCCATACTTTCTGAGCAAGAAGGGCTTGTACATCTGCAGAACATATATTTGAAAGTTTGAACTTATCATATTGCATTTTTGAGTTATAGCAGTTTTTACTGTTTGTATTGCTCCAAAAGCCTTTTCAGCCCATGAACAGTTGTTCGTGAGTTCTGAAAAAAGTCCATGAGCTATTCAAACCCTATTTGCTGGGCAAGTTTGACCTGTAAATCGACACAATATATAGTTTAAAGTTTGAGTCTCTCATGTTAGGTTTTGGAGTTATGGCTGTTTTTGTTTTCATTGCTTCAAAGGCATTTTTATACTATTTGTGAGTTCTGAAGAAAATACAAGAGATTTCTAACCCATACTTTCTGAGCAAGAAGGGCTTGTACCTCTGCAGAACATATATTTGAAAGTTTGAACTTATCATATAGCATTTCTGAGTTATAGCAGTTTTTACTGTTTGTATTGCTCCAAAAGCCTTTTCAGCCCATGAACAGTTGTTTAAGAGTTATTTAAAAAAGCACAAGAGCTATTCAAACCCTAATTGCTGGGCAAGTAGGACCTGTAAATCTACACAATATATAGTTTAAAGTTTGAGTCTCTCATGTTAGGTTTTGGAGTTATAGCTGTTTTTGTTTTCATTGCTTCAAACGCATTTTTAGACTATTTGTGAGTTCTGAAGAAAATACAAGAGATTTCAAACCCATACTTTCTGAGCAAGAAGGGCTTGTACATCTGCAGAACTTATATTTGAAAGTTTGAACTTATCATATTGAATTTATGAGTTATAGAAGTTTTTACTGTTTTTATTGCTCCAAAGGCCTTTTTAGCCCATGAACAGTTGTTTGTGAGTTCTGAAAAAAGTCCAAGAGCTATTCAAACCCTATTTGCTGTGCAAGTAGGACCTGTAAATCTACACAATATATTGTTTAAATTGAGTCTATCATCTCAGGTTTTGGAGTTATAGCTGTTTTTGTTCTCATTGCTTCAAACGCATTTTTAGACTATTTGTGAGTTCTGAAGAAAATATAAGAGATCTCTAACCCATACTTTCTGAGCAAGAAGGGCTTGTACATCTGCACAACATATCTTTTAAAGTTTGAACTTATCCTATTGCATTTATGAGTTATAGCAGTTTTTACTGTTTGTATTGCTCCAAAAGCCTTTTCAGCCCATGAACAGTTGTTTGAGTTATTTAAAAAAGCACAAGAGCTATTCAAACCCTAATTGCTGGGCAAGTAGGACCTGTAAATCTACACAATATATAGTTTAAATTTTGAGTCTCTCATTTTAGGTTTTGGAGTTATAGCTGTTTTTGTTTTCATTGCTTCAAAAGCATTTTCAGACAATTTGTGAGTTCTGAAGAAAATACAAGAGATTTCTAACCCATACTTTCTGCGCAAAAAGAGCTTGTACATCTGCACAACATATCTTTTAAAGTTTGAACTTATCATATTGCATTTTTGAGTTATAGCAGTTTTTACTGTTTTTATTGCTCCAAAAGCTTTTTCAGCCATGAACAGTTGTTTGTGAGTTCTGAAAAAAGTCCAAGAGCTATTCAAACCCTATTTGCTGGGAAAGTAGGACCTCTAAATCTACACAATATATAGTTCAAAGTTTGTCTCTCATGTTAGGTTTAGGAGTTATAGCTGTTTTTGTTTTCATTGCTTCAAACGCATTTTTAGACTATTTGTGAGTTCTGAAGAAAATACAAGAGATTTCAAACCCATACTTTCTGAGCAAGAAGGGCTTGTACATCTGCAGAACATATATTTGAAAGTTTGAACTTATCATATTGCATTTTTGAGTTATAGCAGTTTTTACTGTTTGTATTGCTCCAAAAGCCTTTTCAGCCCATGAACAGTTGTTTGTGAGTTCTGAAAAAAGTCCATGAGCTATTCAAACCCTATTTGCTGGGCAAGTTTGACCTGTAAATCGACACAATATATAGTTTAAAGTTTGAGTCTCTCATGTTAGGTTTTGGAGTTATGGCTGTTTTTGTTTTCATTGCTTCAAAGGCATTTTTATACTATTTGTGAGTTCTGAAGAAAATACAAGAGATTTCTAACCCATACTTTCTGAGCAAGAAGGGCTTGTACCTCTGCAGAACATATATTTGAAAGTTTGAACTTATCATATAGCATTTCTGAGTTATAGCAGTTTTTACTGTTTGTATTGCTCCAAAAGCCTTTTCAGCCCATGAACAGTTGTTTAAGAGTTATTTAAAAAAGCACAAGAGCTATTCAAACCCTAATTGCTGGGCAAGTAGGACCTGTAAATCTACACAATATATTGTTTAAAGTTTGAGTCTCTCATGTTAGGTTTTGGAGTTATAGCTGTTTTTGTTTTCATTGCTTCAAACGCATTTTTAGACTATTTGTGAGTTCTGAAGAAAATACAAGAGATTTCAAACCCATACTTTCTGAGCAAGAAGGGCTTGTACATCTGCAGAACTTATATTTGAAAGTTTGAACTTATCATATTGAATTTATGAGTTATAGAAGTTTTTACTGTTTTTATTGCTCCAAAGGCCTTTTTAGCCCATGAACAGTTGTTTGAGTTATTTAAAAAAGCACAAGAGCTATTCAAACCCTAATTGCTGGGCAAGTAGGACCTGTAAATCTACACAATATATAGTTTAAATTTTGAGTCTCTCATTTTAGGTTTTGGAGTTATAGCTGTTTTTGTTTTCATTGCTTCAAAAGCATTTTCAGACAATTTGTGAGTTCTGAAGAAAATACAAGAGATTTCTAACCCATACTTTCTGCGCAAAAAGAGCTTGTACATCTGCACAACATATCTTTTAAAGTTTGAACTTATCATATTGCATTTTTGAGTTATAGCAGTTTTTACTGTTTTTATTGCTCCAAAAGCCTTTTCAGCCCAAGAACAGTTGTTTGTGAGTTATTTAAAAAAGCACAAGAGCTTATCAAACCCTATTTGCTGGGCAAGTAGAACCTGTAAATCTACACAATATATAGTTTAAAGTTTGAGTCTCTCATGTTAGGTTTTGGAGTTATAGCTGTTTTTGTTTTCATTGCTTCAAACGCATTTTTATACTATTTGTGAGTTCTGAAGAAAATACAAGAGATTTCTAACCCATACTTTCTGAGCAAGAAGGGCTTGTACATCTGCACAACATATATTTGAAAGTTTGAACTTATCATATTGCATTTTTGAGTTATAGCAGTTTTTACTGTTTTTATTGCTCCAAAAGCTTTTTCAGCCATGAACAGTTGTTTGTGAGTTCTGAAAAAAGTCCAAGAGCTATTCAAACCCTATTTGCTGGGAAAGTAGGACCTGTAAATCTACACAATATATAGTTCAAAGTTTGTCTCTCATGTTAGGTTTAGGAGTTATAGCTGTTTTTGTTTTCATTGCTTCAAACGCATTTTTAGACTATTTGTGAGTTCTGAAGAAAATACAAGAGATTTCAAACCCATACTTTCTGAGCAAGAAGGGCTTGTACATCTGCAGAACTTATATTTGAAAGTTTGAACTTATCATATTGAATTTATGAGTTATAGAAGTTTTTACTGTTTTTATTGCTCCAAAGGCCTTTTTAGCCCATGAACAGTTGTTTGTGAGTTCTGAAAAAAGTCCAAGAGCTATTCAAACCCTATTTGCTGTGCAAGTAGGACCTGTAAATCTACACAATATATAGTTTAAAGTTTGAGTCTCTCATGTTAGGTTTTGGAGTTATAGCTGTTTTTGTTTTCATTGCTTCAAACGCATTTTTATACTATTTGTGAGTTCTGAAGAAAATACAAGAGATTTCTAACCCATACTTTCTGAGCAAGAAGGGCTTGTACATCTGCACAATATATATTTGAAAGTTTGAAGTTATCATATAGCATTTTTGAGTTATAGCAGTTTTTACTGTTTGTATTGCTCCAAAAGCCTTTTCAGTCCATGAACAGTTGTTTGTGAGTTCTGAAAAAAGCACAAGAGCTATTCAAACCCTAATTGCTCGGCAAGTAGGACCTGTAAATCTACACAATATATTGTTCAAATTGAGTCTATCATCTCAGGTTCTGTTGTTTTAGCTGTTTTTGTTTTTATTGACTCAGAAGCAT
Organism: Eucyclogobius newberryi; assembly: GCF_026437365.1. NCBI lineage: Eukaryota > Metazoa > Chordata > Actinopteri > Gobiiformes > Gobiidae > Eucyclogobius > Eucyclogobius newberryi. The sequence continues at coordinate 2,653,157 of NW_027316500.1, read as the reverse complement.
TTTCAGACAATCTGTGAGCTCTGAAGAAAATACAAGACATTTCTTACCCATACTTTCTGAGCAAGAAGGGCTTGTACATCTGCAAAACAAACAATTGAAAGTTTGAACTTATCATATTGCATTTTTGAGTTATAGCAGTTTTTACTGTTTTTATTGCTCCAAAAGCCTTTTCAGCCCATGAACAGTTGTTTGTGAGTTCTGAAAAAAGTCCAAGAGCTTTTCAAACCCTATTTGCTGGGCAAGTAGGACCTGTAAATCTACACAATATATAGTTTAAATTTTGAGTCTCTCATTTTAGGTTTTGGAGTTATAGCTGTTTTTGTTTTCATTGCTTCAAAAGCATTTTCAGACAATTTGTGAGTTCTGAAGAAAATACAAGAGATTTCTAACCCATACTTTCTGCGCAAAAAGAGCTTGTACATCTGCACAACATATCTTTTAAAGTTTGAACTTATCATATTGCATTTATGAGTTATAGCAGTTTTTACTGTTTTTATTGCTCCAAAAGCCTTTTCAGCCCATGAATAGTTGTTTGTGAGTTATTTAAAAAAGCACAAGAGCTATTCAAACCCTATTTGCTGGGCAAGTAGAACCTGTAAATCTACACAATATATAGTTTAAAGTTTGAGTCTCTCATGTTAGGTTTTGGAGTTATAGCTGTTTTTGTTTTCATTGCTTCAAACGCATTTTTATACTATTTGTGAGTTCTGAAGAAAATACAAGAGATTTCTAACCCATACTTTCTGAGCAAGAAGGGCTTGTACATCTGCAGAACATATATTTGAAAGTTTGAACTTATCATATTGCATTTTTGAGTTATAGCAGTTTTTACTGTTTTTATTGCTCCAAAAGCTTTTTCAGCCATGAACAGTTGTTTGTGAGTTCTGAAAAAAGTCCAAGAGCTATTCAAACCCTATTTGCTGGGAAAGTAGGACCTGTAAATCTACACAATATATAGTTCAAAGTTTGTCTCTCATGTTAGGTTTAGGAGTTATAGCTGTTTTTGTTTTCATTGCTTCAAACGCATTTTTAGACTATTTGTGAGTTCTGAAGAAAATACAAGAGATTTCAAACCCATACTTTCTGAGCAAGAAGGGCTTGTACATCTGCAGAACTTATATTTGAAAGTTTGAACTTATCATATTGAATTTATGAGTTATAGAAGTTTTTACTGTTTTTATTGCTCCAAAGGCCTTTTTAGCCCATGAACAGTTGTTTGTGAATTCTGAAAAAAGTCCAAGAGCTATTCAAACCCTATTTGCTGTGCAAGTAGGACCTGTAAATCTACACAATATATAGTTTAAAGTTTGAGTCTCTCATGTTAGGTTTTGGAGTTATAGCTGTTTTTGTTTTCATTGCTTCAAACGCATTTTTATACTATTTGTGAGTTCTGAAGAAAATACAAGAGATTTCTAACCCATACTTTCTGAGCAAGAAGGGCTTGTACATCTGCACAATATATATTTGAAAGTTTGAAGTTATCATATAGCATTTTTGAGTTATAGCAGTTTTTACTGTTTGTAATTGCTCCAAAAGCCTTTTCAGCCCATGAACAGTTGTTTGTGAGTTCTGAAAAAAGCACAAGAGCTATTCAAACCCTAATTGCTGGGCAAGTAGGACCTGTAAATCTACACAATATAGAGTTTAAAGTTTGAGTCTCTAATGTTAGGTTTTGGAGTTATAGCTGTTTTTGTTCTCATTGCTTCAAACGCATTTTTAGACTATTTGTGAGTTCTGAAGAAAATATAAGAGATTTCTAACCCATACTTTCTGAGCAAGAAGGGCTTGTACATCTGCACAACATATCTTTTAAAGTCTGAACTTATCATATTGCATTTATGAGTTATAGCAGTTTTTACTGTTTGTATTGCTCCAAAAGCCTTTCCAGCCCATGAACAGTTGTTTGTGAGTTATTTAAAAAAAGCACAAGAGCTATTCAAACCCTATTTGCTGGGCAAGTAGAACCTGTAAATCTACACAATATATAGTTTAAAGTTTGAGTCTCTCATGTTAGGTTTTGGAGTTATAGCTGTTTTTGTTTTCATTGCTTCAAACGCATTTTTATACTATTTGTGAGTTCTGAAGAAAATACAAAAGATTTCTAACCCATACTTTCTGAGCAAGAAGGGCTTGTACATCTGCAGAACATATATTTGAAAGTTTGAACTTATCATATTGCATTTTTGAGTTATAGCAGTTTTTACTGTTTGTATTGCTCCAAAAGCCTTTTCAGCCCATGAACAGTTGTTTGTGAGTTCTAAAAAAAGTCCAAGAGCTATTCAAACCCTATTTTCTGGGCAAGTAGGATGTGTAAATCTACACAATATATAGTTGAAAGTTTGATTCTATCAACTCAGGTTTTGGAGTTATAGCTGTTTTTGTTTTCATTGCTTCAAAAGCATTTTCAGACTATTTGTGAGTTCTGAAGAAAATACAAGAGATTTCTTACCCATACTTTCTGAGCAAGAAGGGCTTGTACATCTGCAGAACATATATTTGAAAGTTTGAACTTATCATATTGCATTTTTGAGTTATAGCAGTTTTTCCTGTTTTTATTGCTCCAAAAGCTTTTTCAGCCCATGAACAGTTGTTTGTGAGTTCTGAAAAAAGTCCAAGAGCTATTCAAACCCTATTTGCTGGGCAAGTAGGACCTGTAAATCGACACAAGATATAGTTTAAAGTTTGAGTCTCTCATGTTAGGTTTTGGAGTTATAGCTGTTTTTGTTTTCATTGCTTCAAAATTATTTTCAGACAATTTGTGAGTTCTGAAGAAAACACAAGAGATTTCAAACCCATACTTTCTGGGCAAGAAGAGCTTGTACATCTGCAAAACATATATTTGAAAGTTTGAACTTATCATATTGCATTTTTGAGTTATAGCAGTTTTTACTGTTTTTAATGCTCCAAAAGCCTTTTCAGCCCATGAACAGTTGTTTGTGAGTTCTGAAAAAAGTCCAAGAGCTATTCAAACCCTATTTGCTGGGCAAGTAGGACCTGTAAATCGACACAATATATAGTTTAAAGTTTGAGTCTCTCATGTTAGGTTTTGGAGTTATAGCTGTTTTTGTTTTCATTGCTACAAACACATTTTTAGACTATTTGTGAGTTCTGAAGAAAATACAAGAGATTTCTAACCCATACTTTCTGAGCAAGAAGGGCTTGTACATTTGCAGAACATATATTTGAAAGTTTGAACTTATCATATTGCATTTTTGAGTTATAGCAGTTTTTACTGTTTGTATTGCTCCAAAAGCCTTTTCAGCCCATGAACAGTTGTTTGTGAGTTCTGAAAAAAGTCCATGAGCTATTCAAACCCTATTTGCTGGGCAAGTTTGACCTGTAAGTCGACACAATATATAGTTTCAAGTTTGAGTCTCTCATGTTAGGTTTTGGAGTTATAGCTGTTTTTGTTTTCATTGCTTCAAACGCATTTTTATACTATTTGTGAGTTCTGAAAAAAATACAAGAGATTTCTAACCCATACTTTCTGAGGAAGTAGGGCTTGTACATCTGCAGAACATATATTTGAAAGTTTGAACTTATCATATTGCATTTTTGAGTTATAGCAGTTTTTACTGTTTTTATTGCTCCAAAAGCCTTTCCAGCCCATGAACAGTTGTTTGTGAGTTCTGAAAAAAGCACAAGAGCTATTCAAACCCTATTTGCTGGGCAAGTAGGACCTGTAAATCTACACAATATATAGTTTAAAGTTTGAGTCTCTCATTTTAGGTTTTGGAGTTATAGCTGTTTTTGTTTTCTTGCTTCAAAAGCATTTTCAGACAATTTGTGAGTTCTGAAGAAATTACAAGAGATTTCTAACCCATACTTTCTGCGCAAAAAGAGCTTGTACATCTGCACAACATATCTTTTAAAGTTTGAACTTATCCTATTGCATTTATGAGTTATAGCAGTTTTTACTGTTTTTATTGCTCCAAAAGCCTTTTCAGCCCATGAACAGTTGTTTGTGAGTTATTTAAAAAAGCACAAGAGCTATTCAAACCCTATTTGCTGGGCAAGTAGAACCTGTAAATCTACACAATATATAGTTTAAAGTTTGAGTCTCTCATGTTAGGTTTTGGAGTTATAGCTGTTTTTGTTTTCATTGCTTCAAACGCATTTTTATACTATTTGTGAGTTCTGAAGAAAATACAAGAGATTTCTGACCCATACTTTCTGAGCAAGAAGGGCTTGTACATCTGCAGAACATATATTTGAAAGTTTGAACTTATCATATTGCATTTTTGAGTTATAGCAGTTTTTACTGTTTTTATTGCTCCAAAAGCTTTTTAGCCCATGAACAGTTGTTTGTGAGTTCTGAAAAAAGTCCAAGAGCTATTCAAACCCTATTTGCTGAGAAAGTAGGACCTGTAAATTTACACAATATATAGTTCAAAGTTTGTCTCTCATGTTAGGTTTTGGAGTTATAGCTGTTTTTGTTTTCATTGCTTCAAACGCATTTTTATACTATTTGTGAGTTCTGAAGAAAACACAAGAGATTTCAAACCCATACTTTCTGGGCAAGAAGAGCTTGTACACCTGCAAAACATATATTTGAAAGTTTGAACTTATCATATTGCATTTTTGAGTTATTGCAGTTTTTACTGTTTTTAATGCTCCAAAAGCCTTTCCAGCCCATGAACAGTTGTTTGTGAGTTCTGAAAAAAGCACAAGAGCTATTCAAACCCTATTTGCTGGGAAAGTAGGACCTGTAAATCTACACAATATATAGTTCAAAGTTTGTCTCTCATGTTAGGTTTAGGAGTTATAGCTGTTTTTGTTTTCATTGCTTCAAACGCATTTTTAGACTATTTGTGAGTTCTGAAGAAAATACAAGAGATTTCAAACCCATACTTTCTGAGCAAGAAGGGCTTGTACATCTGCAGAACTTATATTTGAAAGTTTGAACTTATCATATTGAATTTATGAGTTATAGAAGTTTTTACTGTTTTTATTGCTCCAAAGGCCTTTTTAGCCCATGAACAGTTGTTTGTGAGTTCTGAAAAAAGTCCAAGAGCTATTCAAACCCTATTTGCTGTGCAAGTAGGACCTGTAAATCTACACAATATATAGTTTAAAGTTTGAGTCTATCATCTCAGGTTTTGGAGTTATGGCTGTTTTTGTTTTTATTGACTCAAAAGCATTTTCAGACAATTTGTGGGCTCTGAAGAAAACACAAGAAATTTCTAACCCATACTTTCTGAGCAAGAAGGGCTTGTACATCTGCACAACATATATTTGAAAGTTTGAAGTTATCATATAGCATTTTTTAGTTATAGCAGTTTTTACTGTTTGTATTGCTCCAAAAGCCTTTTCAGCCCATGAACAGTTGTTTGTGAGTTACGAAAAAAGCACAAGAGCTATTCAAACCCTAATTGCTGGGCAAGTAGGACCTGTAAATCTACATAATATATAGTTTAAAGTTTGAGTCTATCATCTCAGGTTTTGGAGTTATGGCTGTTTTTGTTTTTATTGACTCAAAAGCATTTTCAGACAATTTGTGAGCTCTGAAGAAAACACAAGAAATTTCTAACCCATACTTTCTGAGCCAGAAGGGCTTGTACATCTGCACAACATATATTTTAAAGTTTGAAGTTATCATATAGCATTTTTGAGTTATAGCAGTTTTTACTGTTTGTATTGCTCCAAAAGCCTTTTCAGCCCATGAACAGTTGTTTGTGAGTTCTGAAAAAAGCACAAGAGCTATTCAAACCCTAATTGCTCGGCAAGTAGGACCTGTAAATCTACACAATATATTGTTTAAATTGAGTCTATCATCTCATGTTCTGGAGTTATAGCTGTTTTTGTTTTTTTTTTTACTCTGAAGCATTTTCAGACAATTTGTGAGCTCTGAAGAAAATACAAGAGATTTCTAACCCATACTTTCTGAGCAAGAAGGGCTTGTACATCTGCACAACATATATTTTGAAAGTTTGAACTTATCATATTGCATTTTTGAGTTATAGCAGTTTTTACTGTTTGTATTGCTCCAAAAGCCTTTTCAGCCCATGAACAGTTGTTTGTGAGTTCTGAAAAAAGCACAAGAGCTATTCAAACCCTATTAATTGGGCAAGTAGGACCTGTAAATCTACACAATATATTGTTTAAATTTGAGTCTATCATCTCAGGTTTTGGAGTTATAGCTGTTTTTGTTCTCATTGCTTCAAACACATTTTTAGACTATTTGTGAGTTCTGAAGAAAATATAAGAGATTTCTAACCCATACTTTCTGAGCAAGAAGGGCTTGTACATCTGCACAACATATCTTTTAAAGTCTGAACTTATCATATTGCATTTATGAGTTATAGCAGTTTTTACTGTTTGTATTGCTCCAAAAGCCTTTCCAGCCCATGAACAGTTGTTTGTGAGTTATTTAAAAAAGCACAAGAGCTATTCAAACCCTATTTGCTGGGCAAGTAGGATGTGTAAATCTACACAATATATAGTTGAAAGTTTGATTCTATCAACTCAGGTTTTGGAGTCGTAGCTGTTTTTGTTTTCATTGCTTCAAAAGCATTTTCAGACTATTTATGAGTTCTGAAGAAAATACAAGAGATTTCTTACCCATACTTTCTGAGCAAGAAGAGCTTGTACATCTGCAAAACATATATTTGAAAGTTTGAACTTATCATAAAGCATTTTTGAGTTACAGCAGTTTTTACTGTTTTTAATGCTCCAAAAACCTTTCCAGCCCATGACCAGTTGTTTGTGAGTTCTGAAAAAAGTCCAAGAGCTATTCAAACCCTATTTGCTCGGCAAGTAGGACCTGTAAATCGACACAATATATAGTTTAAAGTTTGAGTCTCTCATGTTAGGTTTTGGAGTTATAGCTGTTTTTGTTTTCATTGCTACAAACACATTTTTAGACTATTTGTGAGTTCTGAAGAAAATACAAGAGATTTCTAACCCATACTTTCTGAGCAAGAAGGGCTTGTACATCTGCAGAACATATATTTGAAAGTTTGAACTTATCATATTGCATTCTTGAGTTATTGCAGTTTTTACTGTTTTTAATGCTCCAAAAGCCTTTCCAGCCCATGAACAGTTGTTTGTGAGTTCTGAAAAAAGCACAAGAGCTATTCAAACCCTATTTGCTGGGAAAGTAGGACCTGTAAATCTACACAATATATAGTTTAAAGTTTGAGTCTCTCATGTTAGGTTTTGGAGTTATAGCTGTTTTTGTTTTCATTGCTTCAAACGCATTTTTATACTATTTGTGAGTTCTGAAGAAAATACAAGAGATTTCTAATCCATGCTTTCTGAGCAAGAAGGGCTTGTACATCTGCAGAACATATATTTGAAAGTTTGAACTTATCATATAGCATTTTTGAGTTATAGCAGTTTTTACTGTTTGTATTGCTCCAAAAGCCTTTTCAGCCCATGAACAGTTGTTTGTGAGTTCTGAAAAAAGCACAAGAGCTATTCAAACCCTATTAATTGGGCAAGAAGGACCTGTAAATCTACACAATATATTGTTTAAATTTGAGTCTATCATCTCAGGTTTTGGAGTTATAGCTGTTTTTGTTCTCATTGCTTCAAACGCATTTTTAGACTATTTGTGAGTTCTGAAGAAAATATAAGAGATTTCTAACCCATACTTTCTGAGCAAGAAGGGCTTGTACATCTGCACAACATATCTTTTAAAGTCTGAACTTATCATATTGCATTTATGAGTTATAGCAGTTTTTACTGTTTGTATTGCTCCAAAAGCCTTTCCAGCCCATGAACAGTTGTTTGTGAGTTATTTAAAAAAGCACAAGAGCTATTTAAACCCTATTTGCTGGGCAAGTAGAACCTGTAAATCTACACAATATATAGTTTAAAGTTTGAGTCTCTCATGTTAGGTTTTGGAGTTATAGCTGTTTTTGTTTTCATTGCTTCAAATGCATTTTTATACTATTTGTGAGTTCTGAAGAAAATACAAGAGATTTCTAACCCATACTTTCTGAGCAAGAAGGGCTTGTATATCTGCAGAACATTTATTTGAAAGTTTGAACTTATCATAAAGCATTTTTGAGTTATAGCAGTTTTTACTGTTTGTATTGCTCCAAAAGCCTTTTCAGCCCATGAACAGTTGTTTGTGAGTTCTAAAAAAAGTCCAAGAGCTATTCAAACCCTATTTTCTGGGCAAGTAGGATGTGTAAATCTACACAATATATAGTTGAAAGTTTGATTCTATCAACTCAGGTTTTGGAGTTATAGCTGTTTTTGTTTTCATTGCTTCAAAAGCATTTTCAGACTATTTGTGAGTTCTGAAGAAAATACAAGAGATTTCTTACCCATACTTTCTGAGCAAGAAGGGCTTGTACATCTGCAGAACATATATTTGAAAGTTTGAACTTATCATAAAGCATTTTTGAGTTATAGCAGTTTTTACTGTTTGTATTGCTCCAAAAGCCTTTTCAGCCCATGAACAGTTGTTTGTGAGTTCTAAAAAAAGTCCAAGAGCTATTCAAACCCTATTTTCTGGGCAAGTAGGATGTGTAAATCTACACAATATATAGTTGAAAGTTTGATTCTATCAACTCAGGTTTTGGAGTTGTAGCTGTTTTTGTTTTCATTGCTTCAAAAGCATTTTCAGACTATTTATGAGTTCTGAAGAAAATACAAGAGCTTTCTTACCCATACTTTCTGAGCAAGAAGGGCTTGTACATCTGCAAAACAAACAATTGAAAGTTTGAACTTATCATATTGCATTTTTGAGTTATAGCAGTTTTTACTGTTTGTATTGCTCCAAAAGCCTTTTCAGCCCATGAACAGTTGTTTGTGAGTTCTGAAAAAAGCACAAGAGCTATTCAAACCCTAATTGCTCGGCAAGTAGGACCTGTAAATCTACACAATATATTGTTTAAATTGAGTCTATCATCTCATGTTCTGGAGTTATAGCTGTTTTTGTTTTTTTTGACTCTGAAGCATTTTCAGACAATTTGTGAGCTCTGAAGAAAATACAAGAGATTTCTAACCCATACTTTCTGAGCAAGAAGGGCTTGTACATCTGCAGAACATATATTTGAAAGTTTGAACTTATCATATTGCATTTTTGAGTTATAGCAGTTTTTCCTGTTTTTATTGCTCCAAAAGCCTTTTCAGCCCATGAACAGTTGTTTGTGAGTTATTTAAAAAAGCACAAGAGCTATTCAAACCCTATTTGCTGGGCAAGTAGAACCTGTAAATCTACACAATATATAGTTTAAAGTTTGAGTCTCTCATGTTAGGTTTTGGAGTTATAGCTGTTTTTGTTTTCATTGCTTCAAACGCATTTTTATACTATTTGTGAGTTCTGAAGAAAATACAAGAGATTTCTAACCCATACTTTCTGAGCAAGAAGGGCTTGTACATCTGCAGAACATATATTTGAAAGTTTGAACTTATCATATTGCATTTTTGAGTTATAGCAGTTTTTACTGTTTTTATTGCTCCAAAAGCTTTTTAGCCCATGAACAGTTGTTTGTGAGTTCTGAAAAAAGTCCAAGAGCTATTCAAACCCTATTTGCTGGGAAAGTAGGACCTGTAAATCTACACAATATATAGTTCAAAGTTTGTCTCTCATGTTAGGTTTTGGAGTTATAGCTGTTTTTGTTTTCATTGCTTCAAACGCATTTTTATACTATTTGTGAGTTCTGAAGAAAACACAAGAGATTTCAAACCCATACTTTCTGGGCAAGAAGAGCTTGTACACCTGCAAAACATATATTTGAAAGTTTGAACTTATCATATTGCATTTTTGAGTTATTGCAGTTTTTACTGTTTTTAATGCTCCAAAAGCCTTTCCAGCCCATGAACAGTTGTTTGTGAGTTCTGAAAAAAGCACAAGAGCTATTCAAACCCTATTTGCTGGGAAAGTAGGACCTGTAAATCTACACAATATATAGTTCAAAGTTTGTCTCTCATGTTAGGTTTAGGAGTTATAGCTGTTTTTGTTTTCATTGCTTCAAACGCATTTTTAGACTATTTGTGAGTTCTGAAGAAAATACAAGAGATTTCAAACCCATACTTTCTGAGCAAGAAGGGCTTGTACATCTGCAGAACTTATATTTGAAAGTTTGAACTTATCATATTGAATTTATGAGTTATAGAAGTTTTTACTGTTTTTATTGCTCCAAAGGCCTTTTTAGCCCATGAACAGTTGTTTGTGAGTTCTGAAAAAAGTCCAAGAGCTATTCAAACCCTATTTGCTGTGCAAGTAGGACCTGTAAATCTACACAATATATAGTTTAAAGTTTGAGTCTATCATCTCAGGTTTTGGAGTTATGGCTGTTTTTGTTTTTATTGACTCAAAAGCATTTTCAGACAATTTGTGGGCTCTGAAGAAAACACAAGAAATTTCTAACCCATACTTTCTGAGCAAGAATGGCTTGTACATCTGCACAACATATATTTGAAAGTTTGAAGTTATCATATAGCATTTTTTAGTTATAGCAGTTTTTACTGTTTGTATTGCTCCAAAAGCCTTTTCAGCCCATGAACAGTTGTTTGTGAGTTCTGAAAAAAGCACAAGAGCTATTCAAACCCTAATTGCTGGGCAAGTAGGACCTGTAAATCTACACAATATATAGTTTAAAGTTTGAGTCTATCATCTCAGGTTTTGGAGTTATAGCTGTTTTTGTTTTCATTGCTTCAAACGCATTTTTATACTATTTGTGAGTTCTGAAGAAAAAACAAGAGTTTTCTAACCCATACTTTCTGAGCAAGAAGGGCTTGTACATCTGCAGAACATATATTTGAAAGTTTTAACTTATCATATTGCATTTTTGAGTTATAGCAGTTTTTACTGTTTTTATTGCTCCAAAAGCTTTTTCAGCCCATGAACAGTTGTTTGTGAGTTCTGAAAAAAGTCCAAGAGCTATTCAAACCCTATTTGCTGGGAAAGTAGGACCTGTAAATCTACACAATATATAGTTCAAAGTTTGTCTCTCATGTTAGGTTTTGGAGTTATAGCTGTTTTTGTTTTCATTGCTTCAAACGCATTTTTAGACTATTTGTGAGTTCTGAAGAAAATACAAGAGATTTCATACCCATACTTTCTGAGCAAGAAGGGCTTGTACATCTGCAGAACATATATTTGAAAGTTTGAACTTATCATATTGCATTTTTGAGTTATAGCAGTTTTTCCTGTTTTTATTGCTCCAAAAGCTTTTTCAGCCCATGAACAGTTGTTTGTGAGTTCTGAAAAAAGTCCAAGAGCTATTCAAACCCTATTTGCTGGGCAAGTAGGACCTGTAAATTGACACAAGATATAGTTTAAAGTTTGAGTCTCTCATGTTAGGTTTTGGAGTTATAGCTGTTTTTGTTTTCATTGCTTCAAAATTATTTTCAGACAATTTGTGAGTTCTGAAGAAAACACAAGAGATTTCAAACCCATACTTTCTGGGCAAGAAGAGCTTGTACATCTGCAAAACATATATTTGAAAGTTTGAACTTATCATATTGCATTTTTGAGTTATAGCAGTTTTTACTGTTTGTATTGCTCCAAAAGCCTTTTCAGCCCATGAACAGTTGTTTGTGAGTTCTGAAAAAAGCACAAGAGCTATTCAAACCCTAATTGCTGGGCAAGTAGGACCTGTAAATCTACACAATATAGAGTTTAAAGTTTGAGTCTCTCATGTTAGGTTTTGGAGTTATAGCTGTTTTTGTTTTCATTGCTACAAACACATTTTTAGACTATTTGTGAGTTCTGAAGAAAATACAAGAGATTTCTAACCCATACTTTCTGAGCAAGAAGGGCTTGTACATCTGCAGAACATATATTTGAAAGTTTGAACTTATCATATTGCATTTTTGAGTTATAGCCGTTTTTACTGTTTTATTGCTCCAAAAGCCTTTTCAGCCCATGAACAGTTGTTTGTGAGTTATTTAAAAAAGCACAAGAGCTATTCAAACCCTATTTGCTGGGCAAGTAAAACCTGTAAATCTACACAATATATAGTTTAAAGTTTGAGTCTCTCATGTTAGGTTTTGGAGTTATAGCTGTTTTTGTTTTCATTGCTTCAAAGGCATTTTTATACTATTTGTGAGTTCTGAAGAAAATACAAGAGATTTCTAACCCATACTTTCTGAGCAAGAAGGGCTTGTACCTCTGCAGAACATATATTTGAAAGTTTGAACTTATCATATAGCATTTTTGAGTTATAGCAGTTTTTACTGTTTGTATTGCTCCAAAAGCCTTTTCAGCCCATGAACAGTTGTTTGTGAGTTATTTAAAAAAGCACAAGAGCTATTCAAACCCTAATTGCTGGGCAAGTAGGACCTGTAAATCTACACAATATATAGTTTAAAGTTTGAGTCTCTCATGTTAGGTTTTGGAGTTATAGCTGTTTTTGTTTTCATTGCTTCAAAAGCATTTTCAGACAATTTGTGAGTTCTGAAGAAAACACAAGAGATTTCAAACCCATACTTTCTGGGCAAGAAGAGCTTGTACATCTGCAAAACATATATTTGAAAGTTTGAACTTATCATATTGCATTTTTGAGTTATAGCAGTTTTTACTGTTTTTATTGCTCCAAAAGCTTTTTCAGCCCATGAACAGTTGTTTGTGAGTTCTGAAAAAAGTCCAAGAGCTATTCAAACCCTATTTGCTGGGAAAGTAGGACCTGTAAATCTACACAATATATAGTTCAAAGTTTGTCTCTCATGTTAGGTTTTGGAGTTACAGCTGTTTTTGTTTTCATTGCTTCAAACGCATTTTTAGACTATTTGTGAGTTCTGAAGAAAATACAAGAGATTTCTAACCCATACTTTCTGAGCAAGTAGGGATTGTACATCTGCAGAACATATATTTGAAAGTTTGAACCTATCTTATTGCATTTTTGAGTTATAGCAGTTTTTACTGTTTTTATTGCTCCAAAAGCCTTTTCAGCCCATGAACAGTTGTTTGTGAGTTCTGAAAAAAGCACAAGAGCTATTCAAACCCTAATTGCTCGTCAAGTAGGACCTGTAAATCTACACAATATATTGTTTAAATTGAGTCTATCATCTCATGTTCTGGAGTTATAGCTGTTTTTGTTTTTTTTTACTCTGAAGCATTTTCAGACAATTTGTGAGTTCTGAAGAAAATGCAAGAGATATCTAACCCATACTTTCTGAGCAAGAAGGGCTTGTACATCTGCAGAACATGTATTTGAAAGTTTGAACTTATCATATTGCATTTTTGAGTTATAGCAGTTTTTACTGTTTGTATTGCTCCAAAAGCCTTTTCAGCCCATGAACAGTTGTTTGTGAGTTCTGAAAAAAGCACAAGAGCTATTCAAACCCTAATTGCTCGGCAAGTAGGACCTGTAAATCTACACAATATATTGTTTAAATTGAGTCTATCATCTCAGGTTCTGGAGTTATAGCTGTTTTTGTTTTTATTGACTCTGAAGCATTTTCAGACAATTTGTGAGCTCTGAAGAAAACACAAGAGATTTCAAACCCATACTTTCTGGGCAAGAAGAGCTTGTACATCTGCAAAACATATATTTGAAAGTTTGAACTTATCATATTGCATTTTTGAGTTATTGCAGTTTTTACTGTTTTTAATGCTCCAAAAGCCTTTCCAGCCCATGAACAGTTGTTTGTGAGTTCTGAAAAAAGCACAAGAGCTATTCAAACCCTATTTGCTGGGAAAGTAGGACCTGTAAATCTACACAATATATAGTTCAAAGTTTGTCTCTCATGTTAGGTTTTGGAGTTATAGCTGTTTTTGTTTTCATTGCTTCAAACACATTTTTATACTATTTGTGAGTTCTGAAGAAAATACAAGAGATTTCAAACCCATACTTTCTGAGCAAGAAGGGCTTGTACATCTGCAGAACTTATATTTGAAAGTTTGAACTTATCATATTGAATTTATGAGTTATAGAAGTTTTTACTGTTTTTATTGCTCCAAAGGCCTTTTTAGCCCATGAACAGTTGTTTGTGAGTTCTGAAAAAAGTCCAAGAGCTATTCAAACCCTATTTGCTGTGCAAGTAGGACCTGTAAATCTACACAATATATAGTTTAAAGTTTGAGTCTCTCATGTTAGGTTTTGGAGTTATAGCTGTTTTTGTTTTCATTGCTTCAAACGCATTTTTATACTATTTGTGAGTTCTGAAGAAAATACAAGAGATTTCTAATCCATGCTTTCTGAGCAAGAAGGGCTTGTACATCTGCAGAACATATATTTGAAAGTTTGAACTTATCATATTGCATTTTTGAGTTATAGCAGTTTTTACTGTTTGTATTGCTCCAAAAGCCTTTTCAGCCCATGAACAGTTGTTTGTGAGTTCTGAAAAAAGCACAAGAGCTATTCAAACCCTAATTGCTCGGCAAGTAGGACCTGTAAATCTACACAATATATTGTTTAAATTGAGTCTATCATCTCATGTTCTGGAGTTATAGCTGTTTTTGTTTGTTTTTTACTCTGAAGCATTTTCAGACAATTTGTGAGCTCTGAAGAAAATACAAGAGATTTCTAACCCATACTTTCTGAGCAAGAAGGGCTTGTACATCTGCACAACATATATTTTGAAAGTTTGAACTTATCATATTGCATTTTTGAGTTATAGCAGTTTTACTGTTTGTATTGCTTCAAAAGCCTTTTCAGCCCATGAACAGTTGTTTGTGAGTTCTGAAAAAAGCACAAGAGCTATTCAAACCCTAATTGCTGGGCAAGTAGGACCTGTAAATCTACACAATATAGAGTTTAAAGTTTGAGTCTCTCATGTTAGGTTTTGGAGTTATAGCTGTTTTTGTTTTCATTGCTTCAAACACATTTTTAGACTATTTGTGAGTTCTGAAGAAAATACAAGAGATTTCTAACCCATACTTTCTGAGCAAGAAGGGCTTGTACATCTGCAGAACATATATTTGAAAGGTTGAATTTATCATGAAAGGTTGAATTTATCATATTGCATTTTTGAGTTATAGCAGTTTTTACTATTTGTATTGCTCCAAAAGCCTTTTCAGCCCATGAACAGTTGTTTGTGAGTTCTGAAAAAAGCACAAGAGCTATTCAAACCCTATTAATTGGGCAAGTAGGACCTGTAAATCTACACAATACATTGTTTAAATTTGAGTCTATCATCTCAGGTTTTGGTGTTATAGCTGTTTTTGTTCTCATTGCTTCAAACGCATTTTTAGACTATTTGTGAGTTCTGAAGAAAATATAAGAGATTTCTAACCCATACTTTCTGAGCAAGAAGGGCTTGTACATCAGCACAACACATCTTTTAAAGTCTGAACTTATCATATTGCATTTATGAGTTATAGCAGTTTTTACTGTTTGTATTGCTCCAAAAGCCTTTCCAGCCCATGAACAGTTGTTTGTGAGTTATTTAAAAAAGCACAAGAGCTATTCAAACCCTATTTGCTGGGCAAGTAGAACCTGTAAATCTACACAATATATAGTTTAAAGTTTGAGTCTCTCATGTTAGGTTTTGGAGTTATAGCTGTTTTTGTTTTCATTGCTTCAAACGCATTTTTATACTATTTGTGAGTTCTGAAGAAAATACAAGAGATTTCTAAACCATACTTTATGAGCAAGAAGGGCTTGTATATCTGCAGAACATTTATTTGAAAGTTTGAACTTATCATAAAGCATTTTTGAGTTATAGCAGTTTTTACTGTTTGTATTGCTCCAAAAGCCTTTTCAGCCCATGAACAGTTGTTTGTGAGTTCTAAAAAAAGTCCAAGAGCTATTCAAACCCTATTTTCTGGGCAAGTAGGATGTGTAAATCTACACAATATATAGTTGAAAGTTTGATTCTATCAACTCAGGTTTTGGAGTTATAGCTG
Organism: Eucyclogobius newberryi; assembly: GCF_026437365.1. Classification (NCBI taxonomy): domain Eukaryota; kingdom Metazoa; phylum Chordata; class Actinopteri; order Gobiiformes; family Gobiidae; genus Eucyclogobius; species Eucyclogobius newberryi. The sequence continues at coordinate 2,637,406 of NW_027316500.1, read as the reverse complement.
TTTTTGTTTTCATTGCTTCAAAAGCATTTTCAGACTATTTGTGAGTTCTGAAAAAAGTCCAAGAGCTATTCAAACCCTATTTGCTGGGCAAGTAGGACCTGTAAATTGACACAAGATATAGTTTAAAGTTTGAGTCTCTCATGTTAGGTTTTGGAGTTATAGCTGTTTTTGTTTTCATTGCTTCAAAATTATTTTCAGACAATTTGTGAGTTCTGAAGAAAATATAAGAGATTTCAAACCCATACTTTCTGGGCAAGAAGAGCTTGTACATCTGCAAAACATATATTTGAAAGTTTGAACTTATCATATTGCATTTTTTAGTTATAGCAGTTTTTACTGTTTGTATTGCTCCAAAAGCCTTTTCAGCCCATGAACAGTTGTTTGTGAGTTCTGAAAAAAGCACAAGAGCTATTCAAACCCTAATTGCTGGGCAAGTAGGACCTGTAAATCTACACAATATAGAGTTTAAAGTTTGAGTCTCTCATGTTAGGTTTTGGAGTTATAGCTGTTTTTGTTTTCATTGCTTCAAACGCACTTTTATACTATTTGTGAGTTCTGAAGAAAATACAAGAGATTTATAACCCATACTTTCTGAGCAAGAAGGGCTTGTACATCTGCAGAACATATATTTGAAAGTTTGAACTTATCATATTGCATTTTTGAGTTATAGCAGTTTTTACTGTTTGTATTGCTCCAAAAGCCTTTTCAGCCCATGAACAGTTGTTTGTGAGTTCTGAAAAAAGCACAAGAGCTATTCAAACCCTAATTGCTCGGCAAGTAGGACCTGTAAATCTACACAATATATAGTTTAAAGTTTGAGTCTCTCATGTTAGGTTTTGGAGTTATAGCTGTTTTTGTTTTCATTGCTTCAAAAGCATTTTCAGACAATTTGTGAGTTCTGAAGAAAACACAAGAGATTTCAAACCCATACTTTCTGGGCAAGAAGAGCTTGTACATCTGCAAAACATATATTTGAAAGTTTGAACTTATCATATTGCATTTTTGAGTTATTGCAGTTTTTACTGTTTTTAATGCTCCAAAAGCCTTTCCAGCCCATGAACAGTTGTTTGTGAGTTCTGAAAAAAGCACAAGAGCTATTCAAACCCTATTTGCTGGGAAAGTAGGACCTGTAAATCTACACAATATATAGTTCAAAGTTTGTCTCTCATGTTAGGTTTAGGAGTTATAGCTGTTTTTGTTTTTATTGCTTCAAACGCATTTTTAGACTATTTGTGAGTTCTGAAGAAAATACAAGAGATTTCAAACCCATACTTTCTGAGCAAGAAGGGCTTGTACATCTGCAGAACTTATATTTGAAAGTTTGAACTTATCATATTGAATTTATGAGTTATAGAAGTTTTTACTGTTTTTATTGCTCCAAAGGCCTTTTTAGCCCATGAACAGTTGTTTGTGAGTTCTGAAAAAAGCACAAGAGCTATTCAAACCCTAATTGCTCGGCAAGTAGGACCTGTAAATCTACACAATATATTGTTTAAATTGAGTCTATCATCTCATGTTCTGGAGTTATAGCTGTTTTTGTTTGTTTTTTACTCTGAAGCATTTTCAGACAATTTGTGAGCTCTGAAGAAAATACAAGAGATTTCTAACCCATACTTTCTGAGCAAGAAGGGCTTGTACATCTGCACAACATATATTTTGAAAGTTTGAACTTATCCTATTGCATTTATGAGTTATAGCAGTTTTTACTGTTTTTATTGCTCCAAAAGCCTTTTCAGCCCATGAACAGTTGTTTGTGAGTTATTTAAAAAAGCACAAGAGCTATTCAAACCCTATTTGCTGGGCAAGTAGAACCTGTAAATCTACACAATATATAGTTTAAAGTTTGAGTCTCTCATGTTAGGTTTTGGAGTTATAGCTGTTTTTGTTTTCATTGCTTCAAACGCACTTTTATACTATTTGTGAGTTCTGAAGAAAATACAAGAGATTTATTACCCATACTTTCTGAGCAAGAAGGGCTTGTACATCTGCAGAACATATATTTGAAAGTTTGAACTTATCATATTGCATTTTTGAGTTATAGCAGTTTTTACTGTTTGTATTGCTCCAAAAGCCTTTTCAGCCCATGAACAGTTGTTTGTGAGTTCTGAAAAAAGCACAAGAGCTATTCAAACCCTAATTGCTCGGCAAGTAGGACCTGTAAATCTACACAATATAGAGTTTAAAGTTTGAGTCTCTCATGTTAGGTTTTGGAGTTATAGCTGTTTTTGTTCTCATTGCTTCAAACGCATTTTTAGACTATTTGTGAGTTCTGAAGAAAATATAAGAGATTTCTAACCCATACTTTCTGAGGAAGTAGGGCTTGTACATCTGCAGAACATATATTTGAAAGTTTGAACTTATCATATTGCATTTTTGAGTTATAGCAGTTTTTACTGTTTTTATTGCTCCAAAAGCCTTTCCAGCCCATGAACAGTTGTTTGTGAGTTCTGAAAAAAGCACAAGAGCTATTCAAACCCTATTTGCTGGGCAAGTAGGACCTGTAAATCTACACAATATATAGTTTAAAGTTTGAGTCTCTCATTTTAGGTTTTGGAGTTATAGCTGTTTTTGTTTTCTTGCTTCAAAAGCATTTTCAGACAATTTGTGAGTTCTGAAGAAAATACAAGAGATTTCTAACCCATACTTTCTGCGCAAAAAGAGCTTGTACATCTGCACAACATATCTTTTAAAGTTTGAACTTATCCTATTGCATTTATGAGTTATAGCAGTTTTTACTGTTTTTATTGCTCCAAAAGCCTTTTCAGCCCATGAACAGTTGTTTGTGAGTTATTTAAAAAAGCACAAGAGCTATTCAAACCCTATTTTCTGGGCAAGTAGGATGTGTAAATCTACACAATATATAGTTGAAAGTTTGATTCTATCAACTCAGGTTTTGGAGTTATAGCTGTTTTTTTTTCATTGCTTCAAAAGCATTTTCAGACTATTTGTGAGTTCTGAAGAAAATACAAGAGATTTCTTACCCATACTTTCTGAGCAAGAAGGGCTTGTACATCTGCAGAACATATATTTGAAAGTTTGAACTTATCATATTGCATTTTTGAGTTATAGCAGTTTTTCCTGTTTTTATTGCTCCAAAAGCTTTTTCAGCCCATGAACAGTTGTTTGTGAGTTCTGAAAAAAGTCCAAGAGCTATTCAAACCCTATTTGCTGGGCAAGTAGGACCTGTAAATTGACACAAGATATAGTTTAAAGTTTGAGTCTCTCATGTTAGGTTTTGGAGTTATAGCTGTTTTTGTTTTCATTGCTTCAAACGCATTTTTATACTATTTGTGAGTTCTGAAGAAAATACAAGAGATTTCTAATCCATGCTTTCTGAGCAAGAAGGGCTTGTACATCTGCAGAACATATATTTGAAAGTTTGAACTTATCATATAGCATTTTTGAGTTATAGCAGTTTTTACTGTTTGTATTGCTCCAAAAGCCTTTTCAGCCCATGAACAGTTGTTTGTGAGTTCTGAAAAAAGCACAAGAGCTATTCAAACCCTAATTGCTCGGCAAGTAGGACCTGTAAATCTACACAATATATTGTTTAAATTGAGTCTATCATCTCATGTTCTGGAGTTATAGCTGTTTTTGTTTGTTTTTTACTCTGAAGCATTTTCAGACAATTTGTGAGCTCTGAAGAAAATACAAGAGATTTCTAACCCATACTTTCTGAGCAAGAAGGGCTTGTACATCTGCACAACATATATTTTGAAAGTTTGAACTTATCATATTGCATTTTTGAGTTATAGCAGTTTTTACTGTTTGTATTGCTCCAAAAGCCTTTTCAGCCCATGAACAGTTGTTTGTGAGTTCTGAAAAAAGCACAAGAGCTATTCAAACCCTAATTGCTGGGCAAGTAGGACCTGTAAATCTACACAATATAGAGTTTAAAGTTTGAGTCTCTCATGTTAGGTTTTGGAGTTATAGCTGTTTTTGTTCTCATTGCTTCAAACGCATTTTTAGACTATTTGTGAGTTCTGAAGAAAATATAAGAGATTTCTAACCCATACTTTCTGAGGAAGTAGGGCTTGTACATCTGCAGAACATATATTTGAAAGTTTGAACTTATCATATTGCATTTTTGAGTTATAGCAGTTTTTACTGTTTTTATTGCTCCAAAAGCCTTTCCAGCCCATGAACAGTTGTTTGTGAGTTCTGAAAAAAGCACAAGAGCTATTCAAACCCTATTTGCTGGGCAAGTAGGACCTGTAAATCTACACAATATATAGTTTAAAGTTTGAGTCTCTCATTTTAGGTTTTGGAGTTATAGCTGTTTTTGTTTTCTTGCTTCAAAAGCATTTTCAGACAATTTGTGAGTTCTGAAGAAAATACAAGAGATTTCTAACCCATACTTTCTGCGCAAAAAGAGCTTGTACATCTGCACAACATATCTTTTAAAGTTTGAACTTATCCTATTGCATTTATGAGTTATAGCAGTTTTTACTGTTTGTATTGCTCCAAAAGCCTTTCCAGCCCATGAACAGTTGTTTGTGAGTTATTTAAAAAAGCACAAGAGCTATTCAAACCCTATTTGCTGGGCAAGTAGAACCTGTAAATCTACACAATATATAGTTTAAAGTTTGAGTCTCTCATGTTAGGTTTTGGAGTTATAGCTGTTTTTGTTTTCATTGCTTCAAACGCATTTTTATACTATTTGTGAGTTCTGAAGAAAATACAAGAGATTTCTAACCCATACTTTCTGAGCAAGAAGGGCTTGTACATCTGCAGAACATATATTTGAAAGTTTGAACTTATCATATTTCATTTTTGAGTTATAGCAGTTTTTCCTGTTTTTATTGCTCCAAAAGCTTTTTCAGCCCATGAACAATTGTTTGTGAGTTCTGAAAAAAGTCCAAGAGCTATTCAAACCCTATTTGCTGGGCAAGTAGGACCTGTAAATCGACACAAGATATAGTTTAAAGTTTGAGTCTCTCATGTTAGGTTTTGGAGTTATAGCTGTTTTTGTTTTCATTGCTTCAAAATTATTTTCAGACAATTTGTGAGTTCTGAAGAAAACACAAGTGATTTCAAACCCATACTTTCTGGGCAAGAAGAGCTTGTACATCTGCAAAACATATATTTGAAAGTTTGAACTTATCATATTGCATTTTTGAGTTATAGCAGTTTTTACTGTTTTTAATGCTCTAAAAGCCTTTCCAGCCCATGAACAGTTGTTTGTGAGTTCTGAAAAAAGTCCAAGAGCTATTCAAACCCTATTTGCTGGGCAAGTAGGACCTGTAAATCGACACAATATATAGTTTAAAGTTTGAGTCTCTCATGTTAGGTTTTGGAGTTATAGCTGTTTTTGTTTTCATTGCTACAAACACATTTTTAGACTATTTGTGAGTTCTGAAGAAAATACAAGAGATTTCTAACCCATACTTTCTGAGCAAGAAGGGCTTGTACATCTGCAGAACATATATTTGAAAGTTTGAACTTATCATATTGCATTTTTGAGTTATAGCAGTTTTTACTGTTTGTATTGCTCCAAAAGCCTTTTCAGCCCATGAACAGTTGTTTGTGAGTTCTGAAAAAAGCACAAGAGCTATTCAAACCCTAATTGCTCGGCAAGTAGGACCTGTAAATCTACACAATATATTGTTTAAATTGAGTCTATCATCTCAGGTTCTGGAGTTATAGCTGTTTTTGTTTTTATTGACTCTGAAGCATTTTCAGACAATTTGTGAGCTCTGAAGAAAACACAAGAGATTTCAAACCCATACTTTCTGGGCAAGAAGAGCTTGTACATCTGCAAAACATATATTTGAAAGTTTGAACTTATCATATTGCATTTTTGAGTTATTGCAGTTTTTACTGTTTTTAATGCTCCAAAACCCTTTCCAGCCCATGAACAGTTGTTTGTGAGTTCTGAAAAAAGCACAAGAGCTATTCAAACCCTATTTGCTGGGAAAGTAGGACCTGTAAATCTACACAATATATAGTTCAAAGTTTGTCTCTCATGTTAGGTTTAGGAGTTATAGCTGTTTTTGTTTTTATTGCTTCAAACGCATTTTTAGACTATTTGTGAGTTCTGAAGAAAATACAAGAGATTTCAAACCCATACTTTCTGAGCAAGAAGGGCTTGTACATCTGCAGAACTTATATTTGAAAGTTTGAACTTATCATATTGAATTTATGAGTTATAGAAGTTTTTACTGTTTTTATTGCTCTGAAGGCCTTTTTAGCCCATGAACAGTTGTTTGTGAGTTCTGAAAAAAGTCCAAGAGCTATTCAAACCCTATTTGCTGTGCAAGTAGGACCTGTAAATCTACAAAATATATAGTTTAAAGTTTGAGTCTCTCATGTTAGGTTTTGGAGTTATAGCTGTTTTTGTTTGTTTTTTACTCTGAAGCATTTTCAGACAATTTGTGAGCTCTGAAGAAAATACAAGAGATTTCTTACCCATACTTTCTGAGCAAGAAGGGCTTGTACATCTGCAGAACATATATTTGAAAGTTTGAACTTATCATATTGCATTTTTGAGTTATAGCAGTTTTTCCTGTTTTTATTGCTCCAAAAGCTTTTTCAGCCCATGAACAGTTGTTTGTGAGTTCTGAAAAAAGTCCAAGAGCTATTCAAACCCTATTTGCTGGGCAAGTAGGACCTGTAAATTGACACAAGATATAGTTTAAAGTTTGAGTCTCTCATGTTAGGTTTTGGAGTTATAGCTGTTTTTGTTTTCATTGCTTCAAACGCATTTTTATACTATTTGTGAGTTCTGAAGAAAATACAAGAGATTTCTAATCCATGCTTTCTGAGCAAGAAGGGCTTGTACATCTGCAGAACATATATTTGAAAGTTTGAACTTATCATATAGCATTTTTGAGTTATAGCAGTTTTTACTGTTTGTATTGCTCCAAAAGCCTTTTCAGCCCATGAACAGTTGTTTGTGAGTTCTGAAAAAAGCACAAGAGCTATTCAAACCCTAATTGCTCGGCAAGTAGGACCTGTAAATCTACACAATATATTGTTTAAATTGAGTCTATCATCTCATGTTCTGGAGTTATAGCTGTTTTTGTTTGTTTTTTACTCTGAAGCATTTTCAGACAATTTGTGAGCTCTGAAGAAAATACAAGAGATTTCTAACCCATACTTTCTGAGCAAGAAGGGCTTGTACATCTGCACAACATATATTTTGAAAGTTTGAACTTATCATATTGCATTTTTGAGTTATAGCAGTTTTTACTGTTTGTATTGCTCCAAAAGCCTTTTCAGCCCATGAACAGTTGTTTGTGAGTTCTGAAAAAAGCACAAGAGCTATTCAAACCCTAATTGCTGGGCAAGTAGGACCTGTAAATCTACACAATATAGAGTTTAAAGTTTGAGTCTCTCATGTTAGGTTTTGGAGTTATAGCTGTTTTTGTTCTCATTGCTTCAAACGCATTTTTAGACTATTTGTGAGTTCTGAAGAAAATATAAGAGATTTCTAACCCATACTTTCTGAGGAAGTAGGGCTTGTACATCTGCAGAACATATATTTGAAAGTTTGAACTTATCATATTGCATTTTTGAGTTATAGCAGTTTTTACTGTTTTTATTGCTCCAAAAGCCTTTCCAGCCCATGAACAGTTGTTTGTGAGTTCTGAAAAAAGCACAAGAGCTATTCAAACCCTATTTGCTGGGCAAGTAGGACCTGTAAATCTACACAATATATAGTTTAAAGTTTGAGTCTCTCATGTTAGGTTTTGGAGTTATGGCTGTTTTTGTTTTCATTGCTTCAAAAGCATTTTCAGACAATTTGTGAGTTCTGAAGAAAACACAAGAGATTTCAAACCCATACTTTCTGGGCTAGAAGAGCTTGTACATCTGCAAAACATATATTTGAAAGTTTGAACTTATCATATTGCATTTTTGAGTTATTGCAGTTTTTACTGTTTTTAATGCTCCAAAAGCCTTTCCAGCCCATGAACAGTTGTTTGTGAGTTCTGAAAAAAGCACAAGAGCTATTCAAACCCTATTTGCTGGGAAAGTAGGACCTGTAAATCTACACAATATATAGTTCAAAGTTTGTCTCTCATGTTAGGTTTAGGAGTTATAGCTGTTTTTGTTTTTATTGCTTCAAACGCATTTTTAGACTATTTGTGAGTTCTGAAGAAAATACAAGAGATTTCAAACCCATACTTTCTGAGCAAGAAGGGCTTGTACATCTGCAGAACTTATATTTGAAAGTTTGAACTTATCATATTGAATTTATGAGTTATAGAAGTTTTTACTGTTTTTATTGCTCCAAAGGCCTTTTTAGCCCATGAACAGTTGTTTGTGAGTTCTGAAAAAAGTCCAAGAGCTATTCAAACCCTATTTGCTGTGCAAGTAGGACCTGTAAATCTACACAATATATAGTTTAAAGTTTGAGTCTCTCATGTTAGGTTTTGGAGTTATAGCTGTTTTTGTTTTCATTGCTTCAAACGCATTTTTATACTATTTGTGAGTTCTGAAGAAAATACAAGAGATTTCTAATCCATGCTTTCTGAGCAAGAAGGGCTTGTACATCTGCAGAACATATATTTGAAAGTTTGAACTTATCATATAGCATTTTTGAGTTATAGCAGTTTTTACTGTTTGTATTGCTCCAAAAGCCTTTTCAGCCCATGAACAGTTGTTTGTGAGTTCTGAAAAAAGCACAAGAGCTATTCAAACCCTAATTGCTCGGCAAGTAGGACCTGTAAATCTACACAATATATTGTTTAAATTGAGTCTATCATCTCATGTTCTGGAGTTATAGCTGTTTTTGTTTGTTTTTTACTCTGAAGCATTTTCAGACAATTTGTGAGCTCTGAAGAAAATACAAGAGATTTCTAACCCATACTTTCTGAGCAAGAAGGGCTTGTACATCTGCACAACATATATTTTGAAAGTTTGAACTTATCATATTGCATTTTTGAGTTATAGCAGTTTTTACTGTTTGTATTGCTCCAAAAGCCTTTTCAGCCCATGAACAGTTGTTTGTGAGTTCTGAAAAAAGCACAAGAGCTATTCAAACCCTAATTGCTGGGCAAGTAGGACCTGTAAATCTACACAATATAGAGTTTAAAGTTTGAGTCTCTCATGTTAGGTTTTGGAGTTATAGCTGTTTTTGTTCTCATTGCTTCAAACGCATTTTTAGACTATTTGTGAGTTCTGAAGAAAATATAAGAGATTTCTAACCCATACTTTCTGAGGAAGTAGGGCTTGTACATCTGCAGAACATATATTTGAAAGTTTGAACTTATCATATTGCATTTTTGAGTTATAGCAGTTTTTACTGTTTTTATTGCTCCAAAAGCCTTTCCAGCCCATGAACAGTTGTTTGTGAGTTCTGAAAAAAGCACAAGAGCTATTCAAACCCTATTTGCTGGGCAAGTAGGACCTGTAAATCTACACAATATATAGTTTAAAGTTTGAGTCTCTCATTTTAGGTTTTGGAGTTATAGCTGTTTTTGTTTTCTTGCTTCAAAAGCATTTTCAGACAATTTGTGAGTTCTGAAGAAAATACAAGAGATTTCTAACCCATACTTTCTGCGCAAAAAGAGCTTGTACATCTGCACAACATATCTTTTAAAGTTTGAACTTATCCTATTGCATTTATGAGTTATAGCAGTTTTTACTGTTTTTATTGCTCCAAAAGCCTTTTCAGCCCATGAACAGTTGTTTGTGAGTTATTTAAAAAAGCACAAGAGCTATTCAAACCCTATTTGCTGGGCAAGTAGAACCTGTAAATCTACACAATATATAGTTTAAAGTTTGAGTCTCTCATGTTAGGTTTTGGAGTTATAGCTGTTTTTGTTTTCATTGCTTCAAACGCATTTTTATACTATTTGTGAGTTCTGAAGAAAATACAAGAGATTTCTAACCCATACTTTCTGAGCAAGAAGGGCTTGTACATCTGCAGAACATATATTTGAAAGTTTGAACTTATCATATTGCATTTTTGAGTTATAGCAGTTTTTACTGTTTGTATTGCTCCAAAAGCCTTTTCAGCCCATGAACAGTTGTTTGTGAGTTCTGAAAAAAGCACAAGAGCTATTCAAACCCTATTTTCTGGGCAAGTAGGATGTGTAAATCTACACAATATATAGTTGAAAGTTTGATTCTATCAACTCAGGTTTTGGAGTTATAGCTGTTTTTTTTTCATTGCTTCAAAAGCATTTTCAGACTATTTGTGAGTTCTGAAGAAAATACAAGAGATTTCTTACCCATACTTTCTGAGCAAGAAGGGCTTGTACATCTGCAGAACATATATTTGAAAGTTTGAACTTATCATATTGCATTTTTGAGTTATAGCAGTTTTTCCTGTTTTTATTGCTCCAAAAGCTTTTTCAGCCCATGAACAGTTGTTTGTGAGTTCTGAAAAAAGTCCAAGAGCTATTCAAACCCTATTTGCTGGGCAAGTAGGACCTGTAAATTGACACAAGATATAGTTTAAAGTTTGAGTCTCTCATGTTAGGTTTTGGAGTTATAGCTGTTTTTGTTTTCATTGCTTCAAACGCATTTTTATACTATTTGTGAGTTCTGAAGAAAATACAAGAGATTTCTAATCCATGCTTTCTGAGCAAGAAGGGCTTGTACATCAGCAGAACATATATTTGAAAGTTTGAACTTATCATATAGCATTTTTGAGTTATAGCAGTTTTTACTGTTTGTATTGCTCCAAAAGCCTTTTCAGCCCATGAACAGTTGTTTGTGAGTTCTGAAAAAAGCACAAGAGCTATTCAAACCCTAATTGCTCGGCAAGTAGGACCTGTAAATCTACACAATATATTGTTTAAATTGAGTCTATCATCTCATGTTCTGGAGTTATAGCTGTTTTTGTTTGTTTTTTACTCTGAAGCATTTTCAGACAATTTGTGAGCTCTGAAGAAAATACAAGAGATTTCTAACCCATACTTTCTGAGCAAGAAGGGCTTGTACATCTGCACAACATATATTTTGAAAGTTTGAACTTATCATATTGCATTTTTGAGTTATAGCAGTTTTTACTGTTTGTATTGCTCCAAAAGCCTTTTCAGCCCATGAACAGTTGTTTGTGAGTTCTGAAAAAAGCACAAGAGCTATTCAAACCCTAATTGCTGGGCAAGTAGGACCTGTAAATCTACACAATATAGAGTTTAAAGTTTGAGTCTCTCATGTTAGGTTTTGGAGTTATAGCTGTTTTTGTTCTCATTGCTTCAAACGCATTTTTAGACTATTTGTGAGTTCTGAAGAAAATATAAGAGATTTCTAACCCATACTTTCTGAGGAAGTAGGGCTTGTACATCTGCAGAACATATATTTGAAAGTTTGAACTTATCATATTGCATTTTTGAGTTATAGCAGTTTTTACTGTTTTTATTGCTCCAAAAGCCTTTCCAGCCCATGAACAGTTGTTTGTGAGTTCTGAAAAAAGCACAAGAGCTATTCAAACCCTATTTGCTGGGCAAGTAGGACCTGTAAATCTACACAATATATAGTTTAAAGTTTGAGTCTCTCATTTTAGGTTTTGGAGTTATAGCTGTTTTTGTTTTCTTGCTTCAAAAGCATTTTCAGACAATTTGTGAGTTCTGAAGAAAATACAAGAGATTTCTAACCCATACTTTCTGCGCAAAAAGAGCTTGTACATCTGCACAACATATCTTTTAAAGTTTGAACTTATCCTATTGCATTTATGAGTTATAGCAGTTTTTACTGTTTTTATTGCTCCAAAAGCCTTTTCAGCCCATGAACAGTTGTTTGTGAGTTATTTAAAAAAGCACAAGAGCTATTCAAACCCTATTTGCTGGGCAAGTAGAACCTGTAAATCTACACAATATATAGTTTAAAGTTTGAGTCTCTCATGTTAGGTTTTGGAGTTATAGCTGTTTTTGTTTTCATTGCTTCAAACGCATTTTTATACTATTTGTGAGTTCTGAAGAAAATACAAGAGATTTCTAACCCATACTTTCTGAGCAAGAAGGGCTTGTACATCTGCAGAACATATATTTGAAAGTTTGAACTTATCATATTGCATTTTTGAGTTATAGCAGTTTTTACTGTTTGTATTGCTCCAAAAGCCTTTTCAGCCCATGAACAGTTGTTTGTGAGTTCTGAAAAAAGCACAAGAGCTATTCAAACCCTATTTTCTGGGCAAGTAGGATGTGTAAATCTACACAATATATAGTTGAAAGTTTGATTCTATCAACTCAGGTTTTGGAGTTATAGCTGTTTTTTTTTCATTGCTTCAAAAGCATTTTCAGACTATTTGTGAGTTCTGAAGAAAATACAAGAGATTTCTTACCCATACTTTCTGAGCAAGAAGGGCTTGTACATCTGCAGAACATATATTTGAAAGTTTGAACTTATCATATTGCATTTTTGAGTTATAGCAGTTTTTCCTGTTTTTATTGCTCCAAAAGCTTTTTCAGCCCATGAACAGTTGTTTGTGAGTTCTGAAAAAAGTCCAAGAGCTATTCAAACCCTATTTGCTGGGCAAGTAGGACCTGTAAATTGACACAAGATATAGTTTAAAGTTTGAGTCTCTCATGTTAGGTTTTGGAGTTATAGCTGTTTTTGTTTTCATTGCTTAAAACACATTTTTAGACTATTTGTGAGTTCTGAAGAAAATACAAGACATTTCTTACCCATACTTTCTGAGCAAGAAGGGCTTGTACATCTGCAGAACAAATATTTGAAAGTTTGAACTTATCATATTGCATTTTTGAGTTATAGCAGTTTTTACTGTTTGTATTGCTCCAAAAGCCTTTTCAGCCCATGAACAGTTGTTTGTGAGTTCTGAAAAAAGCACAAGAGCTATTCAAACCCTAATTGCTGGGCAAGTAGGACCTGTAAATCTACACAATATAGAGTTTAAAGTTTGAGTCTCTCATGTTAGGTTTTGGAGTTATAGCTGTTTTTGTTCTCATTGCTTCAAACGCATTTTTAGACTATTTGTGAGTTCTGAAGAAAATATAAGAGATTTCTAACCCATACTTTCTGAGCAAGAAGGGCTTGTACATCTGCACAACATATCTTTTAAAGTTTGAACTTATCATATTGCATTTATGAGTTATAGCAGTTTTTACTGTTTGTATTGCTCCAAAAGCCTTTCCAGCCCATGAACAGTTGTTTGTGAGTTATTTAAAAAAGCACAAGAGCTATTCAAACCCTATTTGCTGGGCAAGTAGAACCTGTAAATCTACACAATATATAGTTTAAAGTTTGAGTCTCTCATGTTAGGTTTTGGAGTTATAGCTGTTTTTGTTTTCATTGCTTCAAACGCATTTTTATACTATTTGTGAGTTCTGAAGAAAATACAAAAGATTTCTAACCCATACTTTCTGAGCAAGAAGGGCTTGTACATCTGCAGAACATATATTTGAAAGTTTGAACTTATCATATTTCATTTTTGAGTTATAGCAGTTTTTCCTGTTTTTATTGCTCCAAAAGCTTTTTCAGCCCATGAACAATTGTTTGTGAGTTCTGAAAAAAGTCCAAGAGCTATTCAAACCCTATTTGCTGGGCAAGTAGGACCTGTAAATCGACACAAGATATAGTTTAAAGTTTGAGTCTCTCATGTTAGGTTTAGGAGTTATAGCTGTTTTTGTTTTTATTGCTTCAAACGCATTTTTAGACTATTTGTGAGTTCTGAAGAAAATACAAGAGATTTCAAACCCATACTTTCTGAGCAAGAAGGGCTTGTACATCTGCAGAACTTATATTTGAAAGTTTGAACTTATCATATTGAATTTATGAGTTATAGAAGTTTTTACTGTTTTTATTGCTCCGAAGGCCTTTTTAGCCCATGAACAGTTGTTTGTGAGTTCTGAAAAAAGTCCAAGAGCTATTCAAACCCTATTTGCTGTGCAAGTAGGACCTGTAAATCTACACAATATATAGTTTAAAGTTTGAGTCTCTCATGTTAGGTTTTGGAGTTATAGCTGTTTTTGTTTGTTTTTTACTCTGAAGCATTTTCAGACAATTTGTGAGCTCTGAAGAAAATACAAGAGATTTCTAACCCATACTTTCTGAGCAAGAAGGGCTTGTACATCTGCACAACATATATTTTGAAAGTTTGAACTTATCATATTGCATTTTTGAGTTATAGCAGTTTTTACTGTTTTTATTGCTCCAAAAGCCTTTTCAGCCCATGAACAGTTGTTTGTGAGTTCTGAAAAAAGCACAAGAGCTATTCAAACCCTATTTGCTGGGCAAGTAGAACCTGTAAATCTACACAATATATAGTTTAAAGTTTGAGTCTCTCATGTTAGGTTTTGGAGTTATAGCTGTTTTTGTTTTCATTGCTTCAAACGCATTTTTATACTATTTGTGAGTTCTGAAGAAAATGCAAGAGATTTCTAACCCATACTTTCTGAGCAAGAAGGGCTTGTATATCTGCAGAACATTTATTTGAAAGTTTGAACTTATCATAAAGCATTTTTGAGTTATAGCAGTTTTTACTGTTTGTATTGCTCCAAAAGCCTTTTCAGCCCATGAACAGTTGTTTGTGAGTTCTAAAAAAAGTCCAAGAGCTATTCAAACCCTATTTTCTGGGCAAGTAGGATGTGTAAATCTACACAATATATAGTTGAAAGTTTGATTCTATCAACTCAGGTTTTGGAGTTATAGCTGTTTTTGTTTTCATTGCTTCAAAAGCATTTTCAGACAATTTGTGAGTTCTGAAGAAAACACAAGAGATTTCAAACCCATACTTTCTGGGCAAGAAGAGCTTGTACATCTGCAAAACATATATTTGAAAGTTTGAACTTATCATATTGCATATTTGAGTTATTGCAGTTTTTACTGTTTTTAATGCTCCAAAAGCCTTTCCAGCCCATGAACAGTTGTTTGTGAGTTCTGAAAAAAGCACAAGAGCTATTCAAACCCTATTTGCTGGGAAAGTAGGACCTGTAAATCTACACAATATATAGTTCAAAGTTTGTCTCTCATGTTAGGTTTAGGAGTTATAGCTGTTTTTGTTTTTATTGCTTCAAACGCATTTTTAGACTATTTGTGAGTTCTGAAGAAAATACAAGAGATTTCAAACCCATACTTTCTGAGCAAGAAGGGCTTGTACATCTGCAGAACTTATATTTGAAAGTTTGAACTTATCATATTGAATTTATGAGTTATAGAAGTTTTTACTGTTTTTATTGCTCCAAAGGCCTTTTTAGCCCATGAACAGTTGTTTGTGAGTTCTGAAAAAAGTCCAAGAGCTATTCAAACCCTATTTGCTGTGCAAGTAGGACCTGTAAATCTACACAATATATAGTTTAAAGTTTGAGTCTCTCATGTTAGGTTTTGGAGTTATAGCTGTTTTTGTTTTCATTGCTTCAAACGCATTTTTATACTATTTGTGAGTTCTGAAGAAAATACAAGAGATTTCTAATCCATGCTTTCTGAGCAAGAAGGGCTTGTACATCTGCAGAACATATATTTGAAAGTTTGAACTTATCATATAGCATTTTTGAGTTATAGCAGTTTTTACTGTTTGTATTGCTCCAAAAGCCTTTTCAGCCCATGAACAGTTGTTTGTGAGTTCTGAAAAAAGCACAAGAGCTATTCAAACCCTAATTGCTCGGCAAGTAGGACCTGAAAAATCTACACAATATATTGTTTAAATTGAGTCTATCATCTCATGTTCTGGAGTTATAGCTGTTTTTGTTTGTTTTTTACTCTGAAGCATTTTCAGACAATTTGTGAGCTCTGAAGAAAATACAAGAGATTTCTAACCCATACTTTCTGAGCAAGAAGGGCTTGTACATCTGCACAACATATATTTTGAAAGTTTGAACTTATCATATTGCATTTTTGAGTTATAGCAGTTTTTACTGTTTGTATTGCTCCAAAAGCCTTTTCAGCCCATGAACAGTTGTTTGTGAGTTCTGAAAAAAGCACAAGAGCTATTCAAACCCTATTAATTGGGCAAGTAGGACCTGTAAATCTACACAATATATTGTTTAAATTTGAGTCTATCATCTCAGGTTTTGGAGTTATAGCTGTTTTTGTTCTCATTGCTTCAAACACATTTTTAGACTATTTGTGAGTTCTGAAGAAAATATAAGAGATTTCTAACCCATACTTTCTGAGCAAGAAGGGCTTGTACATCTGCACAACATATCTTTTAAAGTCTGAACTTATCATATTGCATTTATGAGTTATAGCAGTTTTTACTGTTTGTATTGCTCCAAAAGCCTTTTCAGCCCATGAACAGTTGTTTGTGAGTTATTTAAAAAAGCACAAGAGCTATTCAAACCCTATTTGCTGGGCAAGTAGAACCTGTAAATCTACACAATATATAGTTTAAAGTTTGAGTCTCTCATGTTAGGTTTTGGAGTTATAGCTGTTTTTGTTTTCATTGCTTCAAACGCATTTTTATACTATTTGTGAGTTCTGAAGAAAATACAAGAGATTTCTAACCCATACTTTCTGAGCAAGAAGGGCTTGTATATCTGCAGAACATTTATTTGAAAGTTTGAACTTATCATAAAGCATTTTTGAGTTATAGCAGTTTTTACTGTTTGTATTGCTCCAAAAGCCTTTTCAGCCCATGAACAGTTGTTTGTGAGTTCTAAAAAAAGTCCAGGAGCTATTCAAACCCTATTTTCTGGGCAAGTAGGATGTGTAAATCTACACAATATATAGTTGAAAGTTTGATTCTATCAACTCAGGTTTTGGAGTTATAGCTGTTTTTGTTTTTATTGCTTCAAAAGCATTTTCAGACTATTTGTGAGTTCTGAAGAAAATACAAGAGATTTCTTACCCATACTTTCTGAGCAAGAAGGGCTTGTACATCTGCAGAACATATATTTGAAAGTTTGAACTTATCATATTGCATTTTTGAGTTATAGCAGTTTTTCCTGTTTTTATTGCTCCAAAAGCTTTTTCAGCCCATGAACAGTTGTTTGTGAGTTCTGAAAAAAGTCCAAGAGCTATTCAAACCCTATTTGCTGGGCAAGTAGGACCTGTAAATTGACACAAGATATAGTTTAAAGTTTGAGTCTCTCATGTTAGGTTTTGGAGTTATAGCTGTTTTTGTTTTCATTGCTTCAAAATTATTTTCAGACAATTTGTGAGTTCTGAAGAAAACACAAGAGATTTCAAACCCATACTTTCTGGGCAAGAAGAGCTTGTACATCTGCAAAACATATATTTGAAAGTTTGAACTTATCATATTGCATTTTTGAGTTATAGCAGTTTTTACTGTTTGTATTGCTCCAAAAGCCTTTTCAGCCCATGAACAGTTGTTTGTGAGTTCTGAAAAAAGCACAAGAGCTATTCAAACCCTAATTGCTCGGCAATTAGGACCTGTAAATCTACACAATATATTGTTTAAATTGAGTCTATCATCTCATGTTCTGGAGTTATAGCTGTTTTTTTTTTTTTTACTCTGAAGCATTTTCAGACAATTTGTGAGTTCTGAAGAAAATGCAAGAGATATCTAACCCATACTTTCTGAGCAAGAAGGGCTTGTACATCTGCACAACATATCTTTTAAAGTTTGAACTTATCATATTGGATTTTTGAGTTATAGCAGTTTTACTGTTTTTATTGCTCCAAAAGCCTTTTCAGCCCATGAACAGTTGTTTGTGAGTGCTGAAAAAAGTCCAAGAGCTATTCAAACCCTTTTTGCTGGGCAAGTAGGACGTGTAAATCTACACAATATATAGTTTAAAGTTTGAGTCTATCATCTCAGGTTTTGGAGTTATAGCTGTTTTTGTTTTTATTGACTCAAAAGCATTTTCAGACAATTTGTGAGTTCTCTAGAAAATACAAGAGATTTCTAACCCATACTTTCTGAGCAAGAAGGGTTTGTACATCTGCAGAACATGTATTTGAAAGTTTGAACTTATCATATTGCATTTATGAGTTATAGCAGTTTTTACTGTTTGTATTGCTCCAAAAGCCTTTTCAGCCCATGAACAGTTGTTTGTGAGTTCTGAAAAAAGCACAAGAGCTATTCAAACCCTAATTGCTCGGCAAGTAGGACCTGTAAATCTACACAATATATTGTTTAAATTGAGTCTATCATCTCAGGTTCTGGAGTTATAGCTGTTTTTGTTTTTATTGACTCTGAAGCATTTTCAGACAATTTGTGAGCTCTGAAGAAAATACAAGAGATTTCTAACCCATACTTTCTGAGCAAGAAGGGCTTGTACATCTGCAGAACATATATTTGAAAGTTTGAACTTATCATATTGCATTTTTGAGTTATAGCAGTTTTTACTGTTTTTATTGCTCCAAAAGCTTTTTCAGCCCATGAACAGTTGTTTGTGAGTTCTGAAAAAAGCACAAGAGCTATTCAAACCCTATTTGCTGGGCAAGTAGGACCTGTAAATCTACACAATATATAGTTTAAAGTTTGAGTCTATCATCTCAGGTTTTGGAGTTATAGCTGTTTTTGTTTTCATTGCTTCAAACGCATTTTTATACTATTTGTGAGTTCTGAAAAAAATACAAGAGATTTCTAACCCATACTTTCTGAGGAAGTAGGGCTTGTACATCTGCAGAACATATATTTGAAAGTTTGAACTTATCATATTGCATTTTTGAGTTATAGCAGTTTTTACTGTTTTTATTGCTCCAAAAGCCTTTCCAGCCCATGAACAGTTGTTTGTGAGTTCTGAAAAAAGCACAAGAGCTATTCAAACCCTATTTGCTGGGCTAGTAGGACCTGTAAATCTACACAATATATAGTTTAAAGTTTGAGTCTCTCATTTTAGGTTTTGGAGTTATAGCTGTTTTTGTTTTCTTGCTTCAAAAGCATTTTCAGACAATTTGTGAGTTCTGAAGAAAATACAAGAGATTTCTAACCCATACTTTCTGCGCAAAAAGAGCTTGTACATCTGCACAACATATCTTTTAAAGTTTGAACTTATCCTATTGCATTTATGAGTTATAGCAGTTTTTACTGTTTTTATTGCTCCAAAAGCCTTTTCAGCCCATGAACAGTTGTTTGTGAGTTATTTAAAAAAGCACAAGAGCTATTCAAACCCTATTTGCTGGGCAAGTAGAACCTGTAAATCTACACAATATATAGTTTAAAGTTTGAGTCTCTCATGTTAGGTTTTGGAGTTATAGCTGTTTTTGTTTTCATTGCTTCAAACGCATTTTTATACTATTTGTGAGTTCTGAAGAAAATACAAGAGATTTCTAACCCATACTTTCTGAGCAAGAAGGGTTTGTACCTCTGCAGAACATATATTTGAAAGTTTGAACCTATCTTATTGCATTTTTGAGTTATAGCAGTTTTTACTGTTTTTATTGCTCCAAAAGCCTTTTCAGCCCATGAACAGTTGTTTGTGAGTTCTGAAAAAAGCACAAGAGCTATTCAAACCCTAATTGCTCGGCAATTAGGACCTGTAAATCTACACAATATATTGTTTAAATTGAGTCTATCATCTCATGTTCTGGAGTTATAGCTGTTTTTTTTTTTTTTACTCTGAAGCATTTTCAGACAATTTGTGAGTTCTGAAGAAAATGCAAGAGATATCTAACCCATACTTTCTGAGCAAGAAGGGCTTGTACATCTGCACAACATATCTTTTAAAGTTTGAACTTATCATATTGGATTTTTGAGTTATAGCAGTTTTACTGTTTTTATTGCTCCAAAAGCCTTTTCAGCCCATGAACAGTTGTTTGTGAGTGCTGAAAAAAGTCCAAGAGCTATTCAAACTCTTTTTGCTGGGAAAGTAGGATGTGTAAATCTACACAATATATAGTTTAAAGTTTGAGTCTATCATCTCAGGTTTTGGAGTTATAGCTGTTTTTGTTTTTATTGACTCAAAAGCATTTTCAGACAATTTGTGAGTTCTCTAGAAAATAAAAGAGATTTCTAACCCATACTTTCTGAGCAAGAAGGGTTTGTACATCTGCAGAACATGTATTTGAAAGTTTGAACTTATCATATTGCATTTATGAGTTATAGCAGTTTTTACTGTTTGTATTGCTCCAAAAGCCTTTTCAGCCCATGAACAGTTGTTTGTGAGTTCTGAAAAAAGCACAAGAGCTATTCAAACCCTAATTGCTCGGCAAGTAGGACCTGTAAATCTACACAATATATTGTTTAAATTGAGTCTATCATCTCAGGTTCTGGAGTTATAGCTGTTTTTGTTTTTATTGACTCTGAAGCATTTTCAGACAATTTGTGAGCTCTGAAGAAAATACAAAAGATTTCTAACCCATACTTTCTGAGCAAGAAGGGCTTGTACATCTGCAGAACATATATTTGAAAGTTTGAACTTATCATATTGCATTTTTGAGTTATAGCAGTTTTTACTGTTTTTATTGCTCCAAAAGCTTTTTCAGCCCATGAACAGTTGTTTGTGAGTTCTGAAAAAAGTCCAAGAGCTATTCAAACCCTATTTGCTGGGAAAGTAGGACCTGTAAATCTACACAATATATAGTTCAAAGTTTGTCTCTCATGTTAGGTTTTGGAGTTATAGCTGTTTTTGTTTTCATTGATTCAAACGCATTTTTAGACTATTTGTGAGTTCTGAAGAAAATACAAGAGATTTCTAACCCATACTTTCTGAGCAAGAAGGGTTTGTACCTCTGCAGAACATATATTTGAAAGTTTGAACCTATCTTATTGCATTTATGAGTTATAGCAGTTTTTACTGTTTTTATTGCTCCAAAAGCCTTTTCAGCCCATGAACAGTTGTTTGTGAGTTCTGAAAAAAGTCCAAGAGCTATTCAAACCCTATTTGCTGGGCAAGTAGGACCTGTAAATCTACACAATATATAGTTTAAAGTTTGAGTCTCTCATGTTAGGTTTTGGAGTTATAGGTGTTTTTGTTTTCATTGCTTCAAAAGCATTTTCAGACTATTTGTGAGTTCTGAAGAAAATACAAGATATTTCTATCCCATACTTTCTGAGCAAGAAGAACTTGTACATCTGCACAACATATATTTGAAAGTTTGAACTTATCATATTGCAGTTATGATTTTAGCATTTTTTACTGTTTTTATTGCTCCAAAGGCTTTTTTAGCCCATGAACAGTTGTTTGTGAGTTCTGAAAAAAGTCCAAGAGCTATTCAAACCCTATTTACTGGGCAAGTAGGACCTGTAAATCTACACAATATATAGTTAAGAGTTTGAGTCTATCCTCTCAGGTTTTGGAGTTATAGCTGTTTTTGTTTTCATTGCTTCAAAAGCATTTTCAGACTATTTGTGAGTTCTGAAGAAAAAACAAGAGATTTCTATCCCATACTTTCTGAGCAAGAAGAACTTGTACATCTGCACAACATATATTTGAAAGTTTGAACTTATCATATTGCATTTTTGAGTTGTAGCAGTTTTTACTGTTTTTATTGCTCCAAAATCCTTTTCAGCCCATGAACAGTTGTTTGTGAGTTTTGAAAAAAGGGCAAGTGCTATTCAAACCCTATTTGCTGTGCAAGTAGGACCTGTAAATCAACACAATATATAGTTTAAAGTTTGAGTCTCTCTGTCAAGAAATTACACATGAATCAATGCTATTACTTAACAGTCAGAGAACATAATTCAACTTAGAATATTAAACAACACAGAAACGTCAGTCTTTTGTGTGGCTTGCAAGGGAGAGGAAGGCTTAGCCGAGTCAAGATGTTGTAAGCAACCTGAACGACTTTCCAAAATCACTCTCAGCGTTCCTCCCTCTTACAAGTCATTTTATTAAAATCACACATAAAAAGGAGGCGGGTCACATTTCTCGTTGGTCAGCTTCACATCAAGGCACTTGTCTTTTACGACTCTTTGGTATTATCTTTAGAGATAAAAACCTTGGTGAATGTTCTACCCATCTGGTCCCCAGGATGGGAGGAACATTCCTCACGGCTGCTTCTACAACATCTTCACACATGTTATTAGAACACTCTCATGTTAGGTTTTGGAGTTATAGCTGTTTTTGTTTTCATTGCTTCAAAAGCATTTTCAGACTATTTGTGAGTTCTGAAGAAAATACAAGAGATTTCAAACCCATACTTTGTGAGCAAGAAGAGCTTGTACATCTGCAGAACTTATATTTGAAAGTTTGAACTTATCTTATTGAATTTATGAGTTATGGCAGTTTTTACAGTTTTTATTGCTCCAAAGGCCTTTTTAGCCCATGAACAGTTGTTTGTGAGTTCTGAAAAAAAGTCCAAGAGCTATTCAAACCCTATTTGCTGGGCAAGTAGGACCTGTAAATCTACACAATATATAGTTTAAAGTTTGAGTCTATCATCTCAGGTTTTGGAGTTATAGCTGTTTTTGTTTTCATTGCTTCAAAAGCATTTTCAGACAATTTGTGAGTTCTGAAGAAAATACAAGAGATTTCTAACCTTTACTTTCTGAGCAAGAAGGGCTTGTAAATCAGCACAACATTTATTTGAAAGTTTGAACTTATCATATTGCATTTTTGAGTTATAGCAATTTTTAATGTTTTAATTGCTCCAAAAGCCTTTTCAGCCCATTGAACAGTTGTTTGTGAGTTCTGAAAAAAGGGCAAGAGCTATTCAAACCCTATTTGCTGGGCAAGTAGGACCTGTAAATCTACACAATATATAGTTTAAAGTTTGAGTCTCTCATGTTAGGTTTTGGAGTTATAGGTGTTTTTGTTTTCATTGCTTCAAAAGCATTTTCAGACTATTTGTGAGTTCTGAAGAAAATACAAGAGATTTCAAACCCATATTTTCTGTTCAAGAAGAGCTTGTACATCTGCAGAACTTATATTTGAAAGTTTGAACTTATCATATTGAATTTATGAGTTATGGCAGTTTTTACAGTTTTTATTGCTCCAAAGGCCTTTTTAGCCCATGAACAGTTGTTTGTGAGTTCTGAAAAAAGTGCCAGAGCTATTCAAACCCTATTTGCTGGGCAAGTAGGACCTGTAAATCTACACAATATATAGATTAAAGTTTGTGTTTATCATCTTAGGTTTTGGAGTTATCGCTGTTTTTGTTTTCATTGCTTCAAAAGCATTTTCAGACAATTTGTGAGTTCTGAAGAAAATACAAGAGATTTCTAACCTTTCTGAGCAAGAAGAGCGTGTACATCTGCAGAACATATCTTTTAAAGTTTGAACTTATCATATTGCATTTATGAGTTATAGCAGTTTTTACTGTTTTTATTGCTCTAAAAGCCTTTTCATCCCAATAGGACCTGTAAATCTACACAATATATAGTTTAAAGTTTGAGTCTATCATCTTAGGTTTTGGAGTTATAGCTGTTTCCCACATAGCAAACGGATCAGGGCCAGTTCCAGCAAAGTGCTGTCAAAACTGGCTGACTTCGGGCATGGCAATTGACATGTCGGCCAGAGTCGGGCCAGGTCTGGCATTGATGGCATGGGCCATATGAGGCATGCCTGATGTGGGCCAGTGGTATATTTGCTGTACGTTGTCCAGATTTTCAGACCTATTCATATTTATTTTAGCCAATTTTACATTTTTTTTACTATATTTACTTTATTTTGTTGATTTCAATTGTTGGGCCTACTCCTATTTTTATGTTGCCCCAATTGCAAAAGAATATTCAGTTTATGAATGTGTGACTTATTTCTGAAGTGAGCACAGCAGCTGCAATACTAATAATATTAATATTATTAGTATGATGATAATGGTGTTGATTAATATGAATAATAATAGTAATAATAATAATACGAACAATAATAATTAATAGTCAGATATATTTATGGCATAACATGAGACTAGAGAAAGTATTGCCATGGTTCCATTTTCTGATTGTAAATATAATTAAGACATAATTTATTCAGACCAGCAGGTGCTTTAAGGCTGGATTAAAACGCTTTATTCACTGATTTTGGGGCCTGTTGCTGCTCCAGCAATTGCAATATGGCCGTCACGATTGCCACAGCAAGAAAAGATCTTTATTTAATTTAATTTCATCATGTATTTTACCCAGTTTATCAGTTTCGCGGGCATTTGATGGCGCGAATTGGATTCGCTCCGCCCACCTTCTTCTGTCTAGCCTCATCACCGCTTCAATTCCTGTGTCCGTAAGTATACATTATTTCATCAAAGTCGGTAGTGTGTATGTAGTCGAGGTATGTTCTATTTGCGAGTTGGTGCCAGGTTAATACTGTAAAAGCTGTTCGGAGGTTAGCCGATCCTGATTTAACATTGGCTAACCAGAACGTGCAAAGTCATATAGGTTTGCGTCGGTCTTAAATTTGTACCACTGAATGAATGGGCGTTTATTCTAGATTTAACGGTGACTGCCCACAAGTCCGAATTGGTTCACGTACAAGTCCGAATTGGTTCGCTAGTCCGAAGGTTCGCTAGTCCGAAGGTTCGCTAGTCCGAAGGTTCGCTAGTCCGAAGCGCAGCGGACTCTCCTCACGGCTCTGGTGTGAGTGCGCCAGTTAGAGACCGTCTCTAAAGCCAGGAAAAAAATATTCTTTAAAAATCTACAAATGGTTACATTTTTTAACCCAAAATGACTATGGCACCAAGGATTAGCAACTTGAATTTATGCTGTCTTTGTTTTTTCTTTGTATCAATATGTTTGATATTTTTTTTAAGATAACATAATTTAAATAAACACTTGTGCAACCATACTTTCGAGATTGTCCCTGACTGGCGCACCAAGCGGCACTTCAAGCACGCAGCTCCCCGCGCCGTGCTACTGCGGGCGGGGCACATTCAGACGAAGCTCCTGCTAGTTACGGAAGCGAATGTCCAACGTGAAACTAACGTCACCGCGGTGATATTACATCGTCTCCGGGATTAAACTGTTTTCCAGTAGGCATTCTAAGAAAGCTGAATTTCGGTTTTTGACTTCCAATCCTCAGTGATCGGATCACGCGTATTTCTATACTTATGATCAAATGACAAGGTGGAGGATTCGAGTTGTTCCCTAGTATATATATATACACAGTATAACTTGGGGTGCCTGTGAGCAGCTGGTACATTGTGACTAGCATCCAGCACTTAGTCAAAGTGAATGAACTATAGGTCTAGAATTTTACCAGTTAATACATGTTACTTCTCTTTCAGGACTTTGCAAGGCCACCTTGTCTAGAATCACATCAGGTACAATTATTGTTAATTATTTTGTGTTATATTATAATGATACAATCTGAATAAAAAAGAAAAGAGCCAATCCACCACAATTACAATTACTACATCATAAATAGAGAATCAGGTTTACACGATACAAATTATTTTATTTAGTTATTTATTATTTAGCCATCTGATCGTTTCCATGGAGATATGCCAATATAATTTGTACCACTAAATGGGTACAAATTATTTTTGTGTAACTTTTTGTCTTAGAACTGGAGTCCGGAATGAAGTTATTATTATTTTAAATATACCAGTATGATTTTGTACATGATTTAAATTTGGCATATTATCATAATCAATATATTTGAATAATTCGGCTTTGCCAGTGTGTTTTCTCTCTATTCTGCCTCCACTCAAAGCACAGACTGACTGTTTGCCTGCAGTTGTCACAAATAGAACAAGGCATCAACAAGACAAGTATCTTTCTATTAATTACTCTTTAAAAGCTATGTCATAACATTTTTCAAAATTCCAAACAAGAAAGAAAGCAAGAAAATCTTAACACATTTTCGATGATTACCTGACATCGGGAATATTTTAAGCCTTTATAGCAAAAATTTAAAAACAATTTGGAATTTCCAAGAGACAAGTGTAAGGTAGTTTGTTTTTATATTACAAAGGATGAAAAAAATATATACTTTCTAGCCTCAAAATTGTATTACAATTTCACAAAAGATAAAATGTGAAGTATGTATCTGTAGAGCAGTCATTCCTAACCTTGTGGTCAACCCAAATTTGGGCCCCCAAAGATTCCCAGGGCTTCTTGAAAATGAGGTCTGGACTAGATGGTGTGATCTTTATAGACTTTATTAACAGGCCATTCCTTCATTAAAGTATTTTATTATCATTCATTACAGTTGTATAACATCTATAATTGATTATAAAATTATCATATTTTTCATATAAGACCGTAGCATGTACACATTTGGGTCCTCAGTGTATCCACAGGTAAAATATGGGTCACTGGGAGAAAAATGTTGGAAACCAAATAGACAATATAAAAAAGTATTGTGGGCTCAATATTTCTGAGAGTTTTTGTCCATCATTATCTTTTGTCCAATCTATTAAATAAACAAATAATGTAAAATATGAATAGTAAATGTCTTTAAACCAGGCTCTGCTATCACTCTAAAACCTCATGATTTTTCATATTTTGAGATATTGTGAAATAAATCCCAGTTTCTTTACCTTTCAGATGGAGGGGAACTGGGCTTACAATGAACGTGGCAATATGAGAAGAGAAGCTCTGAAAAAGGTGCACAAACTTGTGGAATCATTACAGAATGATCACATGCAGGAAGCTGCATGTGATCATTCTGTGGAGGCATGTTTGAAAAGAGATGCCTCATGTGTGGAAATGAACACAGATGACGATGAGAGTGAGCCTATTGAAATGTTGGACTCAGAATATGCTAGTTTTGACGACGCTGATGAAGCGGATCAACATCCTGCTGAGGAACAGGCCCCTGATTTAATATCATCCCTTGCTGACTGGGCCATTGAGTTTGGCATTTCTCTTATTGCTTTGTCAGCCTTGCTCTCCATCCTGCGATTTCACCACTCCTTTCTGCTCCGATCCAAGGACCTTGTTAAATACAAAAACACACTACAAGATTGAGAATTTGGCGGGTGGAACGTTCCACTATTTTGGAATTCTTAATGCCTGTAAACGGATCCTGAATAATGTTTATTCATTTCTTCCAAATGGACATGTCTTTCAGCTGCAGCTAAATTTTGATGGTTTGCCACTTTTTAAGAGCACAGCTACCCAGTTTTGGCCAATTCTTGGCATCCTACAGGGATATTGTCCAAAGCCAGTTGTGATTGGTCTCTTTTGTGGCAATACAAAGCCTAACTCTTTGATAGAATATTTACGTGATCTGGTGGCTGATTTAACTCTAAGTAGTGGTTTTGTCTTTAAGGGAAAGACATTTGTTTTGAATGTCAGCTCTGTTATGTGTGATGCACCAGCACGAGCCTTTATGAAAGCAGTAAAGTCACATACTGCATACCATGGATGTGAGAGGTCAGTGCTAGACGTAGGACTGATCAGTGCTTTAGAGCAGGCATTGATGAAGACCACCATCATGGAAACACACCATTATCCCAAATTAAAATTTATATGGTTGTTTCCTTTTCTCATGATTACGTGTGCCTAGGAGTGATGAGGCGGTTATTAGACCTGTGGACAGGCCCCCCTGGTCCTTTGTGTTGCCGTTTGTCAGCTACCCAGGTGTCCCTTGTGTCAGAGAAACTACTTTCTTTGAGGGAATACATTCCATCGGAGTTTGCCAGAAGACCACGCACACTGCTTGAAAAAAACAGATGGAAGGCTACCGAACTTCGCCAGTTCTTTTTGTATACTGGACCTGTTGTTCTGAAAGATGTATTGAAGTCTCAAGTATATGATAACTTCATGCTGTTGTCTGTGGCTGTTTACATCTTGGCAAGTTCTGAACATTGTGTGAGAATGAATCAAATGGCTGATTCTTTACTTGTTTCCTTTGTTCAACATTTTGGATCTCTTTATGGGCAAGAATTTCTTGTTTATAATGTGCATTGTCTTGTCCACCTCAGCCAAGATGTGAAGATGCATGGGCATTTAGACTCGATTTCTGGTTTCCCTTTTGAAAATCTTCTAGGGCAGCTGAAAAAAATGGTTAGGGGGCCAAGCAATGCCCTAGTCCAAGTTATCCGTAGGCTGTCGGAAATTGAATATGTCAATCAAAGTACTCCTCTTTCTTCCCCCAAAAAAGAGTACAAGGTGGAGCATCAACAGGGGCCAGTGCCACATTCAGATGATGTGAAAGAGTTTAAAATACTACTGCAGGATGGATTCCTTGTCAAACAAGCACAACGAGACTCATGCATTAAAGTCAAGGGTGAGGTGATCCTAGTTGAAAACTTCTTTACACATGGAGGTGTAGAATATGTTGTAGGGAGGGAGTTCAAACACAAGGAACCTTTCTTTGTATACCGATTTGACTCTAGAGACCTGGGTATTTACAAAGTTTCACATCTGGCCTCCAAGGTGAAGTATTTTGAAATGGAGGAAAACCTTCAGAAATATGTTCGACTGTCATATCAGGACACATTTGTTGTGGTCCCGCTCATACATGGAAATGAGTCTCATTAAGTAACAAAATGTCATGTTAATTTTACATAGTTTACTGTTCTTCTCATACTGTTCCAGTTCTTTTTAAATATATATTTTTTACGTTATGCAGGGGATGTATCACATAGTGATATTTGAAAGCACTAATGAAGTAGAGGTGGTTCCTGCAAAGTGGGTCCATGAAGGGAAATGTTTGTGGCCAAATAATAAATCAGATGTGGCAAAGGCAACAAGATTTCAAGAAGACCCTGGTGCAGAATGGACGGCTTTCAACGTTTGTGTAATCTATACAGCTGGTAAGTTCTTTGATTTTAGTGTGTTGTCACTAGTGATATACTTGGTGCATTAGATATTTTTGTGTTTATTCAAATACACATCTCTCTCTGCATACATGAAATATATGGGATTCTTGTATTAGTTTAACACAGAGATTTCTGCTCCTGAAAGTGGTAAAATGTGAACTTTGATCTGAATCTTACCAAATTACTCCTTGTTTTGAAGCGGACTACAATGAGTCCAGGCTAAAGCTTCCAAAAGCTGTTGAAAATACAGACTTGGGCACAGGTGGGGAGGATTCCCCTATTAAATCAAAAAGAAGAAGAATGTGAGTTGGTTTATTTCATATCTATAGGTTTGTGATGTTTATTTATTGTTTTACTTTTACTTACTAGACGAAAGAACATACAGGATTCCGATGATCATGATGAGGCTTTGGAGAGGCCACATACATCTCCGAAGCCCAAGCCACTTAAAAAGTAAGTAATTGGCTCTGTGCACAGAACGTTATTTTATTAATTATGCTTTAGCGTTAGCACTAAGACCAAACATGTCCCTTTATAAGTACACAAGTGTCCTTTGGTATTCACCTGTTTCGTAAAGTCATATCTAGCCAGCAATGCTCGACCTCCTGCACAAGCTTAGGCTTCTGTCCCCCCACGCTGTGTCAGACAAATGCCCTCCACCGCGTATTTCTTTGCACCTTGCCCCAGTAATTCTCTCTACGGGTGGCGAGTCCACAGAAGGGTGGACCCACATCGTCCTTTCTGGCTGAGCCCCATGGGGGTGAACCTGCCTTACGAGCGCCAACCCCAGGCCTGGCTTTAGGGTACTTGCCATAGGAAGTGAACTGCTCTTAGTCTGACCCGTCACCTAGGACCAGTTTTATGGGGAAGAAACTACACATAGCGCTCAACCCTCCAGCCTGCACCACTCTGGCCCCAGCACTCAACCCTCCAGCCTGCACCACTCTGGCCCCAGCACTCAACCCTCCAGCCTGCACCTCTCTGGCCCCAGCACTCAACCCTCCAGCCTGCACCACTCTGGCCCCAGCACTCAACCCTCCAGCCTGCACCACTCTGGCCCCAGCACTCAACCCTCCAGCCTGCACCACTCTGGCCCCAGCACTCAACCCTCCAGCCTGCACCTCTCTGGCCCCAGCACTCAACCCTCCAGCCTGCACCTCTCTGGCCCCAGCACTCAACCCTCCAGCCTGCACCTCTCTGGCCCCAGCACACCGTCCTCAGGCCCAAGATCAGAAACCAGTTTATATCTTTGTAAGTATTAGTATATTTACTCTGATCATTAAAACAAATCAAAACTCATTGTTAATGTTATTTTACAGCCCTCTTGAAAAACATTTTAACAAATCAGGTACTCATGATGGACCAAATGAGGATTATGTATAAAACTATCCAGGGATTGCAAGCCGAGCAGGAGGACGAGATGGCTCCAAAAAATGTTCCGCTGAGTGATCTGCAGGGTGTAGAAAACTTAGAAGTGCAACTGAAGGAAAACGCAGATTTGAACAAGCAACTGGTAAGATTCTTTTGAGGGGCCTGTACAGAAATTGATATATATATTAACACAACGCACTTTAAACTTAAAATGTGGCAGTTAATGTATGTTGTTGACAACAAGAAATTATTTTTATTCACAGACCATCAGTCTGGCTTTAAAGGGTGGTGGAACCCTCAAAGAGTGCGTGGGACGGATAATGGGCGCACTGCTCACACATTCCCTGAGCAAACAAATAAACTGGAGAGGAATCAATGGAAAGATTGGATTCCAGCACCTACAGGTCAAAAATCTTGTGGTTGGTACGTTCATATAAGGGTTGACTCTATAAATTACATGTCTTTAATCCTCCTCTGGTCCCTCCTCTGGTCCCTGCTCTAGGCTCTGATCCCTCCTCTGGTCCCTCCTCTGGTCCCTCCTCTGGTCCCTCCTCTGGTCCCTGCTCTTGGCTCTGGTCCCTGCTCTAGGCTCTGGTCCCTCCTCTGGTTCCTGCTCTGGTCCCTCCTCTGCTCCCTCCTCTGCTCCCGCCTCTGGTCCCTGCTCTGTTCCCTCCTCTGGTCCCTCCTCTGGTCCCTGCTCTAGGCTCTGGTCCCTCCTCTGGTCCCTGCTCTAGGCTCTGGTCCCTCCTCTGCTCCCTGCTCTAGGCGCTGGTCCCTCCTCTGGTCCCTCCTCTGCTCCCTGCTCTAGGCTCTGGTCCCTCCTCTGGTCCCTCCTCTGGTCCCTGCTCTAGGCTCTGGTCCCTCCTCTGGTCCCTCCTCTGGTCTCTGCTCTAGGCTCTGGTCCCTCCTCTGGTCCCTGCTCTAGGCTCTGGTCCCTGCTCTAGGCTCTGGTCCCTGCTCTGGTCCCTGCTCTGGTCCCTGCTCTGGTCCCTCCTCTGCTCCCACCTCTGGTCCCTGCTCTGGTCCCTGCTCTGGTCCCTCCTCTGGTCCCTCCTCTGGTCCCTGCTCTAGGCTCTGGTCCCTCCTCTGGTCCCTGCTCTAGGCTCTGGTCGCTCCTCTGGTCCCTGCTCTAGGCTCTGGTCCCTCCTCTGGTCCCTGCTCTAGGCTCTGGTCCCTCCTCTGGTCCCTGCTCTAGGCTCTGGTCCCTCCTCTGGTCCCTGCTCTATGTTCTGGTCCCTGATCTAGGCTCTGGTCCCTCTGGTCCCTGCTCTAAAAATCTGTGCCCACATATATTAATTCATGTTCTGTATTTTCAGCGGCTGTGCAGCGCAACCGCCTCACCGCAAGTGCAACTGCCCAGGAAATCGAGCTGAAAATAACAAAGTGGCTTCAAAATGCTCTTGACAGGAATGGTGGACGCACTGAAAGGATGAGGAGAAAAGAGGGTTTGAGCGTAAAAGAATGAAAAAGAACTTTCTTTGGTTACTTGTTACTTGTTATACGGTTAAACTGCATTTGTTAGACTACACGTGTCAGTAAAATGTAGAAAAACATCTAATATTTACATATTTAATATTTATAATTCACGCAGGCACTATATGTTCTTGTATTTCACGTATTTTTTATTATTATATTTTCCATGATTTTCCATTTAGCCAGTTTCAACTCCTTAACGCTTCATTTATACCTCATTATGATCGCTTTCACAGTAGTACGTGTGCTATTACTTTTGACATTTGAAAAACTTGTACTTTTTACAGAATTTGCAAGAATTTGCAAAAGTATTAGTACTCCATTTAGCCAGTTTCAACTCCTTAACGCTTCAACCGATTTCAACATGTTATACCTCATTACGATCGCTTTCGCAGTAGTACGTCTGCTATTACTTTTGACATTTGAACAACTTGTACTTTTTGCAGAATTGTCGATTTTTAAAAATTATTAGTTTTCCCCATTTGAATGAATTTGGGCATTTGAGTGTCTTCGGAATTCTTTAGACTTTATTCTTTAGGCTTTATTCTTTAGAATTTTGTGACGGAGCCAGTCGAGCGAGAGAGAGAGAGAGAGAGAGAGAGAGAAAGAGGGGGGGGGGGGGGTAGGGAGAGAGGGAGAGAGGGAGAGGGAGGGAAAGAGAGAGAGGGAGGGAGGGAGAGAGAGCGAGAGAGAGGGAGGGAGAGGGAGAGGGAGGGAGGGAGAGAGAGAGGGGGAGAGGTAGACTTTATTCTTTAGGCTTTATTCTTTAGTAGTTTGGGATCTCTGTCAACAACAGGTAAGATTATCTTGTGTTTTATATACATCGATGCAATATGTATACTCTAATTATATAATTGTATACTGAACGTGATTATGTAAAATAATCATGTTTATTCGTGATTATGAATAAAGAGACTTTATTCTTCGCCTGTCCAGAGGCAGGAAAATAAAGAGGAGGAACGGAGAGAGGGAGGGAGAGAGGGAGAGAGGTAGACTTTATTCTTTAGGCTTTATTCTTTAGAATTTTGAGACGGAGCCAGTCGAGCGAGAGAGAGAGAGAGAGAGAGAGAGAGAGAGAGAGAGAGAGGGGGAGAGGGAGAGACACAGACACTCCAGCAATGGCTTCAGGCATTGCAGATTTTCTAGTTGTACATTCTGTATTTATTTTCTATATGGTCCAGGCCCTTGTGTACTTTTTGACCTGAGCTTTAAAACGTTAAAATTTGATTCATCAAATAAAGAGATGATGTGTAATTCTGCAGTTGTTGAGGCATTTGTGTCGCAATGTAAAGTAATCAGGGTCCCACATAGTAAATTTGGTCTGGGCCAGATCTGGGCCGTTACATCTGGCCCACATGGCGCCAAGAATGATGGCCCCCCACTGGCCCAGTGCTGATCTGCCAGAACCAGGCCAGACCTGGGCCAGACCTGGGCCAGCACTGGGCCTGCTCCGATTGTCCACATCTGGCCCCTTTGCTGATTTGCCAGACCTGGGCCAGCACTGGGCCAGAACTGGGCTAGAATTGGGCCAGCACTGGGCCAGCTCTGAGTGTCCACATCTGGCCCAGTGCTGATCTGACAGAACCCGGCCAGACCTGGGCCAGAACTGGGCCAGCACTGGGCCAGCACTGGGCCAGCACTGGGCCAGCTCTGAGTGTCCACATCTGGCCCAGTGCTGATTTGCCAGAACTGGGCCAGCACGGGGTCTGCTCTGAGTGTCCACATCTGGCCCAGTTCTGGCCCAGACATGGGCCACCTCTGGCAAACCAGCACTGGGCCAGTGGGGGGCCATCATTCTTTGCGCCATGTGGGCCAGATGTAACTGCCGGATCTGGCCCATATCTGGCCCAGACCCAATTTGCTTTGTGGGTTATGTTTTTATTGACTCAAAAGCATTTTCAGACAATTTGTGCAAGTAGGACCTGTAAATCTACACAATATATAGTTTAAAGTTTGAGTCTATCCTCTCAGGTTTTGGAGTTATAGCTGTTTCTGTTTTATTTGCTTCAAAAGCATTTTCAGACAATTTGTGAGTTCTGAAGAAAATACAAGAGATTCTTTACCCATACTTTCTGAGCAAGAAGGGCTTGTACATCTGCACAACATATCTTTTAAAGTTTGAACTTATCATATTGCATTTTTGAGTTATAGCAGTTTTTACTGTTTTTATTGCTCCAAAAGCCTTTTCAGCCCATGAACAGTTGTTTGTGAGTTCTGAAAAAAGTATAAGAGCTATTCAAACCCTATTTGCTGGGAAATTAGGACCTATAAATCTACACAATATATAGTTTAAAGTTTGAGTCTATCATCTTAGGTTTTGGAGTTATAGCTGTTTTTGTTTTCATTGCTTCAAAAGCATTTTCAGACAATTTGTGAGTTCTGAAGAAAATACAAGAGATTTCTAACCCATACTTTCTGAGCAAGAAGGGCTTGTAAATCTGCACAACATATCTTTTAAAGTTTGAACTTCTCATATTGCATTTTTGAGTTATAGCCGTTTTTATTGTTTTATTGCTCCAAAGGCCTTTTCAGCCCATGAACAGTTGTTTGTGAGTTCTGAAAAAGTACAAGAGCTATTCAAACCCTATTTATTGGGCAAGTAGGACCTGTAAATCTACACAATATATAGTTTAAATTTTGAGTCTATCATCTTAGGTTTTGGAGTTATAGCTGTTTTTGTTATGATTGCTTCAAAAGCATTTTCAGACAATTTGTGAGTTCTGAAGAAAATACAAGAGATATCTAACCCACACTTTCTGAGCAAGAAGGGTTTGTACATCTGCACAACATATCTTTTAAAGTTTGAACTTATCATATTGCATTTTAGAGTTATCGCAGTTTTTACTGTTTTTACTGCTCCAAAAGCCTTTTCAGCCCATGAACAGTTGTTTGTGAGTTCTGAAAAAAGTATAAGAGCTATTAAAACCCTATTTGCTGGGCAAGTATGACCTATAAATCTACACAATATATAGTTTAAAGTTTGAGTCTATCATCTTAGGTTTTGGAGTTATAGCTGTCTTTGTTATTATTGCTTCAAAAGCATTTTCAGACAATTTGTGAGTTCTGAACAAAATACAAGATATTTCTAGCCCATACTTTCTGAGCAAGAAGGGCTTGTACATCTGCACAACATATCTTTTCAAAGTTTGAACTTATCTTTTTGCATTTTTGAGTTATAGCAGTTTTTACTGTTTTATTGCTCCAAAAGCCTTTTCAGCCCATGAACAGTTGTTTGTGAGTTTTGAAAAAAGTGCAAGAGCTATTCAAACCCTATTTGCTGGGCAAGTAGGACCTGTAAATCTACACAATATATAGTTTAAAGTTTGAGTCTATCATATTAGGTTTTGGATTTATAGCTGTTTTTGTGTCTATTGCTTCAAAAGCATTTTCACATAATTTGTGTTTTCTGAAGAAACTGCAAGAGATATCTAACCCATACTTTCTGTGCAAGAGGGGCTTGTACATCTGCACAACATGTCTTTTAAAATTTGAACCTATCTTATTGCATTTTTGAGTTATAGCAGTTTTTACTGTTTTATTGCTCCAAAAGCCTTTTCAGCCCATGAACAGTTGTTTGTGAGTTTTGAAAAAAGTGCAAGAGCTATTCAAACCCTTTTTGCTGGGCAAGTAGGACCTGTGAATCTACACAATATATAGTTTAAAGTTTGAGTCTATCATATTAGGTTTTGGATTTATAGCTGTTTTTGTGTCTATTGCTTCAAAAGCATTTTCACATAATTTGTGTTTTCTGAAGAAACTGCAAGAGATATCTAACCCATACTTTCTGTGCAAGAAGGGCTTGTACATCTGCACAACATATCTTTTAAAGTTTGAACCTATCTTATTGCATTTTTGAGTTATAGCAGTTTTTACTGTTTTATTGCTCCAAACGCCTTTTCAGCCCATGAACAGTTTTTTGTGAGTTTTGAAAAAAAGTGCAAGAGCTATTCAAACCCTTTTTGCTGGGCAAGTAGGACCTGTGAATCTGCACAATATATAGTTTAAAGTTTGAGTGTATCATATTAGGTTTTGGATTTATAGCTGTTTTTGTGTCTATTGCTTCAAAAGCATTTTCACATAATTTGTGTTTTCTGAAGAAACTGCAAGAGATATCTAACCCATACTTTCTGTGCAAGAGGGGCTTGTACATCTGCACAACATGTCTTTTAAAATTTGAACCTATCTTATTGCATTTTTGAGTTATAGCAGTTTTTACTGTTTTATTGCTCCAAAAGCCTTTTCAGCCCATGAACAGTTGTTTGTGAGTTTTGAAAAAAGTGCAAGAGCTATTCAAACCCTTTTTGCTGGGCAAGTAGGACCTGTAAATCTACACAATATATAGTTTAAAGTTTGAGTCTATCATATTAGGTTTTGGATTTATAGCTGTTTTTGTGTCTATTGCTTCAAAAGCATTTTCACATAATTTGTGTTTTCTAAAGAAACTGCAAGAGATATCTAACCCATACTTTCTGTGCAAGAGGGGCTTGTACATCTGCACAACATGTCTTTTAAAGTTTGAACCTATCTTATTGCATATTTGAGTTATAGCAGTTTTTACTGTTTTATTGCTCTAAAAGCCTTTTCAGCCCATGAACAGTTGTTTGTGAGTTTTGAAAAAAGTGCAAGAGCTATTCAAACCCTTTTTGGTGGGCAAGTAGGACCTGTAAATCTACACAATATATAGTTTAAAGTTTGAGTCTATATTATTAGGTTTTGGATTTATAGCTGTTTTAGTGTCTATCGCTTCAAAAGCATTTTCACATAATTTGTGTTTTCTGAAGAAACTGCAAGAGGTATCTAACCCATACTTTCTGTGCAAGAGGGGCTTGTACATCTGCACATGTCTTTTAAAGTTTGAACCTATCTTATTGCATTTTTGAGTTATAGCAGTTTTTACTGTTTTATTGCTCCAAAAGCCTTTTCAGCCCATGAACAGTTGTTTGTGAGTTTTGAAAAAAGTGCAAGAGCTATTCAAACCCTTTTTGCTGGGCAAGTAGGACCTGTAAATCTACACAATATATAGTTTAAAATTTGAGTCTATCATATTAGGTTTTGGATTTATAGCTGTTTTTGTGTCTATTGCTTCAAAAGCATTTTCACATAATTTGTGTTTTCTGAAGAAACTGCAAGAGATATCTAACCCATACTTTCTGTGCAAGAAGGGCTTGTACATCTGCACAACATGTCTTTTAAAGTTTGAACCTATCTTATTGCATTTTTGAGTTATAGCAGTTTTTACTGTTTTATTGCTCCAAACGCCTTTTCAGCCCATGAACAGTTTTTTGTGAGTTTTGAAAAAAAGTGCAAGAGCTATTCAAACCCTTTTTGCTGGGCAAGTAGGACCTGTGAATCTGCACAATATTTAGTTTAAAGTTTGAGTGTATCATATTAGGTTTTGGATTTATAGCTGTTTTTGTGTCTATTGCTTCAAAAGCATTTTCACATAATTTGTGTTTTCTGAAGAAACTGCAAGAGATATCTAACCCATACTTTCTGTGCAAGAGGGGCTTGTACATCTGCACAACATATCTTTTAAAGTTTGAACCTATCTTATTGCATTTTTGAGTTATAGCAGTTTTTACTGTTTTATTGCTCCAAACGCCTTTTCAGCCCATGAACAGTTTTTTGTGAGTTTTGAAAAAAAGTGCAAGAGCTATTAAAACCCTTTTTGCTGGGCAAGTAGGACCTGTGAATCTGCACAATATATAGTTTAAAGTTTGAGTGTATCATATTAGGTTTTGGATTTATAGCTGTTTTAGTGTCTATTGCTTCAAAAGCATTTTCACATAATTTGTGTTTTCTGAAGAAAATTCAAGAGATATCTAACCCATACTTTCTGTGCAAGAGGGGCTTGTACATCTGCACAACATGTCTTTTAAAGTTTGAACCTATCTTATTGCATTTTTGAGTTATAGCAGTTTTTACTGTTTTATTGCTCCAAAAGCCTTTTCAGCCCATGAACAGTTGTTTGTGAGTTCTGAAAAAAGTATAAGAGCTATTAAAACCCTATTTGCTGGGCAAGTATGACCTATAAATCTACACAATATATAGTTTAAAGTTTGAGTCTATCATCTTAGGTTTTGGAGTTATAGCTGTCTTTGTTATTATTGCTTCAAAAGCATTTTCAGACAATTTGTGAGTTCTGAACAAAATACAAGATATTTCTAGCCCATACTTTCTGAGCAAGAAGGGCTTGTACATCTGCACAACATATCTTTTCAAAGTTTGAACTTATCTTTTTGCATTTTTGAGTTATAGCAGTTTTTACTGTTTTATTGCTCCAAAAGCCTTTTCAGCCCATGAACAGTTGTTTGTGAGTTTTGAAAAAAGTGCAAGAGCTATTCAAACCCTATTTGCTGGGCAAGTAGGACCTGTAAATCTACACAATATATAGTTTAAAGTTTGAGTCTATCATATTAGGTTTTGGATTTATAGCTGTTTTTGTGTCAATTGCTTCAAAAGCATTTTCACATAATTTGTGTTTTCTGAAGAAACTGCAAGAGATATCTAACCCATACTTTCTGTGCAAGAGGGGCTTGTACATCTGCACAACATGTCTTTTAAAATTTGAACCTATCTTATTGCATTTTTGAGTTATAGCAGTTTTTACTGTTTTATTGCTCCAAAAGCCTTTTCAGCCCATGAACAGTTGTTTGTGAGTTTTGAAAAAAGTGCAAGAGCTATTCAAACCCTTTTTGCTGGGCAAGTAGGACCTGTGAATCTACACAATATATAGTTTAAAGTTTGAGTCTATCATATTAGGTTTTGGATTTATAGCTGTTTTTGTGTCTATTGCTTCAAAAGCATTTTCACATAATTTGTGTTTTCTGAAGAAA
Source organism: Eucyclogobius newberryi (assembly GCF_026437365.1). Lineage (NCBI taxonomy): Eukaryota > Metazoa > Chordata > Actinopteri > Gobiiformes > Gobiidae > Eucyclogobius > Eucyclogobius newberryi. Next base: position 2,599,328 of record NW_027316500.1, on the reverse strand, counting down.
CTGCAAGAGATATCTAACCCATACTTTCTGTGCAAGAAGGGCTTGTACATCTGCACAACATATCTTTTAAAGTTTGAACCTATCTTATTGCATTTTTGAGTTATAGCAGTTTTTACTGTTTTATTGCTCCAAACGCCTTTTCAGCCCATGAACAGTTTTTTGTGAGTTTTGGAAAAAAAGTGCAAGAGCTATTCAAACCCTTTTTGCTGGGCAAGTAGGACCTGTGAATCTGCACAATATATAGTTTAAAGTTTGAGTGTATCATATTAGGTTTTGGATTTATAGCTGTTTTTGTGTCTATTGCTTCAAAAGCATTTTCACATAATTTGTGTTTTCTGAAGAAACTGCAAGAGATATCTAACCCATACTTTCTGTGCAAGAGGGGCTTGTACATCTGCACAACATGTCTTTTAAAATTTGAACCTATCTTATTGCATTTTTGAGTTATAGCAGTTTTTACTGTTTTATTGCTCCAAAAGCCTTTTCAGCCCATGAACAGTTGTTTGTGAGTTTTGAAAAAAGTGCAAGAGCTATTCAAACCCTTTTTGCTGGGCAAGTAGGACCTGTAAATCTACACAATATATAGTTTAAAGTTTGAGTCTATCATATTAGGTTTTGGATTTATAGCTGTTTTTGTGTCTATTGCTTCAAAAGCATTTTCACATAATTTGTGTTTTCTAAAGAAACTGCAAGAGATATCTAACCCATACTTTCTGTGCAAGAGGGGCTTGTACATCTGCACAACATGTCTTTTAAAGTTTGAACCTATCTTATTGCATATTTGAGTTATAGCAGTTTTTACTGTTTTATTGCTCTAAAAGCCTTTTCAGCCCATGAACAGTTGTTTGTGAGTTTTGAAAAAAGTGCAAGAGCTATTCAAACCCTTTTTGGTGGGCAAGTAGGACCTGTAAATCTACACAATATATAGTTTAAAGTTTGAGTCTATATTATTAGGTTTTGGATTTATAGCTGTTTTAGTGTCTATCGCTTCAAAAGCATTTTCACATAATTTGTGTTTTCTGAAGAAACTGCAAGAGGTATCTAACCCATACTTTCTGTGCAAGAGGGGCTTGTACATCTGCACAACATGTCTTTTAAAGTTTGAACCTATCTTATTGCATTTTTAAGTTATAGCAGTTTTTACTGTTTTATTGCTCCAAAAGCCTTTTCAGCCCATGAACAGTTGTTGGTGAGTTTTGAAAAAAGTGCAAACCCTTTTTGCTGGGCAAGTAGGACCTGTGAATCTACACAATATATAGTTTAAAGTTTGAGTGTATCATATTAGGTTTTGGATTTATAGCTGTTTTAGTGTCTATTGCTTCAAAAGCATTTTCACATAATTTGTGTTTTCTGAAGAAAATGCAATAGATATCTAACCCATACTTTCTGTGCAAGAGGGGCTTGTACATCTGCACAACATATCTTTTAAAGTTTGAACCTATCTTATTGCATTTTTGAGTTATAGCAGTTTTTACTGTTTTATTGCTCCAAAAGCCTTTTCAGCCCATGAACAGTTGTTTGTGAGTTTTGAAAAAAGTGCAAGAGCTATTCAAACCCTTTTTGCTGGGCAAGTAGGACCTGTAAATCTACACAATATATAGTTTAAAATTTGAGTCTATCATATTAGGTTTTGGATTTATAGCTGTTTTTGTGTCTATTGCTTCAAAAGCATTTTCACATAATTTGTGTTTTCTGAAGAAACTGCAAGAGATATCTAACCCATACTTTCTGTGCAAGAAGGGCTTGTACATCTGCACAACATGTCTTTTAAAGTTTGAACCTATCTTATTGCATTTTTGAGTTATAGCAGTTTTTACTGTTTTATTGCTCCAAACGCCTTTTCAGCCCATGAACAGTTGTTTGTGAGTTTTGAAAAAAAGTGCAAGAGCTATTCAAACCCTTTTTGCTGGGCAAGTAGGACCTGTGAATCTGCACAATATTTAGTTTAAAGTTTGAGTGTATCATATTAGGTTTTGGATTTATAGCTGTTTTTGTGTCTATTGCTTCAAAAGCATTTTCACATAATTTGTGTTTTCTGAAGAAACTGCAAGAGATATCTAACCCATACTTTCTGTGCAAGAGGGGCTTGTACATCTGCACAACATATCTTTTAAAGTTTGAACCTATCTTATTGCATTTTTGAGTTATAGCAGTTTTCACTGTTTTATTGCTCCAAACGCCTTTTCAGCCCATGAACAGTTTTTTGTGAGTTTTGAAAAAAAGTGCAAGAGCTATTCAAACCCTTTTTGCTGGGCAAGTAGGACCTGTGAATCTACACAATATATAGTTTAAAGTTTGAGTCTATCATATTAGGTTTTGGATTTATAGCTGTTTTTGTGTCTATTGCTTCAAAAGCATTTTCACATAATTTGTGTTTTCTGAAGAAACTGCAAGAGATATCTAACCCATACTTTCTGTGCAAGAAGGGCTTGTACATCTGCACAACATATCTTTTAAAGTTTGAACCTATCTTATTGCATTTTTGAGTTATAGCAGTTTTTACTGTTTTATTGCTCCAAACGCCTTTTCAGCCCATGAACAGTTTTTTGTGAGTTTTGAAAAAAAGTGCAAGAGCTATTCAAACCCTTTTTGCTGGGCAAGTAGGACCTGTGAATCTGCACAATATATAGTTTAAAGTTTGAGTGTATCATATTAGGTTTTGGATTTATAGCTGTTTTTGTGTCTATTGCTTCAAAAGCATTTTCACATAATTTGTGTTTTCTGAAGAAACTGCAAGAGATATCTAACCCATACTTTCTGTGCAAGAGGGGCTTGTACATCTGCACAACATGTCTTTTAAAATTTGAACCTATCTTATTGCATTTTTGAGTTATAGCAGTTTTTACTGTTTTATTGCTCCAAAAGCCTTTTCAGCCCATGAACAGTTGTTTGTGAGTTTTGAAAAAAGTGCAAGAGCTATTCAAACCCTTTTTGCTGGGCAAGTAGGACCTGTAAATCTACACAATATATAGTTTAAAGTTTGAGTCTATCATATTAGGTTTTGGATTTATAGCTGTTTTTGTGTCTATTGCTTCAAAAGCATTTTCACATAATTTGTGTTTTCTAAAGAAACTGCAAGAGATATCTAACCCATACTTTCTGTGCAAGAGGGGCTTGTACATCTGCACAACATGTCTTTTAAAGTTTGAACCTATCTTATTGCATATTTGAGTTATAGCAGTTTTTACTGTTTTATTGCTCTAAAAGCCTTTTCAGCCCATGAACAGTTGTTTGTGAGTTTTGAAAAAAGTGCAAGAGCTATTCAAACCCTTTTTGGTGGGCAAGTAGGACCTGTAAATCTACACAATATATAGTTTAAAGTTTGAGTCTATATTATTAGGTTTTGGATTTATAGCTGTTTTAGTGTCTATCGCTTCAAAAGCATTTTCACATAATTTGTGTTTTCTGAAGAAACTGCAAGAGGTATCTAACCCATACTTTCTGTGCAAGAGGGGCTTGTACATCTGGACAACATGTCTTTTAAAGTTTGAACCTATCTTATTGCATTTTTAAGTTATAGCAGTTTTTACTGTTTTATTGCTCCAAAAGCCTTTTCAGCCCATGAACAGTTGTTTGTGAGTTTTGAAAAAAGTGCAAACCCTTTTTGCTGGGCAAGTAGGACCTGTGAATCTACACAATATATAGTTTAAAGTTTGAGTGTATCATATTAGGTTTTGGATTTATAGCTGTTTTAGTGTCTATTGCTTCAAAAGCATTTTCACATAATTTGTGTTTTCTGAAGAAAATGCAATAGATATCTAACCCATACTTTCTGTGCAAGAGGGGCTTGTACATCTGCACAACATATCTTTTAAAGTTTGAACCTATCTTATTGCATTTTTGAGTTATAGCAGTTTTTACTGTTTTATTGCTCCAAAAGCCTTTTCAGCCCATGAACAGTTGTTTGTGAGTTTTGAAAAAAGTGCAAGAGCTATTCAAACCCTTTTTGCTGGGCAAGTAGGACCTGTAAATCTACACAATATATAGTTTAAAATTTGAGTCTATCATATTAGGTTTTGGATTTATAGCTGTTTTTGTGTCTATTGCTTCAAAAGCATTTTCACATAATTTGTGTTTTCTGAAGAAACTGCAAGAGATATCTAACCCATACTTTCTGTGCAAGAAGGGCTTGTACATCTGCACAACATGTCTTTTAAAGTTTGAACCTATCTTATTGCATTTTTGAGTTATAGCAGTTTTTACTGTTTTATTGCTCCAAACGCCTTTTCAGCCCATGAACAGTTGTTTGTGAGTTTTGAAAAAAAGTGCAAGAGATATTCAAACCCTTTTTGCTGGGCAAGTAGGACCTGTGAATCTGCACAATATTTAGTTTAAAGTTTGAGTGTATCATATTAGGTTTTGGATTTATAGCTGTTTTTGTGTCTATTGCTTCAAAAGCATTTTCACATAATTTGTGTTTTCTGAAGAAACTGCAAGAGATATCTAACCCATACTTTCTGTGCAAGAGGGGCTTGTACATCTGCACAACATATCTTTTAAAGTTTGAACCTATCTTATTGCATTTTTGAGTTATAGCAGTTTTCACTGTTTTATTGCTCCAAACGCCTTTTCAGCCCATGAACAGTTTTTTGTGAGTTTTGAAAAAAAGTGCAAGAGCTATTAAAACCCTTTTTGCTGGGCAAGTAGGACCTGTGAATCTGCACAATATATAGTTTAAAGTTTGAGTGTATCATATTAGGTTTTGGATTTATAGCTGTTTTAGTGTCTATTGCTTCAAAAGCATTTTCACATAATTTGTGTTTTCTGAAGAAAATGCAAGAGATATCTAACCCATACTTTCTGTGCAAGAGGGGCTTGTACATCTGCACAACATGTCTTTTAAAGTTTGAACCTATCTTATTGCATTTTTGAGTTATAGCAGTTTTTACTGTTTTATTGCTCCAAAAGCCTTTTCAGCCCATGAACAGTTGTTTGTGAGTTTTGAAAAAAGTGCAAGAGCTATTCAAACCCTTTTTGCTGGGCAAGTAGGACCTGTAAATCTACACAATATATAGTTTAAAGTTTGAGTCTATCATTTTAGGTTTTGGATTTATAGCTGTTTTAGTGTCTATCGCTTCAAAAGCATTTTCACATAATTTGTGTTTTCTGAAGAAACTGCAAGAGATATCTAACCCATACTTTCTGTGCATGAGGGGCTTGTACATCTGCACAACATGTCTTTTAAAGTTTGAACCTATCTTATTGCATTTTTGAGTTATAGCAGTTTTTACTGTTTTATTGCTCCAAAAGCCTTTTCAGCCCATGAACAGTTGTTTGTGAGTTTTGAAAAAAGTGCAAGAGCTATTAAAACCCTTTTTTGCTGGGCAAGTAGGACCTGTAAATCTACACAATATATAGTTTAAAGTTTGAGTCTATCATATTAGGTTTTGGATTTATAGCTGTTTTTGTGTCTATTGCTTCAAAAGCATTTTCACATAATTTGTGTTTTCTGAAGAAACTACAGGAGATATCTAACCCATACTTTCTGTGCAAGAGGGGCTTGTAAATCTGCACAACATGTCTTTTAAAGTTTGAATCTATCTTATTGCATTTTTGAGTTATAGCAGTTTTTACTGTTTTATTGCTCCAAAAGCCTTTTCAGCCCATGAACAGTTGTTTGTGAGTTTCGAAAAAAAGTGCAAGAGCTATTCGAACCCTTTTTGCTGGGCAAGTAGGACCTGTAAATCTACACAATATATAGTTTAAAGTTTGAGTCTATCATATTAGGTTTTGGATTTATAGCTGTTTTAGTGTCTATTGCTTCAAAAGCATTTTCACATAATTTGTGTTTTCTGAAGAAACTGCAAGAGATATCTAAACCATACTTTCTGTGCAAGGGGTGCTTGTACATCTGCACAACATGTCTTTTAAAGTTTGAACCTATCTTATTGCATTTTTGAGTTATAGCAGTTTTTACTGTTTTATTGCTCCAAAAGCCTTTTCAGCCCATGAACAGTTGTTTGTGAGTTTTGAAAAAAGTGCAAGAGCTATTAAAACCCTTTTTGCTGGGCAAGTAGGACCTGTAAATCTACACAATATATAATTTAAAGTTTGAGTCTATCATATTAGGTTTTGGATTTATAGCTGTTTTTGTGTCTATTGCTTCAAAAGCATTTTCACATAATTTGTGTTTTCTGAAGAAACTACAGGAGATATCTAACCCATACTTTCTTTGCAAGAGGGGCTTGTACATCTGCACAACATGTCTTTTAAAGTTTGAACCTATCAAATTGCATTTTTGAGTTATAGCAGTTTTTACTGTTTTATTGCTCCAAAAGCCTTTTCAGCCCATGAACAGTTGTTTGTGAGTTTCGAAAAAAGTGCAAGAGCTATTCAAACCCTTTTTGCTGGGCAAGTAGGACCTGTAAATCAACACAATATATAGTTTAAAGTTTGAGTCTATCATATTAGGTTTTGGATTTATAGCTGTTTTTGTGTCTATCGCTTCAAAAGCATTTTCACATAATTTGTGTTTTCTGAAGAAACTGCAAGAGATATCTAACCCAACTTTTTGTGCAAGAGGGGCTTGTACATCTGCACAACATGTCTTTTAAAGTTTGAACCTATCTTATTGCATTTTTGAGTTATAGCAGTTTTTATTGTTTAATTGCTCCAAAAGCCTTTTCAGCCCATGAACAGTTGTTTGTGAGTTTCGAAAAAAAGTGCAAGAGCTATTTGAACCCTTTTTGCTGGGCAAGTAGGACCTGTAAATCTACACCTTATATAGTTTAAAGTTTGAGTCTATCAAACTAACCCTAACCCAACCCTAACCCTAACCCTAACCCTAAACCCTAACCCTAACCCTAAACCCTAACCCCAACCCTAACCCACTCTAACCCTAACCCTAACCCTAACCCATACCCTAACCCAACCCTAACCCTATATAGTTTAAAGTTTGAGTCTATCATATTAGGTTTTGGATTTATAGCTGTTTTAGTGTCTATCGCTTCAAAAGCATTTTCACATAATTTGTGTTTTCTGAAGAAACTGCAAGAGATATCTAACCCATACTTTCTGTGCAAGAGGGGCTTGTACATCTGCACAACATATCTTTTAAAGTTTGAACCTATCTTATTGCATTTTTGAGTTATAGCAGTTTTTACTGTTTTATTGCTCCAAAAGCCTTTTCAGCCCATGAACAGTTGTTTGTGAGTTTTGAAAAAAGTGCAAGAGCTATTCAAACCCTTTTTGCTGGGCAAGTAGGACCTGTAAATCTACACAATATATAGTTTAAAGTTTAAGTCTATCATATTAGGTTTTGGATTTATAGCTGTTTTAGTGTCTATCGCTTCAAAAGCATTTTCACATAATTTGTGTTTTCTGAAGAAACTGCAAGAGATATCTAACCCATACTTTCTGTGCAAGAGGGGCTTGTACATCTGCACAACATGTCTTTTAAAGTTTGAACCTATCTTATTGCATTTTTGAGTTATAGCAGTTTTTACTGTTTTATTGCTCCAAAAGCCTTTTCAGCCCATGAACAGTTGTTTGTGAGTTTCGAAAAAAAGTGCAAGAGCTATTCGAACCCTTTTTGCTGGGAAAGTAGGACCTGTAAATCTACACAATATATAATTTAAAGTTTGAGTCTATCATATTAGGTTTTGGATTTATAGCTGTTTTTGTGTCTATTGCTTCAAAAGCATTTTCACATAATTTGTGTTTTCTGAAGAAACTACAGGAGATATCTAACCCATACTTTCTGTGCAAGGGGGGCTTGTACATCTGCACAACATGTCTTTTAAAGTTTGAACCTATCTTATTGCATTTTTGATTTATAGCAGTTTTTACTGTTTTATTGCTCCAAAAGCCTTTTCAGCCCATGAACAGTTGTTTGTGAGTTTCGAAAAAAGTGCAAGAGCTATTCAAACCCTTTTTGCTGGGCAAGTAGGACCTGTAAATCTACACAATATATAATTTAAAGTTTGAGTCTATCATATTAGGTTTTGGATTTATAGCTGTTTTTGTGTCTATTGCTTCAAAAGCATTTTCACATATTTTTTGTTTTCTGAAGAAACTGCAAGAGATATCTAACCCATACTTTCTGTGCAAGAGGGGCTTGTACATCTGCACAACATGTCTTTTAAAGTTTGAACCTATCTTATTGCATTTTTGAGTTATAGCAGTTTTTACTGTTTTATTGCTCCAAAAGCCTTTTCAGCCCATGAACAGTTGTTTGTGAGTTTTGAAAAAAGTGCAAGAGCTATTAAAACCCTTTTTGCTGGGCAAGTAGGACCTGTAAATCTACACAATATATAGTTTAAAGTTTGAGTCTATCATATTAGGTTTTGGATTTATAGCTGTTTTAGTGTCTATCGCTTCAAAAGCATTTTCACATAATTTGTGTTTTCTGAAGAAACTGCAAGAGATATCTAACCCATACTTTCTGTGCAAGAGGGGCTTGTACATCTGCACAACATATCTTTTAAAGTTTGAACCTATCTTATTGCATTTTTGAGTTATAGCAGTTTTTACTGTTTTATTGCTCCAAAAGCCTTTTCAGCCCATGAACAGTTGTTTGTGAGTTTTGAAAAAAGTGCAAGAGCTATTCAAACCCTTTTTGCTGGGCAAGTAGGACCTGTAAATCTACACAATATATAGTTTAAAGTTTAAGTCTATGATATTAGGTTTTGGATTTATAGCTGTTTTAGTGTCTATCGCTTCAAAAGCATTTTCACATAATTTGTGTTTTCTGAAGAAACTGCAAGAGATATCTAACCCATACTTTCTGTGCAAGAGGGGCTTGTACATCTGCACAACATGTCTTTTAAAGTTTGAACCTATCTTATTGCATTTTTGAGTTATAGCAGTTTTTACTGTTTTATTGCTCCAAAAGCCTTTTCAGCCCATGAATAGTTGTTTGTGAGTTTCGAAAAAAGTGCAAGAGCTATTCAAACCCTTTTTGCTGGGCAAGTAGGACCTGTAAATCAACGCAATATATAGTTTAAAGTTTGAGTCTATCATATTAGGTTTTGGATTTATAGCTGTTTTTGTGTCTATCGCTTCAAAAGCATTTTCACATAATTTGTGTTTTCTGAAGAAACTGCAAGAGATATCTAACCCATACTTTCTGTGCAAGAGGGGCTTGTACATCTGCACAACATGTCTTTTAAAGTTTGAACCTATCTTATTGCATTTTTGAGTTATAGCAGTTTTTACTGTTTTATTGCTCCAAAAGCCTTTTCAGCCCATGAACAGTTGTTTGTGAGTTTCGAAAAAAGTGCAAGAGCCATTCAAACCCTTTTTGCTGGGCAAGTAGGACCTGTAAATCTACACAATATATAGTTTAAAGTTTGAGTCTATCATATTAGGTTTTGGATTTATAGCTGTTTTAGTGTCTATCGCTTCAAAAGCATTTTCACATAATTTGTGTTTTCTGAAGAAACTACAGGAGATATCTAACCCATACTTTCTGTGCAAGAGGGGCTTGTACATCTGCACAACATGTCTTTTAAAGTTTGAACCTATCTTATTGCATTTTTGAGTTATAGCAGTTTTTACTGTTTTATTGCTCCAAAAGCCTTTTCAGCCCATGAACAGTTGTTTGTGAGTTTCGAAAAAAGTGCAAGAGCCATTCAAACCCTTTTTGCTGGGCAAGTAGGACCTGTAAATCTACACAATATATAGTTTAAAGTTTGAGTCTATCATATTAGGTTTTGGATTTATAGCTGTTTTTGTGTCTATTGCTTCAAAAGCATTTTCACATAATTTGTGTTTTCTGAAGAAACTACAGGAGATATCTAACCCATACTTTCTGTGCATGAGGGGCTTGTACATCTGCACAACATGTCTTTTAAAGTTTGAACATATCTTATTGCATTTTTGAGTTATAGCAGTTTTTACTGTTTTATTGCTCCAAAAGCCTTTTCAGCCCATGAACAGTTGTTTGTGAGTTTCGAAAAAAAGTGCAAGAGCTATTCGAACCCTTTTTGCTGGGCAAGTAGGACCTGTAAATCTACACAATATATAGTTTAAAGTTTGAGTCTATCATATTAGGTTTTGGATTTATAGCTGTTTTAGTGTCTATTGCTTCAAAAGCATTTTCACATAATTTGTGTTTTCTGAAGAAACTGCAAGAGATATCTAAACCATACTTTCTGTGCAAGGGGTGCTTGTACATCTGCACAACATGTCTTTTAAAGTTTGAACCTATCTTATTGCATTTTTGAGTTATAGCAGTTTTTACTGTTTTATTGCTCCAAAAGCCTTTTCAGCCCATGAACAGTTGTTTGTGAGTTTTGAAAAAAGTGCAAGAGCTATTAAAACCCTTTTTGCTGGGCAAGTAGGACCTGTAAATCTACACAATATATAATTTAAAGTTTGAGTCTATCATATTAGGTTTTGGATTTATAGCTGTTTTTGTGTCTATTGCTTCAAAAGCATTTTCACATAATTTGTGTTTTCTGAAGAAACTACAGGAGATATCTAACCCATACTTTCTTTGCAAGAGGGGCTTGTACATCTGCACAACATGTCTTTTAAAGTTTGAACCTATCAAATTGCATTTTTGAGTTATAGCAGTTTTTACTGTTTTATTGCTCCAAAAGCCTTTTCAGCCCATGAACAGTTGTTTGTGAGTTTCGAAAAAAGTGCAAGAGCTATTCAAACCCTTTTTGCTGGGCAAGTAGGACCTGTAAATCAACACAATATATAGTTTAAAGTTTGAGTCTATCATATTAGGTTTTGGATTTATAGCTGTTTTTGTGTCTATCGCTTCAAAAGCATTTTCACATAATTTGTGTTTTCTGAAGAAACTGCAAGAGATATCTAACCCATACTTTTTGTGCAAGAGGGGCTTGTACATCTGCACAACATATCTTTTAAAGTTTGAACCTATCTTATTGTATTTTTGAGTTATAGCAGTTTTTACTGTTTTATTGCTCCAAAAGCCTTTTCAGCCCATGAACAGTTGTTTGTGAGTTTTGAAAAAAGTGCAAGAGCTATTCAAACCCTTTTTGCTGGGCAAGTAGGACCTGTAAATCTACACAATATATAGTTTAAAGTTTAAGTCTATCATATTAGGTTTTGGATTTATAGCTGTTTTAGTGTCTATCGCTTCAAAAGCATTTTCACATAATTTGTGTTTTCTGAAGAAACTGCAAGAGATATCTAACCCATACTTTCTGTGCAAGAGGGGCTTGTACATCTGCACAACATGTCTTTTAAAGTTTGAACCTATCTTATTGCATTTTTGAGTTATAGCAGTTTTTACTGTTTTATTGCTCCAAAAGCCTTTTCAGCCCATGAACAGTTGTTTGTGAGTTTCGAAAAAAAGTGCAAGAGCTATTCGAACCCTTTTTGCTGGGAAAGTAGGACCTGTAAATCTACACAATATATAATTTAAAGTTTGAGTCTATCATATTAGGTTTTGGATTTATAGCTGTTTTTGTGTCTATTGCTTCAAAAGCATTTTCACATAATTTGTGTTTTCTGAAGAAACTACAGGAGATATCTAACCCATACTTTCTGTGCAAGGGGGGCTTGTACATCTGCACAACATGTCTTTTAAAGTTTGAACCTATCTTATTGCATTTTTGATTTATAGCAGTTTTTACTGTTTTATTGCTCCAAAAGCCTTTTCAGCCGATGAACAGTTGTTTGTGAGTTTCGAAAAAAGTGCAAGAGCTATTCAAACCCTTTTTGCTGGGCAAGTAGGACCTGTAAATCTACACAATATATAATTTAAAGTTTGAGTCTATCATATTAGGTTTTGGATTTATAGCTGTTTTTGTGTCTATTGCTTCAAAAGCATTTTCACATAATTTTTGTTTTCTGAAGAAACTGCAAGAGATATCTAACCCATACTTTCTGTGCAAGAGGGGCTTGTACATCTGCACAACATGTCTTTTAAAGTTTGAACCTATCTTATTGCATTTTTGAGTTATAGCAGTTTTTACTGTTTTATTGCTCCAAAAGCCTTTTCAGCCCATGAACAGTTGTTTGTGAGTTTTGAAAAAAGTGCAAGAGCTATTAAAACCCTTTTTGCTGGGCAAGTAGGACCTGTAAATCTACACAATATATAGTTTAAAGTTTGAGTCTATCATATTAGGTTTTGGATTTATAGCTGTTTTAGTGTCTATCGCTTCAAAAGCATTTTCACATAATTTGTGTTTTCTGAAGAAACTGCAAGAGATATCTAACCCATACTTTCTGTGCAAGAGGGGCTTGTACATCTGCACAACATATCTTTTAAAGTTTGAACCTATCTTATTGCATTTTTGAGTTATAGCAGTTTTTACTGTTTTATTGCTCCAAAAGCCTTTTCAGCCCATGAACAGTTGTTTGTGAGTTTTGAAAAAAGTGCAAGAGCTATTCAAACCCTTTTTGCTGGGCAAGTAGGACCTGTAAATCTACACAATATATAGTTTAAAGTTTAAGTCTATGATATTAGGTTTTGGATTTATAGCTGTTTTAGTGTCTATCGCTTCAAAAGCATTTTCACATAATTTGTGTTTTCTGAAGAAACTGCAAGAGATATCTAACCCATACTTTCTGTGCAAGAGGGGCTTGTACATCTGCACAACATGTCTTTTAAAGTTTGAACCTATCTTATTGCATTTTTGAGTTATAGCAGTTTTTACTGTTTTATTGCTCCAAAAGCCTTTTCAGCCCATGAATAGTTGTTTGTGAGTTTCGAAAAAAGTGCAAGAGCTATTCAAACCCTTTTTGCTGGGCAAGTAGGACCTGTAAATCAACGCAATATATAGTTTAAAGTTTGAGTCTATCATATTAGGTTTTGGATTTATAGCTGTTTTTGTGTCTATCGCTTCAAAAGCATTTTCACATAATTTGTGTTTTCTGAAGAAACTGCAAGAGATATCTAACCCATACTTTCTGTGCAAGAGGGGCTTGTACATCTGCACAACATGTCTTTTAAAGTTTGAACCTATCTTATTGCATTTTTGAGTTATAGCAGTTTTTACTGTTTTATTGCTCCAAAAGCCTTTTCAGCCCGTGAACAGTTGTTTGTGAGTTTCGAAAAAAGTGCAAGAGCCATTCAAACCCTTTTTGCTGGGCAAGTAGGACCTGTAAATCTACACAATATATAGTTTAAAGTTTGAGTCTATCATATTAGGTTTTGGATTTATAGCTGTTTTAGTGTCTATCGCTTCAAAAGCATTTTCACATAATTTGTGTTTTCTGAAGAAACTACAGGAGATATCTAACCCATACTTTCTGTGCAAGAGGGGCTTGTACATCTGCACAACATGTCTTTTAAAGTTTGAACCTATCTTATTGCATTTTTGAGTTATAGCAGTTTTTACTGTTTTATTGCTCCAAAAGCCTTTTCAGCCCATGAACAGTTGTTTGTGAGTTTCGAAAAAAGTGCAAGAGCCATTCAAACCCTTTTTGCTGGGCAAGTAGGACCTGTAAATCTACACAATATATAGTTTAAAGTTTGAGTCTATCATATTAGGTTTTGGATTTATAGCTGTTTTTGTGTCTATTGCTTCAAAAGCATTTTCACATAATTTGTGTTTTCTGAAGAAACTACAGGAGATATCTAACCCATACTTTCTGTGCATGAGGGGCTTGTACATCTGCACAACATGTCTTTTAAAGTTTGAACATATCTTATTGCATTTTTGAGTTATAGCAGTTTTTACTGTTTTATTGCTCCAAAAGCCTTTTCAGCCCATGAACAGTTGTTTGTGAGTTTCCAAAAAAGTGCAAGAGCTATTCAAACCCTTTTTGCTGGGCAAGTAGGACCTGTAAATCTACACAATATATAGTTTAAAGTTTGAGTCTATCATATTAGGTTTTGGATTTATAGCTGTTTTTGTGTCTATTGCTTCAAAAGCATTTTCACATAATTTGTGTTTTCTGAAGAAACTACAGGAGATATCTAACCCATACTTTCTGTGCATGAGGGGCTTGTACATCTGCACAACATGTCTTTTAAAGTTTGAACCTATCTTATTGCATTTTTGAGTTATAGCAGTTTTTACTGTTTTATTGCTCGAAAAGCCTTTTCAGCCCATGAACAGTTGTTTGTGAGTTTCGAAAAAAAGTGCAAGAGCTATTCGAACCCTTTTTGCTGGGCAAGTAGGACCTGTATATCTACACAATATATAATTTAAAGTTTGAGTCTATCATATTAGGTTTTGGATTTATAGCTGTTTTTGTGTCTATCGCTTCAAAAGCATTTTCACATAATTTGTGTTTTCTGAAGAAACTACAGGAGATATCTAACCCATACTTTCTGTGCAAGAGGGGCTTGTACATCTGCACAACATGTCTTTTAAAGTTTGAACCTATCTTATTGCATTTTTGAGTTATAGCAGTTTTTACTGTTTTATTGCTCCAAAAGCCTTTTCAGCCCATGAATAGTTGTTTGTGAGTTTCGAAAAAAGTGCAAGAGCTATTCAAACCCTTTTTGCTGGGCAAGTAGGACCTGTAAATCAACGCAATATATAGTTTAAAGTTTGAGTCTATCATATTAGGTTTTGGATTTATAGCTGTTTTTGTGTCTATCGCTTCAAAAGCATTTTCACATAATTTGTGTTTTCTGAAGAAACTGCAAGAGATATCTAACCCATACTTTCTGTGCAAGAGGGGCTTGTACATCTGCACAACATATCTTTTAAAGTTTGAACCTATCTTATTGCATTTTTGAGTTATAGCAGTTTTTACTGTTTTATTGCTCCAAAAGCCTTTTCAGCCCATGAACAGTTGTTTGTGAGTTTTGAAAAAAGTGCAAGAGCTATTCAAACCCTTTTTGCTGGGCAAGTAGGACCTGTAAATCTACACAATATATAGTTTAAAGTTTAAGTCTATGATATTAGGTTTTGGATTTATAGCTGTTTTAGTGTCTATCGCTTCAAAAGCATTTTCACATAATTTGTGTTTTCTGAAGAAACTGCAAGAGATATCTAACCCATACTTTCTGTGCAAGAGGGGCTTGTACATCTGCACAACATGTCTTTTAAAGTTTGAACCTATCTTATTGCATTTTTGAGTTATAGCAGTTTTAATTGTTTTATTGCTCCAAAAGCCTTTTCAGCCCATGAACAGTTGTTTGTGAGTTTCGAAAAAAAGTGCAAGAGCTATTTGAACCCTTTTTGCTGGGCAAGTAGGACCTGTAAATCTACACAATATATAGTTTAAAGTTTGAGTCTATCATATTAGGTTTTGGATTTATAGCTGTTTTAGTGTCTATCGCTTCAAAAGCATTTTCACATAATTTGTGTTTTCTGAAGAAACTACAGGAGATATCTAACCCATACTTTCTGTGCAAGAGGGGCTTGTACATCTGCACAACATGTCTTTTAAAGTTTGAACCTATCTTATTGCATTTTTGAGTTATAGCAGTTTTTACTGTTTTATTGCTCCAAAAGCCTTTTCAGCCCATGAACAGTTGTTTGTGAGTTTCGAAAAAAGTGCAAGAGCTATTCAAACCCTTTTTGCTGGGCAAGTAGGACCTGTAAATCTACACAATATATAGTTTAAAGTTTGAGTCTATCATATTAGGTTTTGGATTTATAGCTGTTTTTGTGTCTATTGCTTCAAAAGCATTTTCACATAATTTGTGTTTTCTGAAGAAACTACAGGAGATATCTAACCCATACTTTCTGTGCATGAGGGGCTTGTACATCTGCACAACATGTCTTTTAAAGTTTGAACATATCTTATTGCATTTTTGAGTTATAGCAGTTTTTACTGTTTTATTGCTCCAAAAGCCTTTTCAGCCCATGAACAGTTGTTTGTGAGTTTCGAAAAAAGTGCAAGAGCTATTCAAACCCTTTTTGCTGGGCAAGTAGGACCTGTAAATCTACACAATATATAGTTTAAAGTTTGAGTCTATCATATTAGGTTTTGGATTTATAGCTGTTTTTGTGTCTATTGCTTCAAAAGCATTTTCACATAATTTGTGTTTTCTGAAGAAACTACAGGAGATATCTAACCCATACTTTCTGTGCATGAGGGGCTTGTACATCTGCACAACATGTCTTTTAAAGTTTGAACCTATCTTATTGCATTTTTGAGGTATAGCAGTTTTTACTGTTTTATTGCTCGAAAAGCCTTTTCAGCCCATGAACAGTTGTTTGTGAGTTTCGAAAAAAAGTGCAAGAGCTATTCGAACCCTTTTTGCTGGGCAAGTAGGACCTGTATATCTACACAATATATAATTTAAAGTTTGAGTCTATCATATTAGGTTTTGGATTTATAGCTGTTTTTGTGTCTATCGCTTCAAAAGCATTTTCACATAATTTGTGTTTTCTGAAGAAACTACAGGAGATATCTAACCCATACTTTCTGTGCGAGAGGGGCTTGTACATCTGCACAACATGTCTTTTAAAGTTTGAACCTATCTTATTGCATTTTTGAGTTATAGCAGTTTTTACTGTTTTATTGCTCCAAAAGCCTTTTCAGCCCATGAATAGTTGTTTGTGAGTTTCGAAAAAAGTGCAAGAGCTATTCAAACCCTTTTTGCTGGGCAAGTAGGACCTGTAAATCAACACAATATATAGTTTAAAGTTTGAGTCTATCATATTAGGTTTTGGATTTATAGCTGTTTTTGTGTCTATCGCTTCAAAAGCATTTTCACATAATTTGTGTTTTCTGAAGAAACTGCAAGAGATATCTAACCCATACTTTCTGTGCAAGAGGGGCTTGTACATCTGCACAACATATCTTTTAAAGTTTGAACCTATCTTATTGCATTTTTGAGTTATAGCAGTTTTTACTGTTTTATTGCTCTAAAAGCCTTTTCAGCCCATGAACAGTTGTTTGTGAGTTTTGAAAAAAGTGCAAGAGCTATTCGAACCCTTTTTGCTGGGCAAGTAGGACCTGTAAATCTACACAATATATAGTTTAAAGTTTGAGTCTATCATATTAGGTTTTGGATTTATAGCTGTTTTTGTGTCTATTGCTTCAAAAGCATTTTCACATAATTTGTGTTTTCTGAAGAAACTACAGGAGATATCTAACCCATACTTTCTGTGCAAGAGGGGCTTGTACATCTGCACAACATGTCTTTTAAAGTTCGAACCTATCTTATTGCATTTTTGAGTTATAGCAGTTTTTACTGTTTTATTGCTCCAAAAGCCTTTTCAGCCCATGAACAGTTGTTTGTGATTTTCGAAAAAAAGTGCAAGAGCTATTCGAACCCTTTTTGCTGGGCAAGTAGGACCTGTAAATCTACACAATATATAGTTTAAAGTTTGAGTCTATCATATTAGGTTTTGGATTTATAGCTGTTTTAGTGTCTATCGCTTCAAAAGCATTTTCACATAATTTGTGTTTTCTGAAGAAACTGCAAGAGATATCTAACCCATACTTTCTGTGCAAGAGGGGCTTGTACATCTGCACAACATGTCTTTTAAAGTTTGAACCTATCTTATTGCATTTTTGAGTTATAGCAGTTTTTACTGTTTTATTGCTCCAAAAGCCTTTTCAGCCCATGAACAGTTGTTTGTGAGTTTCGAAAAAAGTGCAAGAGCTATTCAAACCCTTTTTGCTGGGCAAGTAGGACCTGTAAATCTACACAATATATAGTTTAAAGTTTGAGTCTATCATATTAGGTTTTGGATTTATAGCTGTTTTTGTGTCTATTGCTTCAAAAGCATTTTCACATAATTTGTGTTTTCTGAAGAAACTACAGGAGATATCTAACCCATACTTTCTGTGCATGAGGGGCTTGTACATCTGCACAACATGTCTTTTAAAGTTTGAACATATCTTATTGCATTTTTGAGTTATAGCAGTTTTTACTGTTTTATTGCTCCAAAAGCCTTTTCAGCCCATGAACAGTTGTTTGTGAGTTTCGAAAAAAGTGCAAGAGCTATTCAAACCCTTTTTGCTGGGCAAGTAGGACCTGTAAATCTACACAATATATAGTTTAAAGTTTGAGTCTATCATATTAGGTTTTGGATTTATAGCTGTTTTTGTGTCTATTGCTTCAAAAGCATTTTCACATAATTTGTGTTTTCTGAAGAAACTACAGGAGATATCTAACCCATACTTTCTGTGCATGAGGGGCTTGTACATCTGCACAACATGTCTTTTAAAGTTTGAACCTATCTTATTGCATTTTTGAGGTATAGCAGTTTTTACTGTTTTATTGCTCGAAAAGCCTTTTCAGCCCATGAACAGTTGTTTGTGAGTTTCGAAAAAAAGTGCAAGAGCTATTCGAACCCTTTTTGCTGGGCAAGTAGGACCTGTATATCTACACAATATATAATTTAAAGTTTGAGTCTATCATATTAGGTTTTGGATTTATAGCTGTTTTTGTGTCTATCGCTTCAAAAGCATTTTCACATAATTTGTGTTTTCTGAAGAAACTACAGGAGATATCTAACCCATACTTTCTGTGCGAGAGGGGCTTGTACATCTGCACAACATGTCTTTTAAAGTTTGAACCTATCTTATTGCATTTTTGAGTTATAGCAGTTTTTACTGTTTTATTGCTCCAAAAGCCTTTTCAGCCCATGAATAGTTGTTTGTGAGTTTCGAAAAAAGTGCAAGAGCTATTCAAACCCTTTTTGCTGGGCAAGTAGGACCTGTAAATCAACACAATATATAGTTTAAAGTTTGAGTCTATCATATTAGGTTTTGGATTTATAGCTGTTTTTGTGTCTATCGCTTCAAAAGCATTTTCACATAATTTGTGTTTTCTGAAGAAACTGCAAGAGATATCTAACCCATACTTTCTGTGCAAGAGGGGCTTGTACATCTGCACAACATATCTTTTAAAGTTTGAACCTATCTTATTGCATTTTTGAGTTATAGCAGTTTTTACTGTTTTATTGCTCTAAAAGCCTTTTCAGCCCATGAACAGTTGTTTGTGAGTTTTGAAAAAAGTGCAAGAGCTATTCGAACCCTTTTTGCTGGGCAAGTAGGACCTGTAAATCTACACAATATATAGTTTAAAGTTTGAGTCTATCATATTAGGTTTTGGATTTATAGCTGTTTTTGTGTCTATTGCTTCAAAAGCATTTTCACATAATTTGTGTTTTCTGAAGAAACTACAGGAGATATCTAACCCATACTTTCTGTGCAAGAGGGGCTTGTACATCTGCACAACATGTCTTTTAAAGTTCGAACCTATCTTATTGCATTTTTGAGTTATAGCAGTTTTTACTGTTTTATTGCTCCAAAAGCCTTTTCAGCCCATGAACAGTTGTTTGTGATTTTCGAAAAAAAGTGCAAGAGCTATTCGAACCCTTTTTGCTGGGCAAGTAGGACCTGTAAATCTACACAATATATAGTTTAAAGTTTGAGTCTATCATATTAGGTTTTGGATTTATAGCTGTTTTAGTGTCTATCGCTTCAAAAGCATTTTCACATAATTTGTGTTTTCTGAAGAAACTGCAAGAGATATCTAACCCATACTTTCTGTGCAAGAGGGGCTTGTACATCTGCACAACATGTCTTTTAAAGTTTGAACCTATCTTATTGCATTTTTGAGTTATAGCAGTTTTTACTGTTTTATTGCTCCAAAAGCCTTTTCAGCCCATGAACAGTTGTTTGTGATTTTCGAAAAAAAGTGCAAGAGCTATTCGAACCCTTTTTGCTGGGCAAGTAGGACCTGTAAATCTACACAATATATAATTTAAAGTTTGAGTCTATCATATTAGGTTTTGGATTTATAGCTGTTTTTGTGTCTATTGCTTCAAAAGCATTTTCACATAATTTGTGTTTTCTGAAGAAACTGCAAGAGATATCTAACCCATACTTTCTGTGCAAGAGGGGCTTGTACATCTGCACAACATGTCTTTTAAAGTTTGAACCTATCTTATTGCATTTTTGAGTTATAGCAGTTTTTACTGTTTTATTGCTCCAAAAGCCTTTTCAGCCCATGAACAGTTGTTTGTGAGTTTCGAAAAAAAGTGCAAGAGCTATTCAAACCATTTTTGCTGGGCAAGTAGGACCTGTAAATCTACACAATATATAGTTTAAAGTTTGAGTCTATCATATTAGGTTTTGGATTTATAGCTGTTTTTGTGTCTATTGCTTCAAAAGCATTTTCACATAATTTGTGTTTTCTGAAGAAACTACAGGAGATATCTAACCCATACTTTCTGTGCAAGAGGGGCTTGTACATCTGCACAACATGTCTTTTAAAGTTTGAACCTATCTTATTGCATTTTTGAGTTATAGCAGTTTTTACTGTTTTATTGCTCCAAAAGCCTTTTCAGCCCATGAACAGTTGTTTGTGATTTTCGAAAAAAAGTGCAAGAGCTATTCGAACCCTTTTTGCTGGGCAAGTAGGACCTGTAAATCTACACAATATATAGTTTAAAGTTTGAGTCTATCATATTAGGTTTTGGATTTATAGCTGTTTTAGTGTCTATCGCTTCAAAAGCATTTTCACATAATTTGTGTTTTCTGAAGAAACTGCAAGAGATATCTAACCCATACTTTCTGTGCAAGAGGGGCTTGTACATCTGCACAACATGTCTTTTAAAGTTCGAACCTATCTTATTGCATTTTTGAGTTATAGCAGTTTTTACTGTTTTATTGCTCCAAAAGCCTTTTCAGCCCATGAACAGTTGTTTGTGATTTTCGAAAAAAAGTGCAAGAGCTATTCGAACCCTTTTTGCTGGGCAAGTAGGACCTGTAAATCTACACAATATATAGTTTAAAGTTTGAGTCTATCATATTAGGTTTTGGATTTATAGCTGTTTTAGTGTCTATCGCTTCAAAAGCATTTTCACATAATTTGTGTTTTCTGAAGAAACTGCAAGAGATATCTAACCCATACTTTCTGTGCAAGAGGGGCTTGTACATCTGCACAACATGTCTTTTAAAGTTTGAACCTATCTTATTGCATTTTTGAGTTATAGCAGTTTTTACTGTTTTATTGCTCCAAAAGCCTTTTCAGCCCATGAACAGTTGTTTGTGAGTTTTGAAAAAAGTGCAAGAGCTATTCAAACCCTTTTTGCTGGGCAAGTAGGACCTGTAAATCTACACAATATATAATTTAAAGTTTGAGTCTATCATATTAGGTTTTGGATTTATAGCTGTTTTTGTGTCTATCGCTTCAAAAGCATTTTCACATAATTTGTGTTTTCTGAAGAAACTACAGGAGATATCTAACCCATACTTTCTGTGCAAGAGGGGCTTGTACATCTGCACAACATGTCTTTTAAAGTTTGAACCTATCTTATTGCATTTTTGAGTTATAGCAGTTTTTACTGTTTTATTGCTCCAAAAGCCTTTTCAGCCCATGAACAGTTGTTTGTGATTTTCGAAAAAAAGTGCAAGAGCTATTCGAACCCTTTTTGCTGGGCAAGTAGGACCTGTAAATCTACACAATATATAGTTTAAAGTTTGAGTCTATCATATTAGGTTTTGGATTTATAGCTGTTTTAGTGTCTATCGCTTCAAAAGCATTTTCACATAATTTGTGTTTTCTGAAGAAACTGCAAGAGATATCTAACCCATACTTTCTGTGCAAGAGGGGCTTGTACATCTGCACAACATGTCTTTTAAAGTTTGAACCTATCTTATTGCATTTTTGAGTTATAGCAGTTTTTACTGTTTTATTGCTCCAAAAGCCTTTTCAGCCCATGAACAGTTGTTTGTGAGTTTCGAAAAAAAGTGCAAGAGCTATTCGAACCCTTTTTGCTGGGCAAGTAGGACCTGTAAATCTACACAATATATAATTTAAAGTTTGAGTCTATCATATTAGGTTTTGGATTTATAGCTGTTTTTGTGTCTATCGCTTCAAAAGCATTTTCACATAATTTGTGTTTTCTGAAGAAACTGCAAGAGATATCTAACCCATACCTTCTGTGCAAGAGGGGCTTGTACATCTGCACAACATATCTTTTAAAGTTTGAACCTATCTTATTGCATTTTTGAGTTATAGCCGTTTTTACTGTTTTATTGCTCCAAAAGCCTTTTCAGCCCATGAACAGTTGTTTGTGAGTTTCGAAAAAAAGTGCAAGAGCTATTCGAACCCTTTTTGCTGGGCAAGTAGGACCTGTAAATCTACACAATATATAATTTAAAGTTTGAGTCTATCATATTAGGTTTTGGATTTATAGCTGTTTTTGTGTCTATCGCTTCAAAAGCATTTTCACATAATTTGTGTTTTCTGAAGAAACTGCAAGAGATATCTAACCCATACCTTCTGTGCAAGAGGGGCTTGTACATCTGCACAACATATCTTTTAAAGTTTGAACCTATCTTATTGCATTTTTGAGTTATAGCCGTTTTTACTGTTTTATTGCTCCAAAAGCCTTTTCAGCCCATGAACAGTTGTTTGTGATTTTCGAAAAAAAGTGCAAGAGCTATTCGAACCCTTTTTGCTGGGCAAGTAGGACCTGTAAATCTACACAATATATAGTTTAAAGTTTGAGTCTATCATATTAGGTTTTGGATTTATAGCTGTTTTAGTGTCTATCGCTTCAAAAGCATTTTCACATAATTTGTGTTTTCTGAAGAAACTGCAAGAGATATCTAACCCATACTTTCTGTGCAAGAGGGGCTTGTACATCTGCACAACATGTCTTTTAAAGTTTGAACCTATCTTATTGCATTTTTGAGTTATAGCAGTTTTTACTGTTTTATTGCTCAAAAAGCCTTTTCAGCCCATGAACAGTTGTTTGTGAGTTTCGAAAAAAAGTGCAAGAGCTATTCGAACCCTTTTTGCTGGGCAAGTAGGACCTGTAAATCTACACAATATATAATTTAAAGTTTGAGTCTATCATATTAGGTTTTGGATTTATAGCTGTTTTTGTGTCTATCGCTTCAAAAGCATTTTCACATAATTTGTGTTTTCTGAAGAAACTACAGGAGATATCTAACCCATACTTTCTGTGCAAGAGGGGCTTGTACATCTGCACAACATGTCTTTTAAAGTTCGAACCTATCTTATTGCATTTTTGAGTTATAGCAGTTTTTACTGTTTTATTGCTCCAAAAGCCTTTTCAGCCCATGAACAGTTGTTTGTTAGTTTTGAAAAAAAGTGCAAGAGCTATTAAAACCCTTTTTGCTGGGCAAGTAGGACCTGTAAATCTACACAATATATAGTTTAAAGTTTGAGTCTATCATATTAGGTTTTGGATTTATAGCTGTTTTTGTGTCTATTGCTTCAAAAGCATTTTCACATAATTTGTGTTTTCTGAAGAAACTACAGGAGATATCTAACCCATACTTTCTGTGCAAGAGGGGCTTGTACATCTGCACAACATGTCTTTTAAAGTTCGAACCTATCTTATTGCATTTTTGAGTTATAGCAGTTTTTACTGTTTTATTGCTCCAAAAGCCTTTTCAGCCCATGAACAGTTGTTTGTGATTTTCGAAAAAAAGTGCAAGAGCTATTCGAACCCTTTTTGCTGGGCAAGTAGGACCTGTAAATCTACACAATATATAGTTTAAAGTTTGAGTCTATCATATTAGGTTTTGGATTTATAGCTGTTTTAGTGTCTATCGCTTCAAAAGCATTTTCACATAATTTGTGTTTTCTGAAGAAACTGCAAGAGATATCTAACCCATACTTTCTGTGCAAGAGGGGCTTGTACATCTGCACAACATATCTTTTAAAGTTTGAACCTATCTTATTGCATTTTTGAGTTATAGCAGTTTTTACTGTTTTATTGCTCCAAAAGCCTTTTCAGCCCATGAACAGTTGTTTGTGAGTTTTGAAAAAAGTGCAAGAGCTATTCAAACCCTTTTTGCTGGGCAAGTAGGACCTGTAAATCTACACAATATATAATTTAAAGTTTGAGTCTATCATATTAGGTTTTGGATTTATAGCTGTTTTTGTGTCTATCGCTTCAAAAGCATTTTCACATAATTTGTGTTTTCTGAAGAAACTGCAAGAGATATCTAACCCATACTTTCTGTGCAAGAGGGGCTTGTACATCTGCACAACATATCTTTTAAAGTTTGAACCTATCTTATTGCATTTTTGAGTTATAGCAGTTTTTACTGTTTTATTGCTCCAAAAGCCTTTTCAGCCCATGAACAGTTGTTTGTGAGTTTTGAAAAAAGTGCAAGAGCTATTCAAACCCTTTTTGCTGGGCAAGTAGGACCTGTAAATCTACACAATATATAGTTTAAAGTTTAAGTCTATGATATTAGGTTTTGGATTTATAGCTGTTTTAGTGTCTATCGCTTCAAAAGCATTTTCACATAATTTGTGTTTTCTGAAGAAACTGCAAGAGATATCTAACCCATACTTTCTGTGCAAGAGGGGCTTGTACATCTGCACAACATGTCTTTTAAAGTTTGAACCTATCTTATTGCATTTTTGAGTTATAGCAGTTTTAATTGTTTTATTGCTCCAAAAGCCTTTTCAGCCCATGAACAGTTGTTTGTGAGTTTCGAAAAAAGTGCAAGAGCTATTCAAACCCTTTTTGCTGGGCAAGTAGGACCTGCAAATCTACACAATATATAGTTTAAAGTTTGAGTCTATCATATTAGGTTTTGGATTTATAGCTGTTTTTGTGTCTATCGCTTCAAAAGCATTTTCACATAATTTGTGTTTTCTGAAGAAACTACAGGAGATATCTAACCCATACTTTCTGTGCAAGAGGGGCTTGTACATCTGCACAACATGTCTTTTAAAGTTTGAACCTATCTTATTGCATTTTTGAGTTATAGCAGTTTTTACTGTTTTATTGCTCCAAAAGCCTTTTCAGCCCATGAATAGTTGTTTGTGAGTTTCGAAAAAAGTGCAAGAGCTATTCAAACCCTTTTTGCTGGGCAAGTAGGACCTGTAAATCAACACAATATATAGTTTAAAGTTTGAGTCTATCATATTAGGTTTTGGATTTATAGCTGTTTTTGTGTCTATCGCTTCAAAAGCATTTTCACATAATTTGTGTTTTCTGAAGAAACTGCAAGAGATATCTAACCCATACTTTCTGTGCAAGAGGGGCTTGTACATCTGCACAACATATCTTTTAAAGTTTGAACCTATCTTATTGCATTTTTGAGTTATAGCAGTTTTTACTGTTTTATTGCTCCAAAAGCCTTTTCAGCCCATGAACAGTTGTTTGTGAGTTTTGAAAAAAGTGCAAGAGCTATTCGAACCCTTTTTGCTGGGCAAGTAGGACCTGTAAATCTACACAATATATAGTTTAAAGTTTGAGTCTATCATATTAGGTTTTGGATTTATAGCTGTTTTTGTGTCTATTGCTTCAAAAGCATTTTCACATAATTTGTGTTTTCTGAAGAAACTACAGGAGATATCTAACCCATACTTTCTGTGCAAGAGGGGCTTGTACATCTGCACAACATGTCTTTTAAAGTTCGAACCTATCTTATTGCATTTTTGAGTTATAGCCGTTTTTACTGTTTTATTGCTCCAAAAGCCTTTTCAGCCCATGAACAGTTGTTTGTGATTTTCGAAAAAAAGTGCAAGAGCTATTCGAACCCTTTTTGCTGGGCAAGTAGGACATGTAAATCTACACAATATATAGTTTAAAGTTTGAGTCTATCATATTAGGTTTTGGATTTATAGCTGTTTTAGTGTCTATCGCTTCAAAAGCATTTTCACATAATTTGTGTTTTCTGAAGAAACTGCAAGAGATATCTAACCCATACTTTCTGTGCAAGAGGGGCTTGTACATCTGCACAACATGTCTTTTAAAGTTTGAACCTATCTTATTGCATTTTTGAGTTATAGCAGTTTTTACTGTTTTATTGCTCCAAAAGCCTTTTCAGCCCATGAACAGTTGTTTGTGAGTTTCGAAAAAAAGTGCAAGAGCTATTCGAACCCTTTTTGCTGGGCAAGTAGGACCTGTAAATCTACACAATATATAATTTAAAGTTTGAGTCTATCATATTAGGTTTTGGATTTATAGCTGTTTTTGTGTCTATCGCTTCAAAAGCATTTTCACATAATTTGTGTTTTCTGAAGAAACTACAGGAGATATCTAACCCATACTTTCTGTGCAAGAGGGGCTTGTACATCTGCACAACATGTCTTTTAAAGTTCGAACCTATCTTATTGCATTTTTGAGTTATAGCAGTTTTTACTGTTTTATTGCTCCAAAAGCCTTTTCAGCCCATGAACAGTTGTTTGTTAGTTTTGAAAAAAGTGCAAGAGCTATTAAAACCCTTTTTGCTGGGCAAGTAGGACCTGTAAATCTACACAATAAATAGTTTAAAGTTTGAGTCTATCATATTAGGTTTTGGATTTATAGCTGTTTTAGTGTCTATCGCTTCAAAAGCATTTTCACATAATTTGTGTTTTCTGAAGAAACTGCAAGAGATATCTAACCCATACTTTCTGTGCAAGAGGGGCTTGTACATCTGCACAACATGTCTTTTAAAGTTCGAACCTATCTTATTGCATTTTTGAGTTATAGCAGTTTTTACTGTTTTATTGCTCCAAAAGCCTTTTCAGCCCATGAACAGTTGTTTGTGATTTTCGAAAAAAAGTGCAAGAGCTATTAAAACCCTTTTTGCTGGGCAAGTAGGACCTGTAAATCTACACAATATATAGTTTAAAGTTTGAGTCTATCATATTAGGTTTTGGATTTATAGCTGTTTTTGTGTCTATTGCTTCAAAAGCATTTTCACATAATTTGTGTTTTCTGAAGAAACTACAGGAGATATCTAACCCATACTTTCTGTGCAAGAGGGGCTTGTACATCTGCACAACATGTCTTTTAAAGTTCGAACCTATCTTATTGCATTTTTGAGTTATAGCAGTTTTTACTGTTTTATTGCTCCAAAAGCCTTTTCAGCCCATGAACAGTTGTTTGTGATTTTTGAAAAAAGTGCAAGAGCTATTCAAACCCTTTTTGCTGGGCAAGTAGGACCTGTAAATCTACACAATATATAATTTAAAGTTTGAGTCTATCATATTAGGTTTTGGATTTATAGCTGTTTTTGTGTCTATCGCTTCAAAAGCATTTTCACATAATTTGTGTTTTCTGAAGAAACTGCAAGAGATATCTAACCCATACTTTCTGTGCAAGAGGGGCTTGTACATCTGCACAACATATCTTTTAAAGTTTGAACCTATCTTATTGCATTTTTGAGTTATAGCAGTTTTTACTGTTTTATTGCTCCAAAAGCCTTTTCAGCCCATGAACAGTTGTTTGTGAGTTTTGAAAAAAGTGCAAGAGCTATTCAAACCCTTTTTGCTGGGCAACTAGGACCTGTAAATCTACACAATATATAGTTTAAAGTTTAAGTCTATGATATTAGGTTTTGGATTTATAGCTGTTTTAGTGTCTATCGCTTCAAAAGCATTTTCACATAATTTGTGTTTTCTGAAGAAACTGCAAGAGATATCTAACCCATACTTTCTGTGCAAGAGGGGCTTGTACATCTGCACAACATGTCTTTTAAAGTTTGAACCTATCTTATTGCATTTTTGAGTTATAGCAGTTTTCATTGTTTTATTGCTCCAAAAGCCTTTTCAGCCCATGAACAGTTGTTTGTGAGTTTCGAAAAAAAGTGCAAGAGCTATTTGAACCCTTTTTGCTGGGCAAGTAGGACCTGTAAATCTACACAATATATAGTTTAAAGTTTGAGTCTATCATATTAGGTTTTGGATTTATAGCTGTTTTAGTGTCTATCGCTTCAAAAGCATTTTCACATAATTTGTGTTTTCTGAAGAAACTACAGGAGATATCTAACCCATACTTTCTGTGCAAGAGGGGCTTGTACATCTGCACAACATGTCTTTTAAAGTTCGAACCTATCTTATTGCATTTTTGAGTTATAGCAGTTTTTACTGTTTTATTGCTCCAAAAGCCTTTTCAGCCCATGAACAGTTGTTTGTGAGTTTCGAAAAAAAGTGCAAGAGGTATTCAAACCCTTTTTGGTGGGCAAGTAGGACCTGTAAATCTACACAATATATAGTTCAAAGTTTGAGTCTATCATATTAGGTTTTCGATTTATAGCTGTTTTAGTGTCTATGGCTTCAAAAGCATTTTCACATAATTTGTGTTTTCTGAAGAAACTGCAAGAGATATCTAACCCATACTTTCTGTGCAAGAGGGGCTTTTACATCTGCACAACATGTCTTTTAAAGTTTGAACCTATCTTATTGCATTTTTGAGTTATAGCAGTTTTTACTGTTTTATTGCTCCAAAAGCCTTTTCAGCCCATGAACAGTTGTTTGTGAGTTTCGAAAAAAAGTGCAAGAGCTATTCGAACCCTTTTTGCTGGGCAAGTAGGACCTGTAAATCTACACAATATAGAGTTTAAAGTTTGAGTCTATCATATTAGGTTTTGGATTTATAGCTGTTTTTGTGTCTATTGCTTCAAAAGCATTTTCACATAATTTGTGTTTTCTGAAGAAACTGCAAGAGATATCTAACCCATACTTTCTGTGCAAGAGGGGCTTGTACATCTGCACAACATGTCTTTTAAAGTTTGAACCTATCTTATTGCATTTTTGAGTTATAGCAGTTTTTACTGTTTTATTGCTCCAAAAGCCTTTTCAGCCCATGAACAGTTGTTTGTGAGTTTTGAAAAAAGTGCAAGAGCTATTCAAACCCTTTTTGCTGGGCAAGTAGGACCTGTAAATCTACACAATATATAGTTTAAAGTTTGAGTCTATCATATTAGGTTTTGGATTTATAGCTGTTTTAGTGTCTATCGCTTCAAAAGCATTTTCACATAATTTGTGTTTTCTGAAGAAACTACAAGAGATATCTAACCCATACTTTCTGTGCAAGGGGTGCTTGTACATCTGCACAACATGTCTTTTAAAGTTTGAACCTATCTTATTGCATTTTTGAGTTATAGCAGTTTTTACTGTTTTATTGCTCCAAAAGCCTTTTCAGCCCATGAACAGTTGTTTGTGAGTTTTGAAAAAAGTGCAAGAGCTATTCAAACCCTTTTTGCTGGGCAAGTAGGACCTGTAAATCTACATAATATATAGTTTAAAGTTTGAGTCTATCATATTAGGTTTTGGATTTATAGCTGTTTTTGTGTCTATTGCTTCAAAAGCATTTACACATAATTTGTGTTTTCTGAAGAAACTACAGGAGATATCTAACCCATACTTTCTGTGCAAGAGGGGCTTGTACATCTGCACAACATGTCTTTTAAAGTTTGAACCTATCTTATTGCATTTTTGAGTTATAGCAGTTTTTACTGTTTTATTGCTCCAAAAGCCTTTTCAGCCCATGAACAGTTGTTTGTGAGTTTTGAAAAAAGTGCAAGAGCTATTCAAACCCTTTTTGCTGGGCAAGTAGGACCTGTAAATCTACACAATATAGAGTTTAAAGTTTGAGTCTATCATATTAGGTTTTGGATTTATAGCTGTTTTAGTGTCTATCGCTTCAAAAGCATTTTCACATAATTTGTGTTTTCTGAAGAAACTGCAAGAGATATCTAACCCATACTTTCTGTGCAAGAGGGGCTTGTACATCTGCACAACATGTCTTTTAAAGTTTGAACCTATCTTATTGCATTTTTGAGTTATAGCAGTTTTTACTGTTTTATTGCTCCAAAAGCCTTTTCAGCCCATGAACAGTTTGTGAGTTTCGAAAAAAAGTGCAAGAGGTATTCAAACCCTTTTTGGTGGGCAAGTAGGACCTGTAAATCTACACAATATATAGTTTAAAGTTTGAGTCTATCATATTAGGTTTTCGATTTATAGCTGTTTTAGTGTCTATGGCTTCAAAAGCATTTTCACATAATTTGTGTTTTCTGAAGAAACTGCAAGAGATATCTAACCCATACTTTCTGTGCAAGAGGGGCTTTTACATCTGCACAACATGTCTTTTAAAGTTTGAACCTATCTTATTGCATTTTTGAGTTATAGCAGTTTTTACTGTTTTATTGCTCCAAAAGCCTTTTCAGCCCATGAACAGTTTGTGAGTTTCGAAAAAAAGTGCAAGAGGTATTCAAACCCTTTTTGGTGGGCAAGTAGGACCTGTAAATCTACACAATATATAGTTTAAAGTTTGAGTCTATCATATTAGGTTTTCGATTTATAGCTGTTTTAGTGTCTATGGCTTCAAAAGCATTTTCACATAATTTGTGTTTTCTGAAGAAACTGCAAGAGATATCTAACCCATACTTTCTGTGCAAGAGGGGCTTTTACATCTGCACAACATGTCTTTTAAAGTTTGAACCTATCTTATTGCATTTTTGAGTTATAGCAGTTTTTACTGTTTTATTGCTCCAAAAGCCTTTTCAGCCCATGAACAGTTGTTTGTGAGTTTCGAAAAAAAGTGCAAGAGCTATTCGAACCCTTTTTGCTGGGCAAGTAGGACCTGTAAATCTACATAATATATAGTTTAAAGTTTGAGTCTATCATATTAGGTTTTGGATTTATAGCTGTTTTTGTGTCTATTGCTTCAAAAGCATTTTCACATAATTTGTGTTTTCTGAAGAAACTACAGGAGATATCTAACCCATACTTTCTGTGCAAGAGGGGCTTGTACATCTGCACAACATGTCTTTTAAAGTTTGAACCTATCTTATTGCATTTTTGAGTTATAGCAGTTTTTACTGTTTTATTGCTCCAAAAGCCTTTTCAGCCCATGAACAGTTGTTTGTGAGTTTCGAAAAAAAGTGCAAGAGGTATTCAAACCCTTTTTGGTGGGAAAGTAGGACCTGTAAATCTACACAATATATAGTTCAAAGTTTGAGTCTATCATATTAGGTTTTCGATTTATAGCTGTTTTAGTGTCTATGGCTTCAAAAGCATTTTCACATAATTTGTGTTTTCTGAAGAAACTGCAAGAGATATCTAACCCATACTTTCTGTGCAAGAGGGGCTTTTACATCTGCACAACATGTCTTTTAAAGTTTGAACCTATCTTATTGCATTTTTGAGTTATAGCAGTTTTTACTGTTTTATTGCTCCAAAAGCCTTTTCAGCCCATGAACAGTTGTTTGTGAG
Source organism: Eucyclogobius newberryi (assembly GCF_026437365.1). NCBI lineage: Eukaryota > Metazoa > Chordata > Actinopteri > Gobiiformes > Gobiidae > Eucyclogobius > Eucyclogobius newberryi. The sequence goes on along the minus strand of NW_027316500.1, from coordinate 2,568,553 downwards.
TTTCGAAAAAAAGTGCAAGAGCTATTCGAACCCTTTTTGCTGGGCAAGTAGGACCTGTAAATCTACACAATATAGAGTTTAAAGTTTGAGTCTATCATATTAGGTTTTGGATTTATAGCTGTTTTTGTGTCTATTGCTTCAAAAGCATTTTCACATAATTTGTGTTTTCTGAAGAAACTGCAAGAGATATCTAACCCATACTTTCTGTGCAAGAGGGCCTTGTACATCTGCACAACATGTCTTTTAAAGTTTGAACCTATCTTATTGCATTTTTGAGTTATAGCAGTTTTTACTGTTTTATTGCTCCAAAAGCCTTTTCAGCCCATGAACAGTTGTTTGTGAGTTTTGAAAAAAGTGCAAGAGCTATTCAAACCCTTTTTGCTGGGCAAGTAGGACCTGTAAATCTACACAATATATAGTTTAAAGTTTGAGTCTATCATATTAGGTTTTGGATTTATAGCTGTTTTAGTGTCTATCGCTTCAAAAGCATTTTCACATAATTTGTGTTTTCTGAAGAAACTGCAAGAGATATCTAACCCATACTTTCTGTGCAAGGGGTGCTTGTACATCTGCACAACATGTCTTTTAAAGTTTGAACCTATCTTATTGCATTTTTGAGTTATAGCAGTTTTTACTGTTTTATTGCTCCAAAAGCCTTTTCAGCCCATGAACAGTTGTTTGTGAGTTTTGAAAAAAGTGCAAGAGCTATTCAAACCCTTTTTGCTGGGCAAGTAGGACCTGTAAATCTACACAATATAGAGTTTAAAGTTTGAGTCTATCATATTAGGTTTTGGATTTATAGCTGTTTTAGTGTCCATCGCTTCAAAAGCATTTTCACATAATTTGTGTTTTCTGAAGAAACTGCAAGAGATATCTAACCCATACTTTCTGTGCAAGAGGGGCTTTTACATCTGCACAACATGTCTTTTAAAGTTTGAACTATCTTATTGCATTTTTGAGTTATAGCAGTTTTATTGCTCCAAAAGCCTTTTCAGCCCATGAACAGTTGTTTGTGAGTTTCGAAAAAAAGTGCAAGAGCTATTCGAACCCTTTTTGCTGGGCAAGTAGGACCTGTAAATCTACATAATATATAGTTTAAAGTTTGAGTCTATCATATTAGGTTTTGGATTTATAGCTGTTTTTGTGTCTATTGCTTCAAAAGCATTTACACATAATTTGTGTTTTCTGAAGAAACTACAGGAGATATCTAACCCATACTTTCTGTGCAAGAGGGGCTTGTACATCTGCACAACATGTCTTTTAAAGTTTGAACCTATCTTATTGCATTTTTGAGTTATAGCAGTTTTTACTGTTTTATTGCTCCAAAAGCCTTTTCAGCCCATGAACAGTTGTTTGTGAGTTTTGAAAAAAGTGCAAGAGCTATTCAAACCCTTTTTGCTGGGCAAGTAGGACCTGTAAATCTACACAATATAGAGTTTAAAGTTTGAGTCTATCATATTAGGTTTTGGATTTATAGCTGTTTTAGTGTCTATCGCTTCAAAAGCATTTTCACATAATTTGTGTTTTCTGAAGAAACTGCAAGAGATATCTAACCCATACTTTCTGTGCAAGAGGGGCTTGTACATCTGCACAACATGTCTTTTAAAGTTTGAACCTATCTTATTGCATTTTTGAGTTATAGCAGTTTTTACTGTTTTATTGCTCCAAAAGCCTTTTCAGCCCATGAACAGTTGTTTGTGAGTTTCGAAAAAAAGTGCAAGAGGTATTCAAACCCTTTTTGGTGGGCAAGTAGGACCTGTAAATCTACACAATATATAGTTTAAAGTTTGAGTCTATCATATTAGGTTTTCGATTTATAGCTGTTTTAGTGTCTATGGCTTCAAAAGCATTTTCACATAATTTGTGTTTTCTGAAGAAACTGCAAGAGATATCTAACCCATACTTTCTGTGCAAGAGGGGCTTTTACATCTGCACAACATGTCTTTTAAAGTTTGAACCTATCTTATTGCATTTTTGAGTTATAGCAGTTTTTACCGTTTTATTGCTCCAAAAGCCTTTTCAGCCCATGAACAGTTGTTTGTGAGTTTCGAAAAAAAGTGCAAGAGCTATTCGAACCCTTTTTGCTGGGCAAGTAGGACCTGTAAATCTACATAATATATAGTTTAAAGTTTGAGTCTATCATATTAGGTTTTGGATTTATAGCTGTTTTTGTGTCTATTGCTTCAAAAGCATTTTCACATAATTTGTGTTTTCTGAAGAAACTACAGGAGATATCTAACCCATACTTTCTGTGCAAGGGGGGCTTGTACATCTGCACAACATGTCTTTTAAAGTTTGAACCTATCTTATTGCATTTTTGATTTATAGCAGTTTTTACTGTTTTATTGCTCCAAAAGCCTTTTCAGCCGATGAACAGTTGTTTGTGAGTTTCGAAAAAAGTGCAAGAGCTATTCAAACCCTTTTTGCTGGGCAAGTAGGACCTGTAAATCTACACAATATATAATTTAAAGTTTGAGTCTATCATATTAGGTTTTGGATTTATAGCTGTTTTTGTGTCTATTGCTTCAAAAGCATTTTCACATAATTTTTGTTTTCTGAAGAAACTGCAAGAGATATCTAACCCATACTTTCTGTGCAAGAGGGGCTTGTACATCTGCACAACATGTCTTTTAAAGTTTGAACCTATCTTATTGCATTTTTGAGTTATAGCAGTTTTTACTGTTTTATTGCTCCAAAAGCCTTTTCAGCCCATGAACAGTTGTTTGTGAGTTTTGAAAAAAGTGCAAGAGCTATTAAAACCCTTTTTGCTGGGCAAGTAGGACCTGTAAATCTACACAATATATAGTTTAAAGTTTGAGTCTATCATATTAGGTTTTGGATTTATAGCTGTTTTAGTGTCTATCGCTTCAAAAGCATTTTCACATAATTTGTGTTTTCTGAAGAAACTGCAAGAGATATCTAACCCATACTTTCTGTGCAAGAGGGGCTTGTACATCTGCACAACATATCTTTTAAAGTTTGAACCTATCTTATTGCATTTTTGAGTTATAGCAGTTTTTACTGTTTTATTGCTCCAAAAGCCTTTTCAGCCCATGAACAGTTGTTTGTGAGTTTTGAAAAAAGTGCAAGAGCTATTCAAACCCTTTTTGCTGGGCAAGTAGGACCTGTAAATCTACACAATATATAGTTTAAAGTTTAAGTCTATGATATTAGGTTTTGGATTTATAGCTGTTTTAGTGTCTATCGCTTCAAAAGCATTTTCACATAATTTGTGTTTTCTGAAGAAACTGCAAGAGATATCTAACCCATACTTTCTGTGCAAGAGGGGCTTGTACATCTGCACAACATGTCTTTTAAAGTTTGAACCTATCTTATTGCATTTTTGAGTTATAGCAGTTTTTACTGTTTTATTGCTCCAAAAGCCTTTTCAGCCCATGAATAGTTGTTTGTGAGTTTCGAAAAAAGTGCAAGAGCTATTCAAACCCTTTTTGCTGGGCAAGTAGGACCTGTAAATCAACGCAATATATAGTTTAAAGTTTGAGTCTATCATATTAGGTTTTGGATTTATAGCTGTTTTTGTGTCTATCGCTTCAAAAGCATTTTCACATAATTTGTGTTTTCTGAAGAAACTGCAAGAGATATCTAACCCATACTTTCTGTGCAAGAGGGGCTTGTACATCTGCACAACATGTCTTTTAAAGTTTGAACCTATCTTATTGCATTTTTGAGTTATAGCAGTTTTTACTGTTTTATTGCTCCAAAAGCCTTTTCAGCCCGTGAACAGTTGTTTGTGAGTTTCGAAAAAAGTGCAAGAGCCATTCAAACCCTTTTTGCTGGGCAAGTAGGACCTGTAAATCTACACAATATATAGTTTAAAGTTTGAGTCTATCATATTAGGTTTTGGATTTATAGCTGTTTTAGTGTCTATCGCTTCAAAAGCATTTTCACATAATTTGTGTTTTCTGAAGAAACTACAGGAGATATCTAACCCATACTTTCTGTGCAAGAGGGGCTTGTACATCTGCACAACATGTCTTTTAAAGTTTGAACCTATCTTATTGCATTTTTGAGTTATAGCAGTTTTTACTGTTTTATTGCTCCAAAAGCCTTTTCAGCCCATGAACAGTTGTTTGTGAGTTTCGAAAAAAGTGCAAGAGCCATTCAAACCCTTTTTGCTGGGCAAGTAGGACCTGTAAATCTACACAATATATAGTTTAAAGTTTGAGTCTATCATATTAGGTTTTGGATTTATAGCTGTTTTTGTGTCTATTGCTTCAAAAGCATTTTCACATAATTTGTGTTTTCTGAAGAAACTACAGGAGATATCTAACCCATACTTTCTGTGCATGAGGGGCTTGTACATCTGCACAACATGTCTTTTAAAGTTTGAACATATCTTATTGCATTTTTGAGTTATAGCAGTTTTTACTGTTTTATTGCTCCAAAAGCCTTTTCAGCCCATGAACAGTTGTTTGTGAGTTTCCAAAAAAGTGCAAGAGCTATTCAAACCCTTTTTGCTGGGCAAGTAGGACCTGTAAATCTACACAATATATAGTTTAAAGTTTGAGTCTATCATATTAGGTTTTGGATTTATAGCTGTTTTTGTGTCTATTGCTTCAAAAGCATTTTCACATAATTTGTGTTTTCTGAAGAAACTACAGGAGATATCTAACCCATACTTTCTGTGCATGAGGGGCTTGTACATCTGCACAACATGTCTTTTAAAGTTTGAACCTATCTTATTGCATTTTTGAGTTATAGCAGTTTTTACTGTTTTATTGCTCGAAAAGCCTTTTCAGCCCATGAACAGTTGTTTGTGAGTTTCGAAAAAAAGTGCAAGAGCTATTCGAACCCTTTTTGCTGGGCAAGTAGGACCTGTATATCTACACAATATATAATTTAAAGTTTGAGTCTATCATATTAGGTTTTGGATTTATAGCTGTTTTTGTGTCTATCGCTTCAAAAGCATTTTCACATAATTTGTGTTTTCTGAAGAAACTACAGGAGATATCTAACCCATACTTTCTGTGCAAGAGGGGCTTGTACATCTGCACAACATGTCTTTTAAAGTTTGAACCTATCTTATTGCATTTTTGAGTTATAGCAGTTTTTACTGTTTTATTGCTCCAAAAGCCTTTTCAGCCCATGAATAGTTGTTTGTGAGTTTCGAAAAAAGTGCAAGAGCTATTCAAACCCTTTTTGCTGGGCAAGTAGGACCTGTAAATCAACGCAATATATAGTTTAAAGTTTGAGTCTATCATATTAGGTTTTGGATTTATAGCTGTTTTTGTGTCTATCGCTTCAAAAGCATTTTCACATAATTTGTGTTTTCTGAAGAAACTGCAAGAGATATCTAACCCATACTTTCTGTGCAAGAGGGGCTTGTACATCTGCACAACATATCTTTTAAAGTTTGAACCTATCTTATTGCATTTTTGAGTTATAGCAGTTTTTACTGTTTTATTGCTCCAAAAGCCTTTTCAGCCCATGAACAGTTGTTTGTGAGTTTTGAAAAAAGTGCAAGAGCTATTCAAACCCTTTTTGCTGGGCAAGTAGGACCTGTAAATCTACACAATATATAGTTTAAAGTTTAAGTCTATGATATTAGGTTTTGGATTTATAGCTGTTTTAGTGTCTATCGCTTCAAAAGCATTTTCACATAATTTGTGTTTTCTGAAGAAACTGCAAGAGATATCTAACCCATACTTTCTGTGCAAGAGGGGCTTGTACATCTGCACAACATGTCTTTTAAAGTTTGAACCTATCTTATTGCATTTTTGAGTTATAGCAGTTTTAATTGTTTTATTGCTCCAAAAGCCTTTTCAGCCCATGAACAGTTGTTTGTGAGTTTCGAAAAAAAGTGCAAGAGCTATTTGAACCCTTTTTGCTGGGCAAGTAGGACCTGTAAATCTACACAATATATAGTTTAAAGTTTGAGTCTATCATATTAGGTTTTGGATTTATAGCTGTTTTAGTGTCTATCGCTTCAAAAGCATTTTCACATAATTTGTGTTTTCTGAAGAAACTACAGGAGATATCTAACCCATACTTTCTGTGCAAGAGGGGCTTGTACATCTGCACAACATGTCTTTTAAAGTTTGAACCTATCTTATTGCATTTTTGAGTTATAGCAGTTTTTACTGTTTTATTGCTCCAAAAGCCTTTTCAGCCCATGAACAGTTGTTTGTGAGTTTCGAAAAAAGTGCAAGAGCTATTCAAACCCTTTTTGCTGGGCAAGTAGGACCTGTAAATCTACACAATATATAGTTTAAAGTTTGAGTCTATCATATTAGGTTTTGGATTTATAGCTGTTTTTGTGTCTATTGCTTCAAAAGCATTTTCACATAATTTGTGTTTTCTGAAGAAACTACAGGAGATATCTAACCCATACTTTCTGTGCATGAGGGGCTTGTACATCTGCACAACATGTCTTTTAAAGTTTGAACATATCTTATTGCATTTTTGAGTTATAGCAGTTTTTACTGTTTTATTGCTCCAAAAGCCTTTTCAGCCCATGAACAGTTGTTTGTGAGTTTCGAAAAAAGTGCAAGAGCTATTCAAACCCTTTTTGCTGGGCAAGTAGGACCTGTAAATCTACACAATATATAGTTTAAAGTTTGAGTCTATCATATTAGGTTTTGGATTTATAGCTGTTTTTGTGTCTATTGCTTCAAAAGCATTTTCACATAATTTGTGTTTTCTGAAGAAACTACAGGAGATATCTAACCCATACTTTCTGTGCATGAGGGGCTTGTACATCTGCACAACATGTCTTTTAAAGTTTGAACCTATCTTATTGCATTTTTGAGGTATAGCAGTTTTTACTGTTTTATTGCTCGAAAAGCCTTTTCAGCCCATGAACAGTTGTTTGTGAGTTTCGAAAAAAAGTGCAAGAGCTATTCGAACCCTTTTTGCTGGGCAAGTAGGACCTGTATATCTACACAATATATAATTTAAAGTTTGAGTCTATCATATTAGGTTTTGGATTTATAGCTGTTTTTGTGTCTATCGCTTCAAAAGCATTTTCACATAATTTGTGTTTTCTGAAGAAACTACAGGAGATATCTAACCCATACTTTCTGTGCGAGAGGGGCTTGTACATCTGCACAACATGTCTTTTAAAGTTTGAACCTATCTTATTGCATTTTTGAGTTATAGCAGTTTTTACTGTTTTATTGCTCCAAAAGCCTTTTCAGCCCATGAATAGTTGTTTGTGAGTTTCGAAAAAAGTGCAAGAGCTATTCAAACCCTTTTTGCTGGGCAAGTAGGACCTGTAAATCAACACAATATATAGTTTAAAGTTTGAGTCTATCATATTAGGTTTTGGATTTATAGCTGTTTTTGTGTCTATCGCTTCAAAAGCATTTTCACATAATTTGTGTTTTCTGAAGAAACTGCAAGAGATATCTAACCCATACTTTCTGTGCAAGAGGGGCTTGTACATCTGCACAACATATCTTTTAAAGTTTGAACCTATCTTATTGCATTTTTGAGTTATAGCAGTTTTTACTGTTTTATTGCTCCAAAAGCCTTTTCAGCCCATGAACAGTTGTTTGTGAGTTTTGAAAAAAGTGCAAGAGCTATTCGAACCCTTTTTGCTGGGCAAGTAGGACCTGTAAATCTACACAATATATAGTTTAAAGTTTGAGTCTATCATATTAGGTTTTGGATTTATAGCTGTTTTTGTGTCTATTGCTTCAAAAGCATTTTCACATAATTTGTGTTTTCTGAAGAAACTACAGGAGATATCTAACCCATACTTTCTGTGCAAGAGGGGCTTGTACATCTGCACAACATGTCTTTTAAAGTTCGAACCTATCTTATTGCATTTTTGAGTTATAGCAGTTTTTACTGTTTTATTGCTCCAAAAGCCTTTTCAGCCCATGAACAGTTGTTTGTGATTTTCGAAAAAAAGTGCAAGAGCTATTCGAACCCTTTTTGCTGGGCAAGTAGGACCTGTAAATCTACACAATATATAGTTTAAAGTTTGAGTCTATCATATTAGGTTTTGGATTTATAGCTGTTTTAGTGTCTATCGCTTCAAAAGCATTTTCACATAATTTGTGTTTTCTGAAGAAACTGCAAGAGATATCTAACCCATACTTTCTGTGCAAGAGGGGCTTGTACATCTGCACAACATGTCTTTTAAAGTTTGAACCTATCTTATTGCATTTTTGAGTTATAGCAGTTTTTACTGTTTTATTGCTCCAAAAGCCTTTTCAGCCCATGAACAGTTGTTTGTGATTTTCGAAAAAAAGTGCAAGAGCTATTCGAACCCTTTTTGCTGGGCAAGTAGGACCTGTAAATCTACACAATATATAATTTAAAGTTTGAGTCTATCATATTAGGTTTTGGATTTATAGCTGTTTTTGTGTCTATTGCTTCAAAAGCATTTTCACATAATTTGTGTTTTCTGAAGAAACTGCAAGAGATATCTAACCCATACTTTCTGTGCAAGAGGGGCTTGTACATCTGCACAACATGTCTTTTAAAGTTTGAACCTATCTTATTGCATTTTTGAGTTATAGCAGTTTTTACTGTTTTATTGCTCCAAAAGCCTTTTCAGCCCATGAACAGTTGTTTGTGAGTTTCGAAAAAAAGTGCAAGAGCTATTCAAACCATTTTTGCTGGGCAAGTAGGACCTGTAAATCTACACAATATATAGTTTAAAGTTTGAGTCTATCATATTAGGTTTTGGATTTATAGCTGTTTTTGTGTCTATTGCTTCAAAAGCATTTTCACATAATTTGTGTTTTCTGAAGAAACTACAGGAGATATCTAACCCATACTTTCTGTGCAAGAGGGGCTTGTACATCTGCACAACATGTCTTTTAAAGTTTGAACCTATCTTATTGCATTTTTGAGTTATAGCAGTTTTTACTGTTTTATTGCTCCAAAAGCCTTTTCAGCCCATGAACAGTTGTTTGTGATTTTCGAAAAAAAGTGCAAGAGCTATTCGAACCCTTTTTGCTGGGCAAGTAGGACCTGTAAATCTACACAATATATAGTTTAAAGTTTGAGTCTATCATATTAGGTTTTGGATTTATAGCTGTTTTAGTGTCTATCGCTTCAAAAGCATTTTCACATAATTTGTGTTTTCTGAAGAAACTGCAAGAGATATCTAACCCATACTTTCTGTGCAAGAGGGGCTTGTACATCTGCACAACATGTCTTTTAAAGTTCGAACCTATCTTATTGCATTTTTGAGTTATAGCAGTTTTTACTGTTTTATTGCTCCAAAAGCCTTTTCAGCCCATGAACAGTTGTTTGTGATTTTCGAAAAAAAGTGCAAGAGCTATTCGAACCCTTTTTGCTGGGCAAGTAGGACCTGTAAATCTACACAATATATAGTTTAAAGTTTGAGTCTATCATATTAGGTTTTGGATTTATAGCTGTTTTAGTGTCTATCGCTTCAAAAGCATTTTCACATAATTTGTGTTTTCTGAAGAAACTGCAAGAGATATCTAACCCATACTTTCTGTGCAAGAGGGGCTTGTACATCTGCACAACATGTCTTTTAAAGTTTGAACCTATCTTATTGCATTTTTGAGTTATAGCAGTTTTTACTGTTTTATTGCTCCAAAAGCCTTTTCAGCCCATGAACAGTTGTTTGTGAGTTTTGAAAAAAGTGCAAGAGCTATTCAAACCCTTTTTGCTGGGCAAGTAGGACCTGTAAATCTACACAATATATAATTTAAAGTTTGAGTCTATCATATTAGGTTTTGGATTTATAGCTGTTTTTGTGTCTATCGCTTCAAAAGCATTTTCACATAATTTGTGTTTTCTGAAGAAACTACAGGAGATATCTAACCCATACTTTCTGTGCAAGAGGGGCTTGTACATCTGCACAACATGTCTTTTAAAGTTTGAACCTATCTTATTGCATTTTTGAGTTATAGCAGTTTTTACTGTTTTATTGCTCCAAAAGCCTTTTCAGCCCATGAACAGTTGTTTGTGATTTTCGAAAAAAAGTGCAAGAGCTATTCGAACCCTTTTTGCTGGGCAAGTAGGACCTGTAAATCTACACAATATATAGTTTAAAGTTTGAGTCTATCATATTAGGTTTTGGATTTATAGCTGTTTTAGTGTCTATCGCTTCAAAAGCATTTTCACATAATTTGTGTTTTCTGAAGAAACTGCAAGAGATATCTAACCCATACTTTCTGTGCAAGAGGGGCTTGTACATCTGCACAACATGTCTTTTAAAGTTTGAACCTATCTTATTGCATTTTTGAGTTATAGCAGTTTTTACTGTTTTATTGCTCCAAAAGCCTTTTCAGCCCATGAACAGTTGTTTGTGAGTTTCGAAAAAAAGTGCAAGAGCTATTCGAACCCTTTTTGCTGGGCAAGTAGGACCTGTAAATCTACACAATATATAATTTAAAGTTTGAGTCTATCATATTAGGTTTTGGATTTATAGCTGTTTTTGTGTCTATCGCTTCAAAAGCATTTTCACATAATTTGTGTTTTCTGAAGAAACTGCAAGAGATATCTAACCCATACCTTCTGTGCAAGAGGGGCTTGTACATCTGCACAACATATCTTTTAAAGTTTGAACCTATCTTATTGCATTTTTGAGTTATAGCCGTTTTTACTGTTTTATTGCTCCAAAAGCCTTTTCAGCCCATGAACAGTTGTTTGTGAGTTTCGAAAAAAAGTGCAAGAGCTATTCGAACCCTTTTTGCTGGGCAAGTAGGACCTGTAAATCTACACAATATATAATTTAAAGTTTGAGTCTATCATATTAGGTTTTGGATTTATAGCTGTTTTTGTGTCTATCGCTTCAAAAGCATTTTCACATAATTTGTGTTTTCTGAAGAAACTGCAAGAGATATCTAACCCATACCTTCTGTGCAAGAGGGGCTTGTACATCTGCACAACATATCTTTTAAAGTTTGAACCTATCTTATTGCATTTTTGAGTTATAGCCGTTTTTACTGTTTTATTGCTCCAAAAGCCTTTTCAGCCCATGAACAGTTGTTTGTGATTTTCGAAAAAAAGTGCAAGAGCTATTCGAACCCTTTTTGCTGGGCAAGTAGGACCTGTAAATCTACACAATATATAGTTTAAAGTTTGAGTCTATCATATTAGGTTTTGGATTTATAGCTGTTTTAGTGTCTATCGCTTCAAAAGCATTTTCACATAATTTGTGTTTTCTGAAGAAACTGCAAGAGATATCTAACCCATACTTTCTGTGCAAGAGGGGCTTGTACATCTGCACAACATGTCTTTTAAAGTTTGAACCTATCTTATTGCATTTTTGAGTTATAGCAGTTTTTACTGTTTTATTGCTCAAAAAGCCTTTTCAGCCCATGAACAGTTGTTTGTGAGTTTCGAAAAAAAGTGCAAGAGCTATTCGAACCCTTTTTGCTGGGCAAGTAGGACCTGTAAATCTACACAATATATAATTTAAAGTTTGAGTCTATCATATTAGGTTTTGGATTTATAGCTGTTTTTGTGTCTATCGCTTCAAAAGCATTTTCACATAATTTGTGTTTTCTGAAGAAACTACAGGAGATATCTAACCCATACTTTCTGTGCAAGAGGGGCTTGTACATCTGCACAACATGTCTTTTAAAGTTCGAACCTATCTTATTGCATTTTTGAGTTATAGCAGTTTTTACTGTTTTATTGCTCCAAAAGCCTTTTCAGCCCATGAACAGTTGTTTGTTAGTTTTGAAAAAAAGTGCAAGAGCTATTAAAACCCTTTTTGCTGGGCAAGTAGGACCTGTAAATCTACACAATATATAGTTTAAAGTTTGAGTCTATCATATTAGGTTTTGGATTTATAGCTGTTTTTGTGTCTATTGCTTCAAAAGCATTTTCACATAATTTGTGTTTTCTGAAGAAACTACAGGAGATATCTAACCCATACTTTCTGTGCAAGAGGGGCTTGTACATCTGCACAACATGTCTTTTAAAGTTCGAACCTATCTTATTGCATTTTTGAGTTATAGCAGTTTTTACTGTTTTATTGCTCCAAAAGCCTTTTCAGCCCATGAACAGTTGTTTGTGATTTTCGAAAAAAAGTGCAAGAGCTATTCGAACCCTTTTTGCTGGGCAAGTAGGACCTGTAAATCTACACAATATATAGTTTAAAGTTTGAGTCTATCATATTAGGTTTTGGATTTATAGCTGTTTTAGTGTCTATCGCTTCAAAAGCATTTTCACATAATTTGTGTTTTCTGAAGAAACTGCAAGAGATATCTAACCCATACTTTCTGTGCAAGAGGGGCTTGTACATCTGCACAACATATCTTTTAAAGTTTGAACCTATCTTATTGCATTTTTGAGTTATAGCAGTTTTTACTGTTTTATTGCTCCAAAAGCCTTTTCAGCCCATGAACAGTTGTTTGTGAGTTTTGAAAAAAGTGCAAGAGCTATTCAAACCCTTTTTGCTGGGCAAGTAGGACCTGTAAATCTACACAATATATAATTTAAAGTTTGAGTCTATCATATTAGGTTTTGGATTTATAGCTGTTTTTGTGTCTATCGCTTCAAAAGCATTTTCACATAATTTGTGTTTTCTGAAGAAACTGCAAGAGATATCTAACCCATACTTTCTGTGCAAGAGGGGCTTGTACATCTGCACAACATATCTTTTAAAGTTTGAACCTATCTTATTGCATTTTTGAGTTATAGCAGTTTTTACTGTTTTATTGCTCCAAAAGCCTTTTCAGCCCATGAACAGTTGTTTGTGAGTTTTGAAAAAAGTGCAAGAGCTATTCAAACCCTTTTTGCTGGGCAAGTAGGACCTGTAAATCTACACAATATATAGTTTAAAGTTTAAGTCTATGATATTAGGTTTTGGATTTATAGCTGTTTTAGTGTCTATCGCTTCAAAAGCATTTTCACATAATTTGTGTTTTCTGAAGAAACTGCAAGAGATATCTAACCCATACTTTCTGTGCAAGAGGGGCTTGTACATCTGCACAACATGTCTTTTAAAGTTTGAACCTATCTTATTGCATTTTTGAGTTATAGCAGTTTTAATTGTTTTATTGCTCCAAAAGCCTTTTCAGCCCATGAACAGTTGTTTGTGAGTTTCGAAAAAAGTGCAAGAGCTATTCAAACCCTTTTTGCTGGGCAAGTAGGACCTGCAAATCTACACAATATATAGTTTAAAGTTTGAGTCTATCATATTAGGTTTTGGATTTATAGCTGTTTTTGTGTCTATCGCTTCAAAAGCATTTTCACATAATTTGTGTTTTCTGAAGAAACTACAGGAGATATCTAACCCATACTTTCTGTGCAAGAGGGGCTTGTACATCTGCACAACATGTCTTTTAAAGTTTGAACCTATCTTATTGCATTTTTGAGTTATAGCAGTTTTTACTGTTTTATTGCTCCAAAAGCCTTTTCAGCCCATGAATAGTTGTTTGTGAGTTTCGAAAAAAGTGCAAGAGCTATTCAAACCCTTTTTGCTGGGCAAGTAGGACCTGTAAATCAACACAATATATAGTTTAAAGTTTGAGTCTATCATATTAGGTTTTGGATTTATAGCTGTTTTTGTGTCTATCGCTTCAAAAGCATTTTCACATAATTTGTGTTTTCTGAAGAAACTGCAAGAGATATCTAACCCATACTTTCTGTGCAAGAGGGGCTTGTACATCTGCACAACATATCTTTTAAAGTTTGAACCTATCTTATTGCATTTTTGAGTTATAGCAGTTTTTACTGTTTTATTGCTCCAAAAGCCTTTTCAGCCCATGAACAGTTGTTTGTGAGTTTTGAAAAAAGTGCAAGAGCTATTCGAACCCTTTTTGCTGGGCAAGTAGGACCTGTAAATCTACACAATATATAGTTTAAAGTTTGAGTCTATCATATTAGGTTTTGGATTTATAGCTGTTTTTGTGTCTATTGCTTCAAAAGCATTTTCACATAATTTGTGTTTTCTGAAGAAACTACAGGAGATATCTAACCCATACTTTCTGTGCAAGAGGGGCTTGTACATCTGCACAACATGTCTTTTAAAGTTCGAACCTATCTTATTGCATTTTTGAGTTATAGCCGTTTTTACTGTTTTATTGCTCCAAAAGCCTTTTCAGCCCATGAACAGTTGTTTGTGATTTTCGAAAAAAAGTGCAAGAGCTATTCGAACCCTTTTTGCTGGGCAAGTAGGACCTGTAAATCTACACAATATATAGTTTAAAGTTTGAGTCTATCATATTAGGTTTTGGATTTATAGCTGTTTTAGTGTCTATCGCTTCAAAAGCATTTTCACATAATTTGTGTTTTCTGAAGAAACTGCAAGAGATATCTAACCCATACTTTCTGTGCAAGAGGGGCTTGTACATCTGCACAACATGTCTTTTAAAGTTTGAACCTATCTTATTGCATTTTTGAGTTATAGCAGTTTTTACTGTTTTATTGCTCCAAAAGCCTTTTCAGCCCATGAACAGTTGTTTGTGAGTTTCGAAAAAAAGTGCAAGAGCTATTCGAACCCTTTTTGCTGGGCAAGTAGGACCTGTAAATCTACACAATATATAATTTAAAGTTTGAGTCTATCATATTAGGTTTTGGATTTATAGCTGTTTTTGTGTCTATCGCTTCAAAAGCATTTTCACATAATTTGTGTTTTCTGAAGAAACTACAGGAGATATCTAACCCATACTTTCTGTGCAAGAGGGGCTTGTACATCTGCACAACATGTCTTTTAAAGTTCGAACCTATCTTATTGCATTTTTGAGTTATAGCAGTTTTTACTGTTTTATTGCTCCAAAAGCCTTTTCAGCCCATGAACAGTTGTTTGTTAGTTTTGAAAAAAGTGCAAGAGCTATTAAAACCCTTTTTGCTGGGCAAGTAGGACCTGTAAATCTACACAATAAATAGTTTAAAGTTTGAGTCTATCATATTAGGTTTTGGATTTATAGCTGTTTTAGTGTCTATCGCTTCAAAAGCATTTTCACATAATTTGTGTTTTCTGAAGAAACTGCAAGAGATATCTAACCCATACTTTCTGTGCAAGAGGGGCTTGTACATCTGCACAACATGTCTTTTAAAGTTCGAACCTATCTTATTGCATTTTTGAGTTATAGCAGTTTTTACTGTTTTATTGCTCCAAAAGCCTTTTCAGCCCATGAACAGTTGTTTGTGATTTTCGAAAAAAAGTGCAAGAGCTATTAAAACCCTTTTTGCTGGGCAAGTAGGACCTGTAAATAAATGCTTTTTTATTCTTCACAAATCGGTTTGTTGTTGGCGTGAGCCAAAGGATAGTGACTTTCTCAAAGTTTCAAACCCCTCCCCCGAGCGTTACCATGGAGTTCATCTCACTAACAAATTATATAATGCTTAAAAGAGGGGCCAATAAGCATTCATTTTACTAAATTACTTAATCAATTTGTGGCAATTAAATTTTATTTTTTAAGTACTATGCTGTATTAAAGGGCAGAGAAATTAATTGCTGTAAAACCGAATTTTCCTCTAAGGAATATTTGCAAGTTTAAACATGGAAAAAAATACAATTCAAACCCTTTTTGCTGGGCAAGTAGGACCTGTAAATCTACACAATATATAATTTAAAGTTTGAGTCTATCATATTAGGTTTTGGATTTATAGCTGTTTTTGTGTCTATCGCTTCAAAAGCATTTTCACATAATTTGTGTTTTCTGAAGAAACTGCAAGAGATATCTAACCCATACTTTCTGTGCAAGAGGGGCTTGTACATCTGCACAACATATCTTTTAAAGTTTGAACCTATCTTATTGCATTTTTGAGTTATAGCAGTTTTTACTGTTTTATTGCTCCAAAAGCCTTTTCAGCCCATGAACAGTTGTTTGTGAGTTTTGAAAAAAGTGCAAGAGCTATTCAAACCCTTTTTGCTGGGCAAGTAGGACCTGTAAATCTACACAATATATAGTTTAAAGTTTAAGTCTATGATATTAGGTTTTGGATTTATAGCTGTTTTAGTGTCTATCGCTTCAAAAGCATTTTCACATAATTTGTGTTTTCTGAAGAAACTGCAAGAGATATCTAACCCATACTTTCTGTGCAAGAGGGGCTTGTACATCTGCACAACATGTCTTTTAAAGTTCGAACCTATCTTATTGCATTTTTGAGTTATAGCAGTTTTTACTGTTTTATTGCTCCAAAAGCCTTTTCAGCCCATGAACAGTTGTTTGTTAGTTTTGAAAAAAGTGCAAGAGCTATTAAAACCCTTTTTGCTGGGCAAGTAGGACCTGTAAATCTACACAATAAATAGTTTAAAGTTTGAGTCTATCATATTAGGTTTTGGATTTATAGCTGTTTTAGTGTCTATCGCTTCAAAAGCATTTTCACATAATTTGTGTTTTCTGAAGAAACTGCAAGAGATATCTAACCCATACTTTCTGTGCAAGAGGGGCTTGTACATCTGCACAACATGTCTTTTAAAGTTCGAACCTATCTTATTGCATTTTTGAGTTATAGCAGTTTTTACTGTTTTATTGCTCCAAAAGCCTTTTCAGCCCATGAACAGTTGTTTGTGATTTTCGAAAAAAAGTGCAAGAGCTATTAAAACCCTTTTTGCTGGGCAAGTAGGACCTGTAAATCTACACAATATATAGTTTAAAGTTTGAGTCTATCATATTAGGTTTTGGATTTATAGCTGTTTTTGTGTCTATTGCTTCAAAAGCATTTTCACATAATTTGTGTTTTCTGAAGAAACTACAGGAGATATCTAACCCATACTTTCTGTGCAAGAGGGGCTTGTACATCTGCACAACATGTCTTTTAAAGTTCGAACCTATCTTATTGCATTTTTGAGTTATAGCAGTTTTTACTGTTTTATTGCTCCAAAAGCCTTTTCAGCCCATGAACAGTTGTTTGTGATTTTTGAAAAAAGTGCAAGAGCTATTCAAACCCTTTTTGCTGGGCAAGTAGGACCTGTAAATCTACACAATATATAATTTAAAGTTTGAGTCTATCATATTAGGTTTTGGATTTATAGCTGTTTTTGTGTCTATCGCTTCAAAAGCATTTTCACATAATTTGTGTTTTCTGAAGAAACTGCAAGAGATATCTAACCCATACTTTCTGTGCAAGAGGGGCTTGTACATCTGCACAACATATCTTTTAAAGTTTGAACCTATCTTATTGCATTTTTGAGTTATAGCAGTTTTTACTGTTTTATTGCTCCAAAAGCCTTTTCAGCCCATGAACAGTTGTTTGTGAGTTTTGAAAAAAGTGCAAGAGCTATTCAAACCCTTTTTGCTGGGCAAGTAGGACCTGTAAATCTACACAATATATAGTTTAAAGTTTAAGTCTATGATATTAGGTTTTGGATTTATAGCTGTTTTAGTGTCTATCGCTTCAAAAGCATTTTCACATAATTTGTGTTTTCTGAAGAAACTGCAAGAGATATCTAACCCATACTTTCTGTGCAAGAGGGGCTTGTACATCTGCACAACATGTCTTTTAAAGTTTGAACCTATCTTATTGCATTTTTGAGTTATAGCAGTTTTCATTGTTTTATTGCTCCAAAAGCCTTTTCAGCCCATGAACAGTTGTTTGTGAGTTTCGAAAAAAAGTGCAAGAGCTATTTGAACCCTTTTTGCTGGGCAAGTAGGACCTGTAAATCTACACAATATATAGTTTAAAGTTTGAGTCTATCATATTAGGTTTTGGATTTATAGCTGTTTTAGTGTCTATCGCTTCAAAAGCATTTTCACATAATTTGTGTTTTCTGAAGAAACTACAGGAGATATCTAACCCATACTTTCTGTGCAAGAGGGGCTTGTACATCTGCACAACATGTCTTTTAAAGTTCGAACCTATCTTATTGCATTTTTGAGTTATAGCAGTTTTTACTGTTTTATTGCTCCAAAAGCCTTTTCAGCCCATGAACAGTTGTTTGTGAGTTTCGAAAAAAAGTGCAAGAGGTATTCAAACCCTTTTTGGTGGGCAAGTAGGACCTGTAAATCTACACAATATATAGTTCAAAGTTTGAGTCTATCATATTAGGTTTTCGATTTATAGCTGTTTTAGTGTCTATGGCTTCAAAAGCATTTTCACATAATTTGTGTTTTCTGAAGAAACTGCAAGAGATATCTAACCCATACTTTCTGTGCAAGAGGGGCTTTTACATCTGCACAACATGTCTTTTAAAGTTTGAACCTATCTTATTGCATTTTTGAGTTATAGCAGTTTTTACTGTTTTATTGCTCCAAAAGCCTTTTCAGCCCATGAACAGTTGTTTGTGAGTTTCGAAAAAAAGTGCAAGAGCTATTCGAACCCTTTTTGCTGGGCAAGTAGGACCTGTAAATCTACACAATATAGAGTTTAAAGTTTGAGTCTATCATATTAGGTTTTGGATTTATAGCTGTTTTTGTGTCTATTGCTTCAAAAGCATTTTCACATAATTTGTGTTTTCTGAAGAAACTGCAAGAGATATCTAACCCATACTTTCTGTGCAAGAGGGGCTTGTACATCTGCACAACATGTCTTTTAAAGTTTGAACCTATCTTATTGCATTTTTGAGTTATAGCAGTTTTTACTGTTTTATTGCTCCAAAAGCCTTTTCAGCCCATGAACAGTTGTTTGTGAGTTTTGAAAAAAGTGCAAGAGCTATTCAAA
Organism: Eucyclogobius newberryi; assembly: GCF_026437365.1. NCBI lineage: Eukaryota > Metazoa > Chordata > Actinopteri > Gobiiformes > Gobiidae > Eucyclogobius > Eucyclogobius newberryi. Next base: position 2,550,040 of record NW_027316500.1, on the reverse strand, counting down.
CCCTTTTTGCTGGGCAAGTAGGACCTGTAAATCTACACAATATATAGTTTAAAGTTTGAGTCTATCATATTAGGTTTTGGATTTATAGCTGTTTTAGTGTCTATCGCTTCAAAAGCATTTTCACATAATTTGTGTTTTCTGAAGAAACTACAAGAGATATCTAACCCATACTTTCTGTGCAAGGGGTGCTTGTACATCTGCACAACATGTCTTTTAAAGTTTGAACCTATCTTATTGCATTTTTGAGTTATAGCAGTTTTTACTGTTTTATTGCTCCAAAAGCCTTTTCAGCCCATGAACAGTTGTTTGTGAGTTTTGAAAAAAGTGCAAGAGCTATTCAAACCCTTTTTGCTGGGCAAGTAGGACCTGTAAATCTACATAATATATAGTTTAAAGTTTGAGTCTATCATATTAGGTTTTGGATTTATAGCTGTTTTTGTGTCTATTGCTTCAAAAGCATTTACACATAATTTGTGTTTTCTGAAGAAACTACAGGAGATATCTAACCCATACTTTCTGTGCAAGAGGGGCTTGTACATCTGCACAACATGTCTTTTAAAGTTTGAACCTATCTTATTGCATTTTTGAGTTATAGCAGTTTTTACTGTTTTATTGCTCCAAAAGCCTTTTCAGCCCATGAACAGTTGTTTGTGAGTTTTGAAAAAAGTGCAAGAGCTATTCAAACCCTTTTTGCTGGGCAAGTAGGACCTGTAAATCTACACAATATAGAGTTTAAAGTTTGAGTCTATCATATTAGGTTTTGGATTTATAGCTGTTTTAGTGTCTATCGCTTCAAAAGCATTTTCACATAATTTGTGTTTTCTGAAGAAACTGCAAGAGATATCTAACCCATACTTTCTGTGCAAGAGGGGCTTGTACATCTGCACAACATGTCTTTTAAAGTTTGAACCTATCTTATTGCATTTTTGAGTTATAGCAGTTTTTACTGTTTTATTGCTCCAAAAGCCTTTTCAGCCCATGAACAGTTTGTGAGTTTCGAAAAAAAGTGCAAGAGGTATTCAAACCCTTTTTGGTGGGCAAGTAGGACCTGTAAATCTACACAATATATAGTTTAAAGTTTGAGTCTATCATATTAGGTTTTCGATTTATAGCTGTTTTAGTGTCTATGGCTTCAAAAGCATTTTCACATAATTTGTGTTTTCTGAAGAAACTGCAAGAGATATCTAACCCATACTTTCTGTGCAAGAGGGGCTTTTACATCTGCACAACATGTCTTTTAAAGTTTGAACCTATCTTATTGCATTTTTGAGTTATAGCAGTTTTTACTGTTTTATTGCTCCAAAAGCCTTTTCAGCCCATGAACAGTTTGTGAGTTTCGAAAAAAAGTGCAAGAGGTATTCAAACCCTTTTTGGTGGGCAAGTAGGACCTGTAAATCTACACAATATATAGTTTAAAGTTTGAGTCTATCATATTAGGTTTTCGATTTATAGCTGTTTTAGTGTCTATGGCTTCAAAAGCATTTTCACATAATTTGTGTTTTCTGAAGAAACTGCAAGAGATATCTAACCCATACTTTCTGTGCAAGAGGGGCTTTTACATCTGCACAACATGTCTTTTAAAGTTTGAACCTATCTTATTGCATTTTTGAGTTATAGCAGTTTTTACTGTTTTATTGCTCCAAAAGCCTTTTCAGCCCATGAACAGTTGTTTGTGAGTTTCGAAAAAAAGTGCAAGAGCTATTCGAACCCTTTTTGCTGGGCAAGTAGGACCTGTAAATCTACATAATATATAGTTTAAAGTTTGAGTCTATCATATTAGGTTTTGGATTTATAGCTGTTTTTGTGTCTATTGCTTCAAAAGCATTTTCACATAATTTGTGTTTTCTGAAGAAACTACAGGAGATATCTAACCCATACTTTCTGTGCAAGAGGGGCTTGTACATCTGCACAACATGTCTTTTAAAGTTTGAACCTATCTTATTGCATTTTTGAGTTATAGCAGTTTTTACTGTTTTATTGCTCCAAAAGCCTTTTCAGCCCATGAACAGTTGTTTGTGAGTTTCGAAAAAAAGTGCAAGAGGTATTCAAACCCTTTTTGGTGGGAAAGTAGGACCTGTAAATCTACACAATATATAGTTCAAAGTTTGAGTCTATCATATTAGGTTTTCGATTTATAGCTGTTTTAGTGTCTATGGCTTCAAAAGCATTTTCACATAATTTGTGTTTTCTGAAGAAACTGCAAGAGATATCTAACCCATACTTTCTGTGCAAGAGGGGCTTTTACATCTGCACAACATGTCTTTTAAAGTTTGAACCTATCTTATTGCATTTTTGAGTTATAGCAGTTTTTACTGTTTTATTGCTCCAAAAGCCTTTTCAGCCCATGAACAGTTGTTTGTGAGTTTCGAAAAAAAGTGCAAGAGCTATTCGAACCCTTTTTGCTGGGCAAGTAGGACCTGTAAATCTACATAATATATAGTTTAAAGTTTGAGTCTATCATATTAGGTTTTGGATTTATAGCTGTTTTTGTGTCTATTGCTTCAAAAGCATTTACACATAATTTGTGTTTTCTGAAGAAACTACAGGAGATATCTAACCCATACTTTCTGTGCAAGAGGGGCTTGTACATCTGCACAACATGTCTTTTAAAGTTTGAACCTATCTTATTGCATTTTTGAGTTATAGCAGTTTTTACTGTTTTATTGCTCCAAAAGCCTTTTCAGCCCATGAACAGTTGTTTGTGAGTTTTGAAAAAAGTGCAAGAGCTATTCAAACCCTTTTTGCTGGGCAAGTAGGACCTGTAAATCTACACAATATAGAGTTTAAAGTTTGAGTCTATCATATTAGGTTTTGGATTTATAGCTGTTTTAGTGTCTATCGCTTCAAAAGCATTTTCACATAATTTGTGTTTTCTGAAGAAACTGCAAGAGATATCTAACCCATACTTTCTGTGCAAGAGGGGCTTGTACATCTGCACAACATGTCTTTTAAAGTTTGAACCTATCTTATTGCATTTTTGAGTTATAGCAGTTTTTACTGTTTTATTGCTCCAAAAGCCTTTTCAGCCCATGAACAGTTGTTTGTGAGTTTCGAAAAAAAGTGCAAGAGGTATTCAAACCCTTTTTGGTGGGCAAGTAGGACCTGTAAATCTACACAATATATAGTTTAAAGTTTGAGTCTATCATATTAGGTTTTCGATTTATAGCTGTTTTAGTGTCTATGGCTTCAAAAGCATTTTCACATAATTTGTGTTTTCTGAAGAAACTGCAAGAGATATCTAACCCATACTTTCTGTGCAAGAGGGGCTTTTACATCTGCACAACATGTCTTTTAAAGTTTGAACCTATCTTATTGCATTTTTGAGTTATAGCAGTTTTTACCGTTTTATTGCTCCAAAAGCCTTTTCAGCCCATGAACAGTTGTTTGTGAGTTTCGAAAAAAAGTGCAAGAGCTATTCGAACCCTTTTTGCTGGGCAAGTAGGACCTGTAAATCTACATAATATATAGTTTAAAGTTTGAGTCTATCATATTAGGTTTTGGATTTATAGCTGTTTTTGTGTCTATTGCTTCAAAAGCATTTACACATAATTTGTGTTTTCTGAAGAAACTACAGGAGATATCTAACCCATACTTTCTGTGCAAGAGGGGCTTGTACATCTGCACAACATGTCTTTTAAAGTTTGAACCTATCTTATTGCATTTTTGAGTTATAGCAGTTTTTACTGTTTTATTGCTCCAAAAGCCTTTTCAGCCCGTGAACAGTTGTTTGTGAGTTTCGAAAAAAAGTGCAAGAGGTATTCAAACCCTTTTTGGTGGGCAAGTAGGACCTGTAAATCTACACAATATATAGTTTAAAGTTTGAGTCTATCATATTAGGTTTTCGATTTATAGCTGTTTTAGTGTCTATGGCTTCAAAAGCATTTTCACATAATTTGTGTTTTCTGAAGAAACTGCAAGAGATATCTAACCCATACTTTCTGTGCAAGAGGGGCTTTTACATCTGCACAACATGTCTTTTAAAGTTTGAACCTATCTTATTGCATTTTTGAGTTATAGCAGTTTTTACTGTTTTATTGCTCCAAAAGCCTTTTCAGCCCATGAACAGTTGTTTGTGAGTTTCGAAAAAAAGTGCAAGAGCTATTCGAACCCTTTTTGCTGGGCAAGTAGGACCTGTAAATCTACATAATATATAGTTTAAAGTTTGAGTCTATCATATTAGGTTTTGGATTTATAGCTGTTTTTGTGTCTATTGCTTCAAAAGCATTTACACATAATTTGTGTTTTCTGAAGAAACTACAGGAGATATCTAACCCATACTTTCTGTGCAAGAGGGGCTTGTACATCTGCACAACATGTCTTTTAAAGTTTGAACCTATCTTATTGCATTTTTGAGTTATAGCAGTTTTTACTGTTTTATTGCTCCAAAAGCCTTTTCAGCCCATGAACAGTTGTTTGTGAGTTTTGAAAAAAGTGCAAGAGGTATTCAAACCCTTTTTGGTGGGCAAGTAGGACCTGTAAATCTACACAATATAGAGTTTAAAGTTTGAGTCTATCATATTAGGTTTTGGATTTATAGCTGTTTTAGTGTCTATCGCTTCAAAAGCATTTTCACATAATTTGTGTTTTCTGAAGAAACTGCAAGAGATATCTAACCCATACTTCCTTTGCAAGAGGGGCTTGTACATCTGCACAACATGTCTTTTAAAGTTTGAACCTATCTTATTGCATTTTTGAGTTATAGCAGTTTTTACTGTTTTATTGCTCCAAAAGCCTTTTCAGCCCATGAACAGTTGTTTGTGAGTTTCGAAAAAAAAGTGCAAGAGCTATTCGAACCCTTTTTGCTGGGCAAGTAGGACCTGTAAATCTACATAATATATAGTTTAAAGTTTGAGTCTATCATATTAGGTTTTGGATTTATAGCTGTTTTTGTGTATATTGCTTCAAAAGCATTTACACATAATTTGTGTTTTCTGAAGAAACTACAGGAGATATCTAACCCATACTTTCTGTGCAAGAGGGGCTTGTACATCTGCACAACATGTCTTTTAAAGTTTGAACCTATCTTATTGCATTTTTGAGTTATAGCAGTTTTTACTGTTTTATTGCTCCAAAAGCCTTTTCAGCCCATGAACAGTTGTTTGTGAGTTTTGAAAAAAGTGCAAGAGCTATTCAAACCCTTTTTGCTGGGCAAGTAGGACCTGTAAATCTACACAATATAGAGTTTAAAGTTTGAGTCTATCATATTAGGTTTTGGATTTATAGCTGTTTTAGTGTCTATCGCTTCAAAAGCATTTTCACATAATTTGTGTTTTCTGAAGAAACTGCAAGAGATATCTAACCCATACTTTCTGTGCAAGAGTAGCTTGTACATCTGCACAACATGTCTTTTAAAGTTCGAACCTATCTTATTGCATTTTTGAGTTATAGCAGTTTTTACTGTTTTATTGCTCCAAAAGCCTTTTCAGCCCATGAACAGTTGTTTGTGAGTTTTGAAAAAAGTGCAAGAGCTATTCAAACCCTTTTTGCTGGGCAAGTAGGACCTGTAAATCTACACAATATAGAGTTTAAAGTTTGAGTCTATCATATTAGGTTTTGGATTTATAGCTGTTTTAGTGTCTATCGCTTCAAAAGCATTTTCACATAATTTGTGTTTTCTGAAGAAACTACAGGAGATATCTAACCCATACTTTCTGTGCAAGAGGGGCTTGTACATCTGCACAACATGTCTTTTAAAGTTCGAACCTATCTTATTGCATTTTTGAGTTATAGCAGTTTTTACTGTTTTATTGCTCCAAAAGCCTTTTCAGCCCATGAACAGTTGTTTGTGAGTTTTGAAAAAAGTGCAAGAGCTATTCGAACCCTTTTTGCTGGGCAAGTAGGACCTGTAAATCTACACAATATATAGTTTAAAGTTTGAGTCTATCATATTAGGTTTTGGATTTATAGCTGTTTTTGTGTCTATTGCTTCAAAAGCATTTTCACATAATTTGTGTTTTCTGAAGAAACTACAGGAGATATCTAACCCATACTTTCTGTGCAAGAGGGGCTTGTACATCTGCACAACATGTCTTTTAAAGTTCGAACCTATCTTATTGCATTTTTGAGTTATAGCAGTTTTTACTGTTTTATTGCTCCAAAAGCCTTTTCAGCCCATGAACAGTTGTTTGTGATTTTCGAAAAAAAGTGCAAGAGCTATTCGAACCCTTTTTGCTGGGCAAGTAGGACCTGTAAATCTACGCAATATATAGTTTAAAGTTTGAGTCTATCATATTAGGTTTTGAATTTATAGCTGTTTTTGTGTCTATTGCTTCAAAAGCATTTTCACATAATTTGTGTTTTCTGAAGAAACTACAGGAGATATCTAACCCATACTTTCTGTGCAAGAGGGGCTTGTACATCTGCACAACATGTCTTTTAAAGTTCGAACCTATCTTATTGCATTTTTGAGTTATAGCAGTTTTTACTGTTTTATTGCTCCAAAAGCCTTTTCAGCCCATGAACAGTTGTTTGTGAGTTTCGAAAAAAAGTGCAAGAGGTATTCAAACCCTTTTTGGGGGCAAGTAGGACCTGTAAATCTACACAATATATAGTTCAAAGTTTGAGTCTATCATATTAGGTTTTCGATTTATAGCTGTTTTAGTGTCTATGGCTTCAAAAGCATTTTCACATAATTTGTGTTTTCTGAAGAAACTGCAAGAGATATCTAACCCATACTTTCTGTGCAAGAGGGGCTTTTACATCTGCACAACATGTCTTTTAAAGTTTGAACCTATCTTATTGCATTTTTGAGTTATAGCAGTTTTTACTGTTTTATTGCTCCAAAAGCCTTTTCAGCCCATGAACAGTTGTTTGTGAGTTTCGAAAAAAAGTGCAAGAGCTATTCGAACCCTTTTTGCTGGGCAAGTAGGACCTGTAAATCTACACAATATAGAGTTTAAAGTTTGAGTCTATCATATTAGGTTTTGGATTTATAGCTGTTTTTGTGTCTATTGCTTCAAAAGCATTTTCACATAATTTGTGTTTTCTGAAGAAACTGCAAGAGATATCTAACCCATACTTTCTGTGCAAGAGGGGCTTGTACATCTGCACAACATGTCTTTTAAAGTTTGAACCTATCTTATTGCATTTTTGAGTTATAGCAGTTTTTACTGTTTTATTGCTCCAAAAGCCTTTTCAGCCCATGAACAGTTGTTTGTGAGTTTTGAAAAAAGTGCAAGAGCTATTCAAACCCTTTTTGCTGGGCAAGTAGGACCTGTAAATCTACACAATATATAGTTTAAAGTTTGAGTCTATCATATTAGGTTTTGGATTTATAGCTGTTTTAGTGTCTATCGCTTCAAAAGCATTTTCACATAATTTGTGTTTTCTGAAGAAACTACAAGAGATATCTAACCCATACTTTCTGTGCAAGGGGTGCTTGTACATCTGCACAACATGTCTTTTAAAGTTTGAACCTATCTTATTGCATTTTTGAGTTATAGCAGTTTTTACTGTTTTATTGCTCCAAAAGCCTTTTCAGCCCATGAACAGTTGTTTGTGAGTTTTGAAAAAAGTGCAAGAGCTATTCAAACCCTTTTTGCTGGGCAAGTAGGACCTGTAAATCTACACAATATAGAGTTTAAAGTTTGAGTCTATCATATTAGGTTTTGGATTTATAGCTGTTTTAGTGTCCATCGCTTCAAAAGCATTTTCACATAATTTGTGTTTTCTGAAGAAACTGCAAGAGATATCTAACCCATACTTTCTGTGCAAGAGGGGCTTGTACATCTGCACAACATGTCTTTTAAAGTTTGAACCTATCTTATTGCATTTTTGAGTTATAGCAGTTTTTACTGTTTTATTGCTCCAAAAGCCTTTTCAGCCCATGAACAGTTGTTTGTGAGTTTCGAAAAAAAGTGCAAGAGGTATTCAAACCCTTTTTGCTGGGCAAGTAGGACCTGTAAATCTACACAATATATAGTTTAAAGTTTGAGTCTATCATATTAGGTTTTGGATTTATAGCTGTTTTTGTGTCTATTGCTTCAAAAGCATTTTCACATAATTTGTGTTTTCTGAAGAAACTGCAAGAGATATCTAACCCATACTTTCTGTGCAAGAGGGCCTTGTACATCTGCACAACATGTCTTTTAAAGTTTGAACCTATCTTATTGCATTTTTGAGTTATAGCAGTTTTTACTGTTTTATTGCTCCAAAAGCCTTTTCAGCCCATGAACAGTTGTTTGTGAGTTTTGAAAAAAGTGCAAGAGCTATTCAAACCCTTTTTGCTGGGCAAGTAGGACCTGTAAATCTACACAATATATAGTTTAAAGTTTGAGTCTATCATATTAGGTTTTGGATTTATAGCTGTTTTAGTGTCTATCGCTTCAAAAGCATTTTCACATAATTTGTGTTTTCTGAAGAAACTGCAAGAGATATCTAACCCATACTTTCTGTGCAAGAGGGGCTTGTACATCTGCACAACATGTCTTTTAAAGTTTGAACCTATCTTATTGCATTTTTGAGTTATAGCAGTTTTTACTGTTTTATTGCTCCAAAAGCCTTTTCAGCCCATGAACAGTTGTTTGTGAGTTTCGAAAAAAAGTGCAAGAGCTATTCGAACCCTTTTTGCTGGGCAAGTAGGACCTGTAAATCTACACAATATATAATTTAAAGTTTGAGTCTATCATATTAGGTTTTGGATTTATAGCTGTTTTTGTGTCTATCGCTTCAAAAGCATTTTCACATAATTTGTGTTTTCTGAAGAAACTACAGGAGATATCTAACCCATACTTTCTGTGCAAGAGGGGCTTGTACATCTGCACAACATGTCTTTTAAAGTTCGAACCTATCTTATTGCATTTTTGAGTTATAGCAGTTTTTACTGTTTTATTGCTCCAAAAGCCTTTTCAGCCCATGAACAGTTGTTTGTGATTTTCGAAAAAAAGTGCAAGAGCTATTCGAACCCTTTTTGCTGGGCAAGTAGGACCTGTAAATCTACACAATATATAGTTTAAAGTTTGAGTCTATCATATTAGGTTTTGGATTTATAGCTGTTTTAGTGTCTATCGCTTCAAAAGCATTTTCACATAATTTGTGTTTTCTGAAGAAACTGCAAGAGATATCTAACCCATACTTTCTGTGCAAGAGGGGCTTGTACATCTGCACAACATGTCTTTTAAAGTTTGAACCTATCTTATTGCATTTTTGAGTTATAGCAGTTTTTACTGTTTTATTGCTCCAAAAGCCTTTTCAGCCCATGAACAGTTGTTTGTTAGTTTTGAAAAAAGTGCAAGAGCTATTAAAACCCTTTTTGCTGGGCAAGTAGGACCTGTAAATCTACACAATAAATAGTTTAAAGTTTGAGTCTATCATATTAGGTTTTGGATTTATAGCTGTTTTAGTGTCTATCGCTTCAAAAGCATTTTCACATAATTTGTGTTTTCTGAAGAAACTGCAAGAGATATCTAACCCATACTTTCTGTGCAAGAGGGGCTTGTACATCTGCACAACATGTCTTTTAAAGTTCGAACCTATCTTATTGCATTTTTGAGTTATAGCAGTTTTTACTGTTTTATTGCTCCAAAAGCCTTTTCAGCCCATGAACAGTTGTTTGTGATTTTCGAAAAAAAGTGCAAGAGCTATTAAAACCCTTTTTGCTGGGCAAGTAGGACCTGTAAATCTACACAATATATAGTTTAAAGTTTGAGTCTATCATATTAGGTTTTGGATTTATAGCTGTTTTTGTGTCTATTGCTTCAAAAGCATTTTCACATAATTTGTGTTTTCTGAAGAAACTGCAAGAGATATCTAACCCATACTTTCTGTGCAAGAGGGGCTTGTACATCTGCACAACATGTCTTTTAAAGTTTGAACCTATCTTATTGCATTTTTGAGTTATAGCAGTTTTTACTGTTTTATTGCTCCAAAAGCCTTTTCAGCCCATGAACAGTTGTTTGTGAGTTTCGAAAAAAAGTGCAAGAGCTATTCGAACCCTTTTTGCTGGGCAAGTAGGACCTGTAAATCTACACAATATATAATTTAAAGTTTGAGTCTATCATATTAGGTTTTGGATTTATAGCTGTTTTTGTGTCTATTGCTTCAAAAGCATTTTCACATAATTTGTGTTTTCTGAAGAAACTGCAAGAGATATCTAACCCATACTTTCTGTGCAAGAGGGGCTTGTACATCTGCACAACATATCTTTTAAAGTTTGAACCTATCTTATTGCATTTTTGAGTTATAGCAGTTTTTACTGTTTTATTGCTCCAAAAGCCTTTTCAGCCCATGAACAGTTGTTTGTGAGTTTCGAAAAAAGTGCAAGAGCTATTCGAACCCTTTTTGCTGGGCAAGTAGGACCTGTAAATCTACACAATATAGAGTTTAAAGTTTGAGTCTATCATATTAGGTTTTGGATTTATAGCTGTTTTTGTGTCTATTGCTTCAAAAGCATTTTCACATAATTTGTGTTTTCTGAAGAAACTGCAAGAGATATCTAACCCATACTTTCTGTGCAAGAGGGGCTTGTACATCTGCACAACATGTCTTTTAAAGTTTGAACCTATCTTATTGCATTTTTGAGTTATAGCAGTTTTTACTGTTTTATTGCTCCAAAAGCCTTTTCAGCCCATGAACAGTTGTTTGTGAGTTTCGAAAAAAAGTGCAAGAGCTATTCGAACCCTTTTTGCTGGGCAAGTAGGACCTGTAAATCTACACAATATATAATTTAAAGTTTGAGTCTATCATATTAGGTTTTGGATTTATAGCTGTTTTTGTGTCTATTGCTTCAAAAGCATTTTCACATAATTTGTGTTTTCTGAAGAAACTGCAAGAGATATCTAACCCATACTTTCTGTGCAAGAGGGGCTTGTACATCTGCACAACATATCTTTTAAAGTTTGAACCTATCTTATTGCATTTTTGAGTTATAGCAGTTTTTACTGTTTTATTGCTCCAAAAGCCTTTTCAGCCCATGAACAGTTGTTTGTGAGTTTCGAAAAAAGTGCAAGAGCTATTCGAAACCTTTTTGCTGGGCAAGTAGGACCTGTAAATCTACACAATATAGAGTTTAAAGTTTGAGTCTATCATATTAGGTTTTGGATTTATAGCTGTTTTTGTGTCTATTGCTTCAAAAGCATTTTCACATAATTTGTAATTTCTGAAGAAACTGCAAGAGATATCTAACCCATACTTTCTGTGCAAGAGGGGCTTGTACATCTGCACAACATATCTTTTAAAGTTCGAACCTATCTTATTGCATTTTGAGTTATAGCAGTTTTTACTGTTTTATTGCTCCAAAAGCCTTTTCAGCCCATGAACAGTTGTTTGTGATTTTCGAAAAAAAGTGCAAGAGCTATTCGAACCCTTTTTGCTGGGCAAGTAGGACCTGTAAATCTACACAATATAGAGTTTAAAGTTTGAGTCTATCATATTAGGTTTTGGATTTATAGCTGTTTTTGTGTCTATTGCTTCAAAAGCATTTTTACATAATTTGTGTTTTCTGAAGAAACTGCAAGAGATATCTAACCCATACGTTCTGTGCAAGAGGGGCTTGTACATCTGCACAACATGTCTTTTAAAGTTTGAACCCATCTTATTGCATTTTTGAGTTATAGCAGTTTTTACTGTTTTATTGCTCCAAAAGCCTTTTCAGCCCATGAACAGTTGTTTGTGAGTTTCGAAAAAAAGTGCAAGAGCTATTCGAACCCTTTTTGCTGGGCAAGTAGGACCTGTAAATCTACACAATATATAATTTAAAGTTTGAGTCTATCATATTAGGTTTTGGATTTATAGCTGTTTTTGTGTCTATTGCTTCAAAAGCATTTTCACATAATTTGTGTTTTCTGAAGAAACTGCAAGAGATATCTAACCCATACTTTCTGTGCAAGAGGGGCTTGTACATCTGCACAACATGTCTTTTAAAGTTTGAACCTATCTTATTGCATTTTTGAGTTATAGCAGTTTTTACTGTTTTATTGCTCCAAAAGCCTTTTCAGCCCATGAACAGTTGTTTGTGAGTTTCGAAAAAAAGTGCAAGAGCTATTCGAACCCTTTTTGCTGGGCAAGTAGGACCTGTAAATCTACACAATATATAATTTAAAGTTTGAGTCTATCATATTAGGTTTTGGATTTATAGCTGTTTTTGTGTCTATCGCTTCAAAAGCATTTTCACATAATTTGTGTTTTCTGAAGAAACTACAGGAGATATCTAACCCATACTTTCTGTGCAAGAGGGGCTTGTACATCTGCACAACATGTCTTTTAAAGTTCGAACCTATCTTATTGCATTTTTGAGTTATAGCAGTTTTTACTGTTTTATTGCTCCAAAAGCCTTTTCAGCCCATGAACAGTTGTTTGTGATTTTCGAAAAAAAGTGCAAGAGCTATTCGAACCCTTTTTGCTGGGCAAGTAGGACCTGTAAATCTACACAATATATAGTTTAAAGTTTGAGTCTATCATATTAGGTTTTGGATTTATAGCTGTTTTAGTGTCTATCGCTTCAAAAGCATTTTCACATAATTTGTGTTTTCTGAAGAAACTGCAAGAGATATCTAACCCATACTTTCTGTGCAAGAGGGGCTTGTACATCTGCACAACATGTCTTTTAAAGTTTGAACCTATCTTATTGCATTTTTGAGTTATAGCAGTTTTTACTGTTTTATTGCTCCAAAAGCCTTTTCAGCCCATGAACAGTTGTTTGTTAGTTTTGAAAAAAGTGCAAGAGCTATTAAAACCCTTTTTGCTGGGCAAGTAGGACCTGTAAATCTACACAATATATAGTTTAAAGTTTGAGTCTATCATATTAGGTTTTGGATTTATAGCTGTTTTAGTGTCTATCGCTTCAAAAGCATTTTCACATAATTTGTGTTTTCTGAAGAAACTGCAAGAGATATCTAACCCATACTTTCTGTGCAAGAGGGGCTTGTACATCTGCACAACATGTCTTTTAAAGTTTGAACCTATCTTATTGCATTTTTGAGTTATAGCAGTTTTTACTGTTTTATTGCTCCAAAAGCCTTTTCAGCCCATGAACAGTTGTTTGTTAGTTTTGAAAAAAGTGCAAGAGCTATTAAAACCCTTTTTGCTGGGCAAGTAGGACCTGTAAATCTACACAATAAATAGTTTAAAGTTTGAGTCTATCATATTAGGTTTTGGATTTATAGCTGTTTTTGTGTCTATCGCTTCAAAAGCATTTTCACATAATTTGTGTTTTCTGAAGAAACTGCAAGAGATATCTAACCCATACTTTCTGTGCAAGAGGGGCTTGTACATCTGCACAACATGTCTTTTAAAGTTCGAACCTATCTTATTGCATTTTTGAGTTATAGCAGTTTTTACTGTTTTATTGCTCCAAAAGCCTTTTCAGCCCATGAACAGTTGTTTGTGATTTTCGAAAAAAAGTGCAAGAGCTATTAAAACCCTTTTTGCTGGGCAAGTAGGACCTGTAAATCTACACAATATATAGTTTAAAGTTTGAGTCTATCATATTAGGTTTTGGATTTATAGCTGTTTTTGTGTCTATTGCTTCAAAAGCATTTTCACATAATTTGTGTTTTCTGAAGAAACTGCAAGAGATATCTAACCCATACTTTCTGTGCAAGAGGGGCTTGTACATCTGCACAACATGTCTTTTAAAGTTTGAACCTATCTTATTGCATTTTTGAGTTATAGCAGTTTTTACTGTTTTATTGCTCCAAAAGCCTTTTCAGCCCATGAACAATTGTTTGTGAGTTTCGAAAAAAGTGCAAGAGCTATTCGAAACCTTTTTGCTGGGCAAGTAGGACCTGTAAATCTACACAATATAGAGTTTAAAGTTTGAGTCTATCATATTAGGTTTTGGATTTATAGCTGTTTTTGTGTCTATTGCTTCAAAAGCATTTTCACATAATTTGTGTTTTCTGAAGAAACTGCAAGAGATATCTAACCCATACTTTCTGTGCAAGAGGGGCTTGTACATCTGCACAACATGTCTTTTAAAGTTTGAACCTATCTTATTGCATTTTTGAGTTATAGCAGTTTTTACTGTTTTATTGCTCCAAAAGCCTTTTCAGCCCATGAACAGTTGTTTGTGAGTTTCGAAAAAAAGTGCAAGAGCTATTCGAACCCTTTTTGCTGGGCAAGTAGGACCTGTAAATCTACACAATATATAATTTAAAGTTTGAGTCTATCATATTAGGTTTTGGATTTATAGCTGTTTTTGTGTCTATTGCTTCAAAAGCATTTTCACATAATTTGTGTTTTCTGAAGAAACTGCAAGAGATATCTAACCCATACTTTCTGTGCAAGAGGGGCTTGTACATCTGCACAACATGTCTTTTAAAGTTTGAACCTATCTTATTGCATTTTTGAGTTATAGCAGTTTTTACTGTTTTATTGCTCCAAAAGCCTTTTCAGCCCATGAACAGTTGTTTGTGAGTTTCGAAAAAAAGTGCAAGAGCTATTCGAACCCTTTTTGCTGGGCAAGTAGGACCTGTAAATCTACACAATATATAATTTAAAGTTTGAGTCTATCATATTAGGTTTTGGATTTATAGCTGTTTTTGTGTCTATCGCTTCAAAAGCATTTTCACATAATTTGTGTTTTCTGAAGAAACTACAGGAGATATCTAACCCATACTTTCTGTGCAAGAGGGGCTTGTACATCTGCACAACATGTCTTTTAAAGTTCGAACCTATCTTATTGCATTTTTGAGTTATAGCAGTTTTTACTGTTTTATTGCTCCAAAAGCCTTTTCAGCCCATGAACAGTTGTTTGTGATTTTCGAAAAAAAGTGCAAGAGCTATTCGAACCCTTTTTGCTGGGCAAGTAGGACCTGTAAATCTACACAATATATAGTTTAAAGTTTGAGTCTATCATATTAGGTTTTGGATTTATAGCTGTTTTAGTGTCTATCGCTTCAAAAGCATTTTCACATAATTTGTGTTTTCTGAAGAAACTGCAAGAGATATCTAACCCATACTTTCTGTGCAAGAGGGGCTTGTACATCTGCACAACATGTCTTTTAAAGTTTGAACCTATCTTATTGCATTTTTGAGTTATAGCAGTTTTTACTGTTTTATTGCTCCAAAAGCCTTTTCAGCCCATGAACAGTTGTTTGTGATTTTCGAAAAAAAGTGCAAGAGCTATTAAAACCCTTTTTGCTGGGCAAGTAGGACCTGTAAATCTACACAATAAATAGTTTAAAGTTTGAGTCTATCATATTAGGTTTTGGATTTATAGCTGTTTTAGTGTCTATCGCTTCAAAAGCATTTTCACATAATTTGTGTTTTCTGAAGAAACTGCAAGAGATATCTAACCCATACTTTCTGTGCAAGAGGGGCTTGTACATCTGCACAACATGTCTTTTAAAGTTCGAACCTATCTTATTGCATTTTTGAGTTATAGCAGTTTTTACTGTTTTATTGCTCCAAAAGCCTTTTCAGCCCATGAACAGTTGTTTGTGATTTTCGAAAAAAAGTGCAAGAGCTATTAAAACCCTTTTTGCTGGGCAAGTAGGACCTGTAAATCTACACAATATATAGTTTAAAGTTTGAGTCTATCATATTAGGTTTTGGATTTATAGCTGTTTTAGTGTCTATCGCTTCAAAAGCATTTTCACATAATTTGTGTTTTCTGAAGAAACTGCAAGAGATATCTAACCCATACTTTCTGTGCAAGAGGGGCTTGTACATCTGCACAACATGTCTTTTAAAGTTTGAACCTATCTTATTGCATTTTTGAGTTATAGCAGTTTTTACTGTTTTATTGCTCCAAAAGCCTTTTCAGCCCATGAACAATTGTTTGTGAGTTTCGAAAAAAGTGCAAGAGCTATTCGAAACCTTTTTGCTGGGCAAGTAGGACCTGTAAATCTACACAATATAGAGTTTAAAGTTTGAGTCTATCATATTAGGTTTTGGATTTATAGCTGTTTTTGTGTCTATTGCTTCAAAAGCATTTTCACATAATTTGTGTTTTCTGAAGAAACTGCAAGAGATATCTAACCCATACTTTCTGTGCAAGAGGGGCTTGTACATCTGCACAACATGTCTTTTAAAGTTTGAACCTATCTTATTGCATTTTTGAGTTATAGCAGTTTTTACTGTTTTATTGCTCCAAAAGCCTTTTCAGCCCATGAACAGTTGTTTGTGAGTTTCGAAAAAAAGTGCAAGAGCTATTCGAACCCTTTTTGCTGGGCAAGTAGGACCTGTAAATCTACACAATATATAATTTAAAGTTTGAGTCTATCATATTAGGTTTTGGATTTATAGCTGTTTTTGTGTCTATCGCTTCAAAAGCATTTTCACATAATTTGTGTTTTCTGAAGAAACTACAGGAGATATCTAACCCATACTTTCTGTGCAAGAGGGGCTTGTACATCTGCACAACATGTCTTTTAAAGTTCGAACCTATCTTATTGCATTTTTGAGTTATAGCAGTTTTTACTGTTTTATTGCTCCAAAAGCCTTTTCAGCCCATGAACAGTTGTTTGTGATTTTCGAAAAAAAGTGCAAGAGCTATTCGAACCCTTTTTGCTGGGCAAGTAGGACCTGTAAATCTACACAATATATAGTTTAAAGTTTGAGTCTATCATATTAGGTTTTGGATTTATAGCTGTTTTAGTGTCTATCGCTTCAAAAGCATTTTCACATAATTTGTGTTTTCTGAAGAAACTGCAAGAGATATCTAACCCATACTTTCTGTGCAAGAGGGGCTTGTACATCTGCACAACATGTCTTTTAAAGTTTGAACCTATCTTATTGCATTTTTGAGTTATAGCAGTTTTTACTGTTTTATTGCTCCAAAAGCCTTTTCAGCCCATGAACAGTTGTTTGTGATTTTCGAAAAAAAGTGCAAGAGCTATTAAAACCCTTTTTGCTGGGCAAGTAGGACCTGTAAATCTACACAATAAATAGTTTAAAGTTTGAGTCTATCATATTAGGTTTTGGATTTATAGCTGTTTTAGTGTCTATCGCTTCAAAAGCATTTTCACATAATTTGTGTTTTCTGAAGAAACTGCAAGAGATATCTAACCCATACTTTCTGTGCAAGAGGGGCTTGTACATCTGCACAACATGTCTTTTAAAGTTTGAACCTATCTTATTGCATTTTTGAGTTATAGCAGTTTTTACTGTTTTATTGCTCCAAAAGCCTTTTCAGCCCATGAACAATTGTTTGTGAGTTTCGAAAAAAGTGCAAGAGCTATTCGAAACCTTTTTGCTGGGCAAGTAGGACCTGTAAATCTACACAATATAGAGTTTAAAGTTTGAGTCTATCATATTAGGTTTTGGATTTATAGCTGTTTTTGTGTCTATTGCTTCAAAAGCATTTTCACATAATTTGTGTTTTCTGAAGAAACTGCAAGAGATATCTAACCCATACTTTCTGTGCAAGAGGGGCTTGTACATCTGCACAACATATCTTTTAAAGTTTGAACCTATCTTATTGCATTTTTGAGTTATAGCAGTTTTTACTGTTTTATTGCTCCAAAAGCCTTTTCAGCCCATGAACAGTTGTTTGTGAGTTTCGAAAAAAGTGCAAGAGCTATTCGAAACCTTTTTGCTGGGCAAGTAGGACCTGTAAATCTACACAATATAGAGTTTAAAGTTTGAGTCTATCATATTAGGTTTTGGATTTATAGCTGTTTTTGTGTCTATTGCTTCAAAAGCATTTTCACATAATTTGTGTTTTCTGAAGAAACTGCAAGAGATATCTAACCCATACTTTCTGTGCAAGAGGGGCTTGTACATCTGCACAACATGTCTTTTAAAGTTTGAACCTATCTTATTGCATTTTTGAGTTATAGCAGTTTTTACTGTTTTATTGCTCCAAAAGCCTTTTCAGCCCATGAACAGTTGTTTGTGAGTTTCGAAAAAAAGTGCAAGAGCTATTCGAACCCTTTTTGCTGGGCAAGTAGGACCTGTAAATCTACACAATATATAATTTAAAGTTTGAGTCTATCATATTAGGTTTTGGATTTATAGCTGTTTTTGTGTCTATTGCTTCAAAAGCATTTTCACATAATTTGTGTTTTCTGAAGAAACTGCAAGAGATATCTAACCCATACTTTCTGTGCAAGAGGGGCTTGTACATCTGCACAACATATCTTTTAAAGTTTGAACCTATCTTATTGCATTTTTGAGTTATAGCAGTTTTTACTGTTTTATTGCTCCAAAAGCCTTTTCAGCCCATGAACAGTTGTTTGTGAGTTTCGAAAAAAGTGCAAGAGCTATTCGAAACCTTTTTGCTGGGCAAGTAGGACCTGTAAATCTACACAATATAGAGTTTAAAGTTTGAGTCTATCATATTAGGTTTTGGATTTATAGCTGTTTTTGTGTCTATTGCTTCAAAAGCATTTTCACATAATTTGTGTTTTCTGAAGAAACTGCAAGAGATATCTAACCCATACTTTCTGTGCAAGAGGGGCTTGTACATCTGCACAACATATCTTTTAAAGTTTGAACCTATCTTATTGCATTTTTGAGTTATAGCAGTTTTTACTGTTTTATTGCTCCAAAAGCCTTTTCAGCCCATGAACAGTTGTTTGTGAGTTTCGAAAAAAGTGCAAGAGCTATTCGAAACCTTTTTGCTGGGCAAGTAGGACCTGTAAATCTACACAATATAGAGTTTAAAGTTTGAGTCTATCATATTAGGTTTTGGATTTATAGCTGTTTTTGTGTCTATTGCTTCAAAAGCATTTTCACATAATTTGTGTTTTCTGAAGAAACTGCAAGAGATATCTAACCCATACTTTCTGTGCAAGAGGGGCTTGTACATCTGCACAACATGTCTTTTAAAGTTTGAACCTATCTTATTGCATTTTTGAGTTATAGCAGTTTTTACTGTTTTATTGCTCCAAAAGCCTTTTCAGCCCATGAACAGTTGTTTGTGAGTTTCGAAAAAAAGTGCAAGAGCTATTCGAACCCTTTTTGCTGGGCAAGTAGGACCTGTAAATCTACACAATATATAATTTAAAGTTTGAGTCTATCATATTAGGTTTTGGATTTATAGCTGTTTTTGTGTCTATTGCTTCAAAAGCATTTTCACATAATTTGTGTTTTCTGAAGAAACTGCAAGAGATATCTAACCCATACTTTCTGTGCAAGAGGGGCTTGTACATCTGCACAACATATCTTTTAAAGTTTGAACCTATCTTATTGCATTTTTGAGTTATAGCAGTTTTTACTGTTTTATTGCTCCAAAAGCCTTTTCAGCCCATGAACAGTTGTTTGTGAGTTTCGAAAAAAGTGCAAGAGCTATTCGAAACCTTTTTGCTGGGCAAGTAGGACCTGTAAATCTACACAATATAGAGTTTAAAGTTTGAGTCTATCATATTAGGTTTTGGATTTATAGCTGTTTTTGTGTCTATTGCTTCAAAAGCATTTTCACATAATTTGTGTTTTCTGAAGAAACTGCAAGAGATATCTAACCCATACTTTCTGTGCAAGAGGGGCTTGTACATCTGCACAACATATCTTTTAAAGTTCGAACCTATCTTATTGCATTTTGAGTTATAGCAGTTTTTACTGTTTTATTGCTCCAAAAGCCTTTTCAGCCCATGAACAGTTGTTTGTGATTTTCGAAAAAAAGTGCAAGAGCTATTCGAACCCTTTTTGCTGGGCAAGTAGGACCTGTAAATCTACACAATATAGAGTTTAAAGTTTGAGTCTATAATATTAGGTTTTGGATTTATAGCTGTTTTTGTGTCTATTGCTTCAAAAGCATTTTCACATAATTTGTGTTTTCTGAAGAAACTGCAAGAGATATCTAACCCATACTTTCTGTGCAAGAGGGGCTTGTACATCTGCACAACATGTCTTTTAAAGTTTGAACCCATCTTATTGCATTTTTGAGTTATAGCAGTTTTTACTGTTTTATTGCTCCAAAAGCCTTTTCAGCCCATGAACAGTTGTTTGTGAGTTTCGAAAAAAAGTGCAAGAGCTATTCGAACCCTTTTTGCTGGGCAAGTAGGACCTGTAAATCTACACAATATATAATTTAAAGTTTGAGTCTATCATATTAGGTTTTGGATTTATAGCTGTTTTTGTGTCTATTGCTTCAAAAGCATTTTCACATAATTTGTGTTTTCTGAAGAAACTGCAAGAGATATCTAACCCATACTTTCTGTGCAAGAGGGGCTTGTACATCTGCACAACATGTCTTTTAAAGTTTGAACCTATCTTATTGCATTTTTGAGTTATAGCAGTTTTTACTGTTTTATTGCTCCAAAAGCCTTTTCAGCCCATGAACAGTTGTTTGTGAGTTTCGAAAAAAAGTGCAAGAGCTATTCGAACCCTTTTTGCTGGGCAAGTAGGACCTGTAAATCTACACAATATATAATTTAAAGTTTGAGTCTATCATATTAGGTTTTGGATTTATAGCTGTTTTTGTGTCTATCGCTTCAAAAGCATTTTCACATAATTTGTGTTTTCTGAAGAAACTACAGGAGATATCTAACCCATACTTTCTGTGCAAGAGGGGCTTGTACATCTGCACAACATGTCTTTTAAAGTTCGAACCTATCTTATTGCATTTTTGAGTTATAGCAGTTTTTACTGTTTTATTGCTCCAAAAGCCTTTTCAGCCCATGAACAGTTGTTTGTGATTTTCGAAAAAAAGTGCAAGAGCTATTCGAACCCTTTTTGCTGGGCAAGTAGGACCTGTAAATCTACACAATATATAGTTTAAAGTTTGAGTCTATCATATTAGGTTTTGGATTTATAGCTGTTTTAGTGTCTATCGCTTCAAAAGCATTTTCACATAATTTGTGTTTTCTGAAGAAACTGCAAGAGATATCTAACCCATACTTTCTGTGCAAGAGGGGCTTGTACATCTGCACAACATGTCTTTTAAAGTTTGAACCTATCTTATTGCATTTTTGAGTTATAGCAGTTTTTACTGTTTTATTGCTCCAAAAGCCTTTTCAGCCCATGAACAGTTGTTTGTTAGTTTTGAAAAAAGTGCAAGAGCTATTAAAACCCTTTTTGCTGGGCAAGTAGGACCTGTAAATCTACACAATATATAGTTTAAAGTTTGAGTCTATCATATTAGGTTTTGGATTTATAGCTGTTTTAGTGTCTATCGCTTCAAAAGCATTTTCACATAATTTGTGTTTTCTGAAGAAACTGCAAGAGATATCTAACCCATACTTTCTGTGCAAGAGGGGCTTGTACATCTGCACAACATGTCTTTTAAAGTTTGAACCTATCTTATTGCATTTTTGAGTTATAGCAGTTTTTACTGTTTTATTGCTCCAAAAGCCTTTTCAGCCCATGAACAGTTGTTTGTTAGTTTTGAAAAAAGTGCAAGAGCTATTAAAACCCTTTTTGCTGGGCAAGTAGGACCTGTAAATCTACACAATAAATAGTTTAAAGTTTGAGTCTATCATATTAGGTTTTGGATTTATAGCTGTTTTTGTGTCTATCGCTTCAAAAGCATTTTCACATAATTTGTGTTTTCTGAAGAAACTGCAAGAGATATCTAACCCATACTTTCTGTGCAAGAGGGGCTTGTACATCTGCACAACATGTCTTTTAAAGTTCGAACCTATCTTATTGCATTTTTGAGTTATAGCAGTTTTTACTGTTTTATTGCTCCAAAAGCCTTTTCAGCCCATGAACAGTTGTTTGTGATTTTCGAAAAAAAAGTGCAAGAGCTATTAAAACCCTTTTTGCTGGGCAAGTAGGACCTGTAAATCTACACAATATATAGTTTAAAGTTTGAGTCTATCATATTAGGTTTTGGATTTATAGCTGTTTTAGTGTCTATCGCTTCAAAAGCATTTTCACATAATTTGTGTTTTCTGAAGAAACTGCAAGAGATATCTAACCCATACTTTCTGTGCAAGAGGGGCTTGTACATCTGCACAACATGTCTTTTAAAGTTTGAACCTATCTTATTGCATTTTTGAGTTATAGCAGTTTTTACTGTTTTATTGCTCCAAAAGCCTTTTCAGCCCATGAACAGTTGTTTGTGAGTTTCGAAAAAAAGTGCAAGAGCTATTCGAACCCTTTTTGCTGGGCAAGTAGGACCTGTAAATCTACACAATATATAATTTAAAGTTTGAGTCTATCATATTAGGTTTTGGATTTATAGCTGTTTTTGTGTCTATTGCTTCAAAAGCATTTTCACATAATTTGTGTTTTCTGAAGAAACTGCAAGAGATATCTAACCCATACTTTCTGTGCAAGAGGGGCTTGTACATCTGCACAACATATCTTTTAAAGTTTGAACCTATCTTATTGCATTTTTGAGTTATAGCAGTTTTTACTGTTTTATTGCTCCAAAAGCCTTTTCAGCCCATGAACAGTTGTTTGTGAGTTTCGAAAAAAGTGCAAGAGCTATTCGAAACCTTTTTGCTGGGCAAGTAGGACCTGTAAATCTACACAATATAGAGTTTAAAGTTTGAGTCTATCATATTAGGTTTTGGATTTATAGCTGTTTTTGTGTCTATTGCTTCAAAAGCATTTTCACATAATTTGTGTTTTCTGAAGAAACTGCAAGAGATATCTAACCCATACTTTCTGTGCAAGAGGGGCTTGTACATCTGCACAACATATCTTTTAAAGTTTGAACCTATCTTATTGCATTTTTGAGTTATAGCAGTTTTTACTGTTTTATTGCTCCAAAAGCCTTTTCAGCCCATGAACAGTTGTTTGTGAGTTTCGAAAAAAGTGCAAGAGCTATTCGAAACCTTTTTGCTGGGCAAGTAGGACCTGTAAATCTACACAATATAGAGTTTAAAGTTTGAGTCTATCATATTAGGTTTTGGATTTATAGCTGTTTTTGTGTCTATTGCTTCAAAAGCATTTTCACATAATTTGTGTTTTCTGAAGAAACTGCAAGAGATATCTAACCCATACTTTCTGTGCAAGAGGGGCTTGTACATCTGCACAACATGTCTTTTAAAGTTTGAACCTATCTTATTGCATTTTTGAGTTATAGCAGTTTTTACTGTTTTATTGCTCCAAAAGCCTTTTCAGCCCATGAACAGTTGTTTGTGAGTTTCGAAAAAAAGTGCAAGAGCTATTCGAACCCTTTTTGCTGGGCAAGTAGGACCTGTAAATCTACACAATATATAATTTAAAGTTTGAGTCTATCATATTAGGTTTTGGATTTATAGCTGTTTTTGTGTCTATTGCTTCAAAAGCATTTTCACATAATTTGTGTTTTCTGAAGAAACTGCAAGAGATATCTAACCCATACTTTCTGTGCAAGAGGGGCTTGTACATCTGCACAACATATCTTTTAAAGTTTGAACCTATCTTATTGCATTTTTGAGTTATAGCAGTTTTTACTGTTTTATTGCTCCAAAAGCCTTTTCAGCCCATGAACAGTTGTTTGTGAGTTTCGAAAAAAGTGCAAGAGCTATTCGAAACCTTTTTGCTGGGCAAGTAGGACCTGTAAATCTACACAATATAGAGTTTAAAGTTTGAGTCTATCATATTAGGTTTTGGATTTATAGCTGTTTTTGTGTCTATTGCTTCAAAAGCATTTTCACATAATTTGTGTTTTCTGAAGAAACTGCAAGAGATATCTAACCCATACTTTCTGTGCAAGAGGGGCTTGTACATCTGCACAACATATCTTTTAAAGTTCGAACCTATCTTATTGCATTTTGAGTTATAGCAGTTTTTACTGTTTTATTGCTCCAAAAGCCTTTTCAGCCCATGAACAGTTGTTTGTGATTTTCGAAAAAAAGTGCAAGAGCTATTCGAACCCTTTTTGCTGGGCAAGTAGGACCTGTAAATCTACACAATATAGAGTTTAAAGTTTGAGTCTATAATATTAGGTTTTGGATTTATAGCTGTTTTTGTGTCTATTGCTTCAAAAGCATTTTCACATAATTTGTGTTTTCTGAAGAAACTGCAAGAGATATCTAACCCATACTTTCTGTGCAAGAGGGGCTTGTACATCTGCACAACATGTCTTTTAAAGTTTGAACCCATCTTATTGCATTTTTGAGTTATAGCAGTTTTTACTGTTTTATTGCTCCAAAAGCCTTTTCAGCCCATGAACAGTTGTTTGTGAGTTTCGAAAAAAAGTGCAAGAGCTATTCGAACCCTTTTTGCTGGGCAAGTAGGACCTGTAAATCTACACAATATATAATTTAAAGTTTGAGTCTATCATATTAGGTTTTGGATTTATAGCTGTTTTTGTGTCTATTGCTTCAAAAGCATTTTCACATAATTTGTGTTTTCTGAAGAAACTGCAAGAGATATCTAACCCATACTTTCTGTGCAAGAGGGGCTTGTACATCTGCACAACATGTCTTTTAAAGTTTGAACCTATCTTATTGCATTTTTGAGTTATAGCAGTTTTTACTGTTTTATTGCTCCAAAAGCCTTTTCAGCCCATGAACAGTTGTTTGTGAGTTTCGAAAAAAAGTGCAAGAGCTATTCGAACCCTTTTTGCTGGGCAAGTAGGACCTGTAAATCTACACAATATATAATTTAAAGTTTGAGTCTATCATATTAGGTTTTGGATTTATAGCTGTTTTTGTGTCTATCGCTTCAAAAGCATTTTCACATAATTTGTGTTTTCTGAAGAAACTACAGGAGATATCTAACCCATACTTTCTGTGCAAGAGGGGCTTGTACATCTGCACAACATGTCTTTTAAAGTTCGAACCTATCTTATTGCATTTTTGAGTTATAGCAGTTTTTACTGTTTTATTGCTCCAAAAGCCTTTTCAGCCCATGAACAGTTGTTTGTGATTTTCGAAAAAAAGTGCAAGAGCTATTCGAACCCTTTTTGCTGGGCAAGTAGGACCTGTAAATCTACACAATATATAGTTTAAAGTTTGAGTCTATCATATTAGGTTTTGGATTTATAGCTGTTTTAGTGTCTATCGCTTCAAAAGCATTTTCACATAATTTGTGTTTTCTGAAGAAACTGCAAGAGATATCTAACCCATACTTTCTGTGCAAGAGGGGCTTGTACATCTGCACAACATGTCTTTTAAAGTTTGAACCTATCTTATTGCATTTTTGAGTTATAGCAGTTTTTACTGTTTTATTGCTCCAAAAGCCTTTTCAGCCCATGAACAGTTGTTTGTTAGTTTTGAAAAAAGTGCAAGAGCTATTAAAACCCTTTTTGCTGGGCAAGTAGGACCTGTAAATCTACACAATATATAGTTTAAAGTTTGAGTCTATCATATTAGGTTTTGGATTTATAGCTGTTTTAGTGTCTATCGCTTCAAAAGCATTTTCACATAATTTGTGTTTTCTGAAGAAACTGCAAGAGATATCTAACCCATACTTTCTGTGCAAGAGGGGCTTGTACATCTGCACAACATGTCTTTTAAAGTTTGAACCTATCTTATTGCATTTTTGAGTTATAGCAGTTTTTACTGTTTTATTGCTCCAAAAGCCTTTTCAGCCCATGAACAGTTGTTTGTTAGTTTTGAAAAAAGTGCAAGAGCTATTAAAACCCTTTTTGCTGGGCAAGTAGGACCTGTAAATCTACACAATAAATAGTTTAAAGTTTGAGTCTATCATATTAGGTTTTGGATTTATAGCTGTTTTTGTGTCTATCGCTTCAAAAGCATTTTCACATAATTTGTGTTTTCTGAAGAAACTGCAAGAGATATCTAACCCATACTTTCTGTGCAAGAGGGGCTTGTACATCTGCACAACATGTCTTTTAAAGTTCGAACCTATCTTATTGCATTTTTGAGTTATAGCAGTTTTTACTGTTTTATTGCTCCAAAAGCCTTTTCAGCCCATGAACAGTTGTTTGTGATTTTCGAAAAAAAGTGCAAGAGCTATTAAAACCCTTTTTGCTGGGCAAGTAGGACCTGTAAATCTACACAATATATAGTTTAAAGTTTGAGTCTATCATATTAGGTTTTGGATTTATAGCTGTTTTAGTGTCTATCGCTTCAAAAGCATTTTCACATAATTTGTGTTTTCTGAAGAAACTGCAAGAGATATCTAACCCATACTTTCTGTGCAAGAGGGGCTTGTACATCTGCACAACATGTCTTTTAAAGTTTGAACCTATCTTATTGCATTTTTGAGTTATAGCAGTTTTTACTGTTTTATTGCTCCAAAAGCCTTTTCAGCCCATGAACAATTGTTTGTGAGTTTCGAAAAAAGTGCAAGAGCTATTCGAAACCTTTTTGCTGGGCAAGTAGGACCTGTAAATCTACACAATATAGAGTTTAAAGTTTGAGTCTATCATATTAGGTTTTGGATTTATAGCTGTTTTTGTGTCTATTGCTTCAAAAGCATTTTCACATAATTTGTGTTTTCTGAAGAAACTGCAAGAGATATCTAACCCATACTTTCTGTGCAAGAGGGGCTTGTACATCTGCACAACATGTCTTTTAAAGTTTGAACCTATCTTATTGCATTTTTGAGTTATAGCAGTTTTTACTGTTTTATTGCTCCAAAAGCCTTTTCAGCCCATGAACAGTTGTTTGTTAGTTTTGAAAAAAGTGCAAGAGCTATTAAAACCCTTTTTGCTGGGCAAGTAGGACCTGTAAATCTACACAATAAATAGTTTAAAGTTTGAGTCTATCATATTAGGTTTTGGATTTATAGCTGTTTTAGTGTCTATCGCTTCAAAAGCATTTTCACATAATTTGTGTTTTCTGAAGAAACTGCAAGAGATATCTAACCCATACTTTCTGTGCAAGAGGGGCTTGTACATCTGCACAACATGTCTTTTAAAGTTTGAACCTATCTTATTGCATTTTTGAGTTATAGCAGTTTTTACTGTTTTATTGCTCCAAAAGCCTTTTCAGCCCATGAACAGTTGTTTGTGAGTTTTGAAAAAAGTGCAAGAGCTATTCAAACCCTTTTTGCTGGGCAAGTAGGACCTGTAAATCTACACAATATAGAGTTTAAAGTTTGAGTCTATCATATTAGGTTTTGGATTTATAGCTGTTTTAGTGTCCATCGCTTCAAAAGCATTTTCACATAATTTGTGTTTTCTGAAGAAACTGCAAGAGATATCTAACCCATACTTTCTGTGCAAGAGGGGCTTGTACATCTGCACAACATGTCTTTTATAGTTTGAACCTATCTTATTGCATTTTTGAGTTATAGCAGTTTTTACTGTTTTATTGCTCCAAAAGCCTTTTCAGCCCATGAACAGTTGTTTGTGAGTTTCGAAAAAAAGTGCAAGAGGTATTCAAACCCTTTTTGGTGGGCAAGTAGGACCTGTAAATCTACACAATATATAGTTTAAAGTTTGAGTCTATCATATTAGGTTTTCGATTTATAGCTGTTTTAGTGTCTATCGCTTCAAAAGCATTTTCACATAATTTGTGTTTTCTGAAGAAACTGCAAGAGATATCTAACCCATACTTTCTGTGCAAGAGGGGCTTGTACATCTGCACAACATATCTTTTAAAGTTCGAACCTATCTTATTGCATTTTGAGTTATAGCAGTTTTTACTGTTTTATTGCTCCAAAAGCCTTTTCAGCCCATGAACAGTTGTTTGTGAGTTTCGAAAAAAAGTGCAAGAGCTATTCGAACCCTTTTTGCTGGGCAAGTAGGACCTGTAAATCTACACAATATATAATTTAAAGTTTGAGTCTATCATATTAGGTTTTGGATTTATAGCTGTTTTTGTGTCTATTGCTTCAAAAGCATTTTCACATAATTTGTGTTTTCTGAAGAAACTGCAAGAGATATCTAACCCATACTTTCTGTGCAAGAGGGGCTTGTACATCTGCACAACATGTCTTTTAAAGTTTGAACCTATCTTATTGCATTTTTGAGTTATAGCAGTTTTTACTGTTTTATTGCTCCAAAAGCCTTTTCAGCCCATGAACAGTTGTTTGTGAGTTTCGAAAAAAAGTGCAAGAGCTATTCGAACCCTTTTTGCTGGGCAAGTAGGACCTGTAAATCTACACAATATATAATTTAAAGTTTGAGTCTATCATATTAGGTTTTGGATTTATAGCTGTTTTTGTGTCTATCGCTTCAAAAGCATTTTCACATAATTTGTGTTTTCTGAAGAAACTACAGGAGATATCTAACCCATACTTTCTGTGCAAGAGGGGCTTGTACATCTGCACAACATGTCTTTTAAAGTTCGAACCTATCTTATTGCATTTTTGAGTTATAGCAGTTTTTACTGTTTTATTGCTCCAAAAGCCTTTTCAGCCCATGAACAGTTGTTTGTGATTTTCGAAAAAAAGTGCAAGAGCTATTCGAACCCTTTTTGCTGGGCAAGTAGGACCTGTAAATCTACACAATATATAGTTTAAAGTTTGAGTCTATCATATTAGGTTTTGGATTTATAGCTGTTTTAGTGTCTATCGCTTCAAAAGCATTTTCACATAATTTGTGTTTTCTGAAGAAACTGCAAGAGATATCTAACCCATACTTTCTGTGCAAGAGGGGCTTGTACATCTGCACAACATGTCTTTTAAAGTTTGAACCTATCTTATTGCATTTTTGAGTTATAGCAGTTTTTACTGTTTTATTGCTCCAAAAGCCTTTTCAGCCCATGAACAGTTGTTTGTTAGTTTTGAAAAAAGTGCAAGAGCTATTAAAACCCTTTTTGCTGGGCAAGTAGGACCTGTAAATCTACACAATATATAGTTTAAAGTTTGAGTCTATCATATTAGGTTTTGGATTTATAGCTGTTTTAGTGTCTATCGCTTCAAAAGCATTTTCACATAATTTGTGTTTTCTGAAGAAACTGCAAGAGATATCTAACCCATACTTTCTGTGCAAGAGTAGCTTGTACATCTGCACAACATATCTTTTAAAGTTTGAACCTATCTTATTGCATTTTTGAGTTATAGCAGTTTTTACTGTTTTATTGCTCCAAAAGCCTTTTCAGCCTATGAACAGTTGTTTGTGAGTTTCGAAAAAAAGTGCAAGAGCTATTCAAACCATTTTTGCTGGGCAAGTAGGACCTGTAAATCTACACAATATATAGTTTAAAGTTTGAGTCTATCATATTAGGTTTTGGATTTATAGCTGTTTTTGTGTATATTGCTTCAAAAGCATTTACACATAATTTGTGTTTTCTGAAGAAACTACAGGAGATATCTAACCCATACTTTCTGTGCAAGAGGGGCTTGTACATCTGCACAACATGTCTTTTAAAGTTTGAACCTATCTTATTGCATTTTTGAGTTATAGCAGTTTTTACTGTTTTATTGCTCCAAAAGCCTTTTCAGCCCATGAACAGTTGTTTGTGAGTTTCGAAAAAAGTGCAAGAGCTATTCGAACCCTTTTTGCTGGGCAAGTAGGACCTGTAAATCTACACAATATATAATTTAAAGTTTGAGTCTATCATATTAGGTTTTGGATTTATAGCTGTTTTTGTGTCTATTGCTTCAAAAGCATTTTCACATAATTTGTGTTCTCTGAAGAAACTGCAAGAGATATCTAACCCATACTTTCTGTGCAAGAGGGGCTTGTACATCTGCACAACATGTCTTTTAAAGTTTGAACCTATCTTATTGCATTTTTGAGTTATAGCAGTTTTTACTGTTTTATTGCTCCAAAAGCCTTTTCAGCCCATGAACAGTTGTTTGTGAGTTTCGAAAAAAAAGTGCAAGAGCTATTCGAACCCTTTTTGCTGGGCAAGTAGGACCTGTAAATCTACATAATATATAGTTTAAAGTTTGAGTCTATCATATTAGGTTTTGGATTTATAGCTGTTTTTGTGTATATTGCTTCAAAAGCATTTACACATAATTTGTGTTTTCTGAAGAAACTACAGGAGATATCTAACCCATACTTTCTGTGCAAGAGGGGCTTGTACATCTGCACAACATGTCTTTTAAAGTTTGAACCTATCTTATTGCATTTTTGAGTTATAGCAGTTTTTACTGTTTTATTGCTCCAAAAGCCTTTTCAGCCCATGAACAGTTGTTTGTGAGTTTTGAAAAAAGTGCAAGAGCTATTCAAACCCTTTTTGCTGGGCAAGTAGGACCTGTAAATCTACACAATATAGAGTTTAAAGTTTGAGTCTATCATATTAGGTTTTGGATTTATAGCTGTTTTAGTGTCTATCGCTTCAAAAGCATTTTCACATAATTTGTGTTTTCTGAAGAAACTGCAAGAGATATCTAACCCATACTTTCTGTGCAAGAGTAGCTTGTACATCTGCACAACATATCTTTTAAAGTTTGAACCTATCTTATTGCATTTTTGAGTTATAGCAGTTTTTACAGTTTTATGCTCCAAAAGCCTTTTCAGCCTATGAACAGTTGTTTGTGAGTTTCGAAAAAAAGTGCAAGAGCTATTCAAACCATTTTTGCTGGGCAAGTAGGACCTGTAAATCTACACAATATATAGTTTAAAGTTTGAGTCTATCATATTAGGTTTTGGATTTATAGCTGTTTTTGTGTATATTGCTTCAAAAGCATTTACACATAATTTGTGTTTTCTGAAGAAACTACAGGAGATATCTAACCCATACTTTCTGTGCAAGAGGGGCTTGTACATCTGCACAACATGTCTTTTAAAGTTTGAACCTATCTTATTGCATTTTTGAGTTATAGCAGTTTTTACTGTTTTATTGCTCCAAAAGCCTTTTCAGCCCATGAACAGTTGTTTGTGAGTTTCGAAAAAAAGTGCAAGAGCTATTCAAACCATTTTTGCTGGGCAAGTAGGACCTGTAAATCTACACAATATATAGTTTAAAGTTTGAGTCTATCATATTAGGTTTGGGATTTATAGCTGTTTTTGTGTCTATTGCTTCAAAAGCATTTTCAAATAATTTGTGTTTTCTGAAGAAACCGCAAGAGATATCTAACCCATACTTTCTGTGCAAGAGGGGCTTGTACATCTGCACAACATGTCTTTTAAAGTTTGAACCTATCTTATTGCATTTTTGAGTTATAGCAGTTTTTACTGTTTTATTGCTCCAAAAGCCTTTTCAGCCCATGAACAGTTGTTTGTGAGTTTCGAAAAAAAAGTGCAAGAGCTATTCGAACCCTTTTTGCTGGGCAAGTAGGACCTGTAAATCTACATAATATATAGTTTAAAGTTTGAGTCTATCATATTAGGTTTTGGATTTATAGCTGTTTTTGTGTATATTGCTTCAAAAGCATTTACACATAATTTGTGTTTTCTGAAGAAACTACAGGAGATATCTAACCCATACTTTCTGTGCAAGAGGGGCTTGTACATCTGCACAACATGTCTTTTAAAGTTTGAACCTATCTTATTGCATTTTTGAGTTATAGCAGTTTTTACTGTTTTATTGCTCCAAAAGCCTTTTCAGCCCATGAACAGTTGTTTGTGAGTTTTGAAAAAAGTGCAAGAGCTATTCAAACCCTTTTTGCTGGGCAAGTAGGACCTGTAAATCTACACAATATAGAGTTTAAAGTTTGAGTCTATCATATTAGGTTTTGGATTTATAGCTGTTTTAGTGTCTATCGCTTCAAAAGCATTTTCACATAATTTGTGTTTTCTGAAGAAACTGCAAGAGATATCTAACCCATACTTTCTGTGCAAGAGTAGCTTGTACATCTGCACAACATATCTTTTAAAGTTTGAACCTATCTTATTGCATTTTTGAGTTATAGCAGTTTTTACTGTTTTATTGCTCCAAAAGCCTTTTCAGCCTATGAACAGTTGTTTGTGAGTTTCGAAAAAAAGTGCAAGAGCTATTCAAACCATTTTTGCTGGGCAAGTAGGACCTGTAAATCTACACAATATATAGTTTAAAGTTTGAGTCTATCATATTAGGTTTTGGATTTATAGCTGTTTTTGTGTATATTGCTTCAAAAGCATTTACACATAATTTGTGTTTTCTGAAGAAACTACAGGAGATATCTAACCCATACTTTCTGTGCAAGAGGGGCTTGTACATCTGCACAACATGTCTTTTAAAGTTTGAACCTATCTTATTGCATTTTTGAGTTATAGCAGTTTTTACTGTTTTATTGCTCCAAAAGCCTTTTCAGCCCATGAACAATTGTTTGTGAGTTTCGAAAAAAGTGCAAGAGCTATTCGAAACCTTTTTGCTGGGCAAGTAGGACCTGTAAATCTACACAATATAGAGTTTAAAGTTTGAGTCTATCATATTAGGTTTTGGATTTATAGCTGTTTTTGTGTCTATTGCTTCAAAAGCATTTTCACATAATTTGTGTTTTCTGAAGAAACTGCAAGAGATATCTAACCCATACTTTCTGTGCAAGAGGGGCTTGTACATCTGCACAACATGTCTTTTAAAGTTTGAACCTATCTTATTGCATTTTTGAGTTATAGCAGTTTTTACTGTTTTATTGCTCCAAAAGCCTTTTCAGCCCATGAACAGTTGTTTGTTAGTTTTGAAAAAAGTGCAAGAGCTATTAAAACCCTTTTTGCTGGGCAAGTAGGACCTGTAAATCTACACAATAAATAGTTTAAAGTTTGAGTCTATCATATTAGGTTTTGGATTTATAGCTGTTTTAGTGTCTATCGCTTCAAAAGCATTTTCACATAATTTGTGTTTTCTGAAGAAACTGCAAGAGATATCTAACCCATACTTTCTGTGCAAGAGGGGCTTGTACATCTGCACAACATGTCTTTTAA
Organism: Eucyclogobius newberryi; assembly: GCF_026437365.1. Lineage (NCBI taxonomy): Eukaryota > Metazoa > Chordata > Actinopteri > Gobiiformes > Gobiidae > Eucyclogobius > Eucyclogobius newberryi. The sequence goes on along the minus strand of NW_027316500.1, from coordinate 2,517,627 downwards.
AGTTTGAACCTATCTTATTGCATTTTTGAGTTATAGCAGTTTTTACTGTTTTATTGCTCCAAAAGCCTTTTCAGCCCATGAACAGTTGTTTGTGAGTTTTGAAAAAAGTGCAAGAGCTATTCAAACCCTTTTTGCTGGGCAAGTAGGACCTGTAAATCTACACAATATAGAGTTTAAAGTTTGAGTCTATCATATTAGGTTTTGGATTTATAGCTGTTTTAGTGTCCATCGCTTCAAAAGCATTTTCACATAATTTGTGTTTTCTGAAGAAACTGCAAGAGATATCTAACCCATACTTTCTGTGCAAGAGGGGCTTGTACATCTGCACAACATGTCTTTTATAGTTTGAACCTATCTTATTGCATTTTTGAGTTATAGCAGTTTTTACTGTTTTATTGCTCCAAAAGCCTTTTCAGCCCATGAACAGTTGTTTGTGAGTTTCGAAAAAAAGTGCAAGAGGTATTCAAACCCTTTTTGGTGGGCAAGTAGGACCTGTAAATCTACACAATATATAGTTTAAAGTTTGAGTCTATCATATTAGGTTTTCGATTTATAGCTGTTTTAGTGTCTATCGCTTCAAAAGCATTTTCACATAATTTGTGTTTTCTGAAGAAACTGCAAGAGATATCTAACCCCTACTTTCTGTGCAAGAGGGGCTTGTACATCTGCACAACATATCTTTTAAAGTTCGAACCTATCTTATTGCATTTTGAGTTATAGCAGTTTTTACTGTTTTATTGCTCCAAAAGCCTTTTCAGCCCATGAACAGTTGTTTGTGAGTTTCGAAAAAAAGTGCAAGAGCTATTCGAACCCTTTTTGCTGGGCAAGTAGGACCTGTAAATCTACACAATATATAATTTAAAGTTTGAGTCTATCATATTAGGTTTTGGATTTATAGCTGTTTTTGTGTCTATTGCTTCAAAAGCATTTTCACATAATTTGTGTTTTCTGAAGAAACTGCAAGAGATATCTAACCCATACTTTCTGTGCAAGAGGGGCTTGTACATCTGCACAACATGTCTTTTAAAGTTTGAACCTATCTTATTGCATTTTTGAGTTATAGCAGTTTTTACTGTTTTATTGCTCCAAAAGCCTTTTCAGCCCATGAACAGTTGTTTGTGAGTTTCGAAAAAAAGTGCAAGAGCTATTCGAACCCTTTTTGCTGGGCAAGTAGGACCTGTAAATCTACACAATATATAATTTAAAGTTTGAGTCTATCATATTAGGTTTTGGATTTATAGCTGTTTTTGTGTCTATCGCTTCAAAAGCATTTTCACATAATTTGTGTTTTCTGAAGAAACTACAGGAGATATCTAACCCATACTTTCTGTGCAAGAGGGGCTTGTACATCTGCACAACATGTCTTTTAAAGTTCGAACCTATCTTATTGCATTTTTGAGTTATAGCAGTTTTTACTGTTTTATTGCTCCAAAAGCCTTTTCAGCCCATGAACAGTTGTTTGTGATTTTCGAAAAAAAGTGCAAGAGCTATTCGAACCCTTTTTGCTGGGCAAGTAGGACCTGTAAATCTACACAATATATAGTTTAAAGTTTGAGTCTATCATATTAGGTTTTGGATTTATAGCTGTTTTAGTGTCTATCGCTTCAAAAGCATTTTCACATAATTTGTGTTTTCTGAAGAAACTGCAAGAGATATCTAACCCATACTTTCTGTGCAAGAGGGGCTTGTACATCTGCACAACATGTCTTTTAAAGTTTGAACCTATCTTATTGCATTTTTGAGTTATAGCAGTTTTTACTGTTTTATTGCTCCAAAAGCCTTTTCAGCCCATGAACAGTTGTTTGTTAGTTTTGAAAAAAGTGCAAGAGCTATTAAAACCCTTTTTGCTGGGCAAGTAGGACCTGTAAATCTACACAATATATAGTTTAAAGTTTGAGTCTATCATATTAGGTTTTGGATTTATAGCTGTTTTAGTGTCTATCGCTTCAAAAGCATTTTCACATAATTTGTGTTTTCTGAAGAAACTGCAAGAGATATCTAACCCATACTTTCTGTGCAAGAGTAGCTTGTACATCTGCACAACATATCTTTTAAAGTTTGAACCTATCTTATTGCATTTTTGAGTTATAGCAGTTTTTACTGTTTTATTGCTCCAAAAGCCTTTTCAGCCCATGAACAGTTGTTTGTGAGTTTCGAAAAAAAAGTGCAAGAGCTATTCGAACCCTTTTTGCTGGGCAAGTAGGACCTGTAAATCTACATAATATATAGTTTAAAGTTTGAGTCTATCATATTAGGTTTTGGATTTATAGCTGTTTTTGTGTATATTGCTTCAAAAGCATTTACACATAATTTGTGTTTTCTGAAGAAACTACAGGAGATATCTAACCCATACTTTCTGTGCAAGAGGGGCTTGTACATCTGCACAACATGTCTTTTAAAGTTTGAACCTATCTTATTGCATTTTTGAGTTATAGCAGTTTTTACTGTTTTATTGCTCCAAAAGCCTTTTCAGCCCATGAACAGTTGTTTGTGAGTTTTGAAAAAAGTGCAAGAGCTATTCAAACCCTTTTTGCTGGGCAAGTAGGACCTGTAAATCTACACAATATAGAGTTTAAAGTTTGAGTCTATCATATTAGGTTTTGGATTTATAGCTGTTTTAGTGTCTATCGCTTCAAAAGCATTTTCACATAATTTGTGTTTTCTGAAGAAACTGCAAGAGATATCTAACCCATACTTTCTGTGCAAGAGTAGCTTGTACATCTGCACAACATATCTTTTAAAGTTTGAACCTATCTTATTGCATTTTTGAGTTATAGCAGTTTTTACAGTTTTATGCTCCAAAAGCCTTTTCAGCCTATGAACAGTTGTTTGTGAGTTTCGAAAAAAAGTGCAAGAGCTATTCAAACCATTTTTGCTGGGCAAGTAGGACCTGTAAATCTACACAATATATAGTTTAAAGTTTGAGTCTATCATATTAGGTTTTGGATTTATAGCTGTTTTTGTGTATATTGCTTCAAAAGCATTTACACATAATTTGTGTTTTCTGAAGAAACTACAGGAGATATCTAACCCATACTTTCTGTGCAAGAGGGGCTTGTACATCTGCACAACATGTCTTTTAAAGTTTGAACCTATCTTATTGCATTTTTGAGTTATAGCAGTTTTTACTGTTTTATTGCTCCAAAAGCCTTTTCAGCCCATGAACAGTTGTTTGTGAGTTTCGAAAAAAAGTGCAAGAGCTATTCAAACCATTTTTGCTGGGCAAGTAGGACCTGTAAATCTACACAATATATAGTTTAAAGTTTGAGTCTATCATATTAGGTTTGGGATTTATAGCTGTTTTTGTGTCTATTGCTTCAAAAGCATTTTCAAATAATTTGTGTTTTCTGAAGAAACCGCAAGAGATATCTAACCCATACTTTCTGTGCAAGAGGGGCTTGTACATCTGCACAACATGTCTTTTAAAGTTTGAACCTATCTTATTGCATTTTTGAGTTATAGCAGTTTTTACTGTTTTATTGCTCCAAAAGCCTTTTCAGCCCATGAACAGTTGTTTGTGAGTTTCGAAAAAAAAGTGCAAGAGCTATTCGAACCCTTTTTGCTGGGCAAGTAGGACCTGTAAATCTACATAATATATAGTTTAAAGTTTGAGTCTATCATATTAGGTTTTGGATTTATAGCTGTTTTTGTGTATATTGCTTCAAAAGCATTTACACATAATTTGTGTTTTCTGAAGAAACTACAGGAGATATCTAACCCATACTTTCTGTGCAAGAGGGGCTTGTACATCTGCACAACATGTCTTTTAAAGTTTGAACCTATCTTATTGCATTTTTGAGTTATAGCAGTTTTTACTGTTTTATTGCTCCAAAAGCCTTTTCAGCCCATGAACAGTTGTTTGTGAGTTTTGAAAAAAGTGCAAGAGCTATTCAAACCCTTTTTGCTGGGCAAGTAGGACCTGTAAATCTACACAATATAGAGTTTAAAGTTTGAGTCTATCATATTAGGTTTTGGATTTATAGCTGTTTTAGTGTCTATCGCTTCAAAAGCATTTTCACATAATTTGTGTTTTCTGAAGAAACTGCAAGAGATATCTAACCCATACTTTCTGTGCAAGAGTAGCTTGTACATCTGCACAACATATCTTTTAAAGTTTGAACCTATCTTATTGCATTTTTGAGTTATAGCAGTTTTTACTGTTTTATTGCTCCAAAAGCCTTTTCAGCCTATGAACAGTTGTTTGTGAGTTTCGAAAAAAAGTGCAAGAGCTATTCAAACCATTTTTGCTGGGCAAGTAGGACCTGTAAATCTACACAATATATAGTTTAAAGTTTGAGTCTATCATATTAGGTTTTGGATTTATAGCTGTTTTTGTGTATATTGCTTCAAAAGCATTTACACATAATTTGTGTTTTCTGAAGAAACTACAGGAGATATCTAACCCATACTTTCTGTGCAAGAGGGGCTTGTACATCTGCACAACATGTCTTTTAAAGTTTGAACCTATCTTATTGCATTTTTGAGTTATAGCAGTTTTTACTGTTTTATTGCTCCAAAAGCCTTTTCAGCCCATGAACAGTTGTTTGTGAGTTTCGAAAAAAAGTGCAAGAGCTATTCAAACCATTTTTGCTGGGCAAGTAGGACCTGTAAATCTACACAATATATAGTTTAAAGTTTGAGTCTATCATATTAGGTTTGGGATTTATAGCTGTTTTTGTGTCTATTGCTTCAAAAGCATTTTCAAATAATTTGTGTTTTCTGAAGAAACCGCAAGAGATATCTAACCCATACTTTCTGTGCAAGAGGGGCTTGTACATCTGCACAACATATCTTTTAAAGTTTGAACCTATCTTATTGCATTTTTGAGTTATAGCAGTTTTTACTGTTTTATTGCTCCAAAAGCCTTTTCAGCCCATGAACAATTGTTTGTGAGTTTCGAAAAAAGTGCAAGAGCTATTCGAAACCTTTTTGCTGGGCAAGTAGGACCTGTAAATCTACACAATATAGAGTTTAAAGTTTGATTCTATCATATTAGGTTTTGGATTTATAGCTGTTTTTGTGTCTATTGCTTCAAAAGCATTTTCACATAATTTGTGTTTTCTGAAGAAACTGCAAGAGATATCTAACCCATACTTTCTGTGCAAGAGGGGCTTGTACATCTGCACAACATGTCTTTTAAAGTTTGAACCTATCTTATTGCATTTTTGAGTTATAGCAGTTTTTACTGTTTTATTGCTCCAAAAGCCTTTTCAGCCCATGAACAGTTGTTTGTTAGTTTTGAAAAAAGTGCAAGAGCTATTAAAACCCTTTTTGCTGGGCAAGTAGGACCTGTAAATCTACACAATAAATAGTTTAAAGTTTGAGTCTATCATATTAGGTTTTGGATTTATAGCTGTTTTAGTGTCTATCGCTTCAAAAGCATTTTCACATAATTTGTGTTTTCTGAAGAAACTGCAAGAGATATCTAACCCATACTTTCTGTGCAAGAGGGGCTTGTACATCTGCACAACATGTCTTTTAAAGTTCGAACCTATCTTATTGCATTTTTGAGTTATAGCAGTTTTTACTGTTTTATTGCTCCAAAAGCCTTTTCAGCCCATGAACAGTTGTTTGTGATTTTCGAAAAAAAGTGCAAGAGCTATTCAAACCCTTTTTGCTGGGCAAGTAGGACCTGTAAATCTACACAATATATAGTTTAAAGTTTGAGTCTATCATATTAGGTTTTGGATTTATAGCTGTTTTAGTGTCTATCGCTTCAAAAGCATTTTCACATAATTTGTGTTTTCTGAAGAAACTGCAAGAGATATCTAACCCATACTTTCTGTGCAAGAGGGGCTTGTACATCTGCACAACATGTCTTTTAAAGTTTGAACCTATCTTATTGCATTTTTGAGTTATAGCAGTTTTTACTGTTTTATTGCTCCAAAAGCCTTTTCAGCCCATGAACAATTGTTTGTGAGTTTCGAAAAAAGTGCAAGAGCTATTCGAAACCTTTTTGCTGGGCAAGTAGGACCTGTAAATCTACACAATATATAATTTAAAGTTTGAGTCTATCATATTAGGTTTTGGATTTATAGCTGTTTTTGTGTCTATTGCTTCAAAAGCATTTTCACATAATTTGTGTTTTCTGAAGAAACTGCAAGAGATATCTAACCCATACTTTCTGTGCAAGAGGGGCTTGTACATCTGCACAACATGTCTTTTAAAGTTTGAACCTATCTTATTGCATTTTTGAGTTATAGCAGTTTTTACTGTTTTATTGCTCCAAAAGCCTTTTCAGCCCATGAACAGTTGTTTGTGAGTTTCGAAAAAAAGTGCAAGAGCTATTCGAACCCTTTTTGCTGGGCAAGTAGGACCTGTAAATCTACACAATATATAATTTAAAGTTTGAGTCTATCATATTAGGTTTTGGATTTATAGCTGTTTTTGTGTCTATCGCTTCAAAAGCATTTTCACATAATTTGTGTTTTCTGAAGAAACTACAGGAGATATCTAACCCATACTTTCTGTGCAAGAGGGGCTTGTACATCTGCACAACATGTCTTTTAAAGTTCGAACCTATCTTATTGCATTTTTGAGTTATAGCAGTTTTTACTGTTTTATTGCTCCAAAAGCCTTTTCAGCCCATGAACAGTTGTTTGTGATTTTCGAAAAAAAGTGCAAGAGCTATTCGAACCCTTTTTGCTCGGCAAGTAGGACCTGTAAATCTACACAATATATAGTTTAAAGTTTGAGTCTATCATATTAGGTTTTGGATTTATAGCTGTTTTAGTGTCTATCGCTTCAAAAGCATTTTCACATAATTTGTGTTTTCTGAAGAAACTGCAAGAGATATCTAACCCATACTTTCTGTGCAAGAGGGGCTTGTACATCTGCACAACATGTCTTTTAAAGTTCGAACCTATCTTATTGCATTTTTGAGTTATAGCAGTTTTTACTGTTTTATTGCTCCAAAAGCCTTTTCAGCCCATGAACAGTTGTTTGTGATTTTCGAAAAAAAGTGCAAGAGCTATTCAAACCCTTTTTGCTGGGCAAGTAGGACCTGTAAATCTACACAATATATAGTTTAAAGTTTGAGTCTATCATATTAGGTTTTGGATTTATAGCTGTTTTTGTGTATATTGCTTCAAAAGCATTTACACATAATTTGTGTTTTCTGAAGAAACTACAGGAGATATCTAACCCATACTTTCTGTGCAAGAGGGGCTTGTACATCTGCACAACATGTCTTTTAAAGTTTGAACCTATCTTATTGCATTTTTGAGTTATAGCAGTTTTTACTGTTTTATTGCTCCAAAAGCCTTTTCAGCCCATGAACAGTTGTTTGTGAGTTTCGAAAAAAAGTGCAAGAGCTATTCAAACCATTTTTGCTGGGCAAGTAGGACCTGTAAATCTACACAATATATAGTTTAAAGTTTGAGTCTATCATATTAGGTTTGGGATTTATAGCTGTTTTTGTGTCTATTGCTTCAAAAGCATTTTCAAATAATTTGTGTTTTCTGAAGAAACCGCAAGAGATATCTAACCCATACTTTCTGTGCAAGAGGGGCTTGTACATCTGCACAACATATCTTTTAAAGTTTGAACCTATCTTATTGCATTTTTGAGTTATAGCAGTTTTTACTGTTTTATTGCTCCAAAAGCCTTTTCAGCCCATGAACAATTGTTTGTGAGTTTCGAAAAAAGTGCAAGAGCTATTCGAAACCTTTTTGCTGGGCAAGTAGGACCTGTAAATCTACACAATATAGAGTTTAAAGTTTGATTCTATCATATTAGGTTTTGGATTTATAGCTGTTTTTGTGTCTATTGCTTCAAAAGCATTTTCACATAATTTGTGTTTTCTGAAGAAACTGCAAGAGATATCTAACCCATACTTTCTGTGCAAGAGGGGCTTGTACATCTGCACAACATGTCTTTTAAAGTTTGAACCTATCTTATTGCATTTTTGAGTTATAGCAGTTTTTACTGTTTTATTGCTCCAAAAGCCTTTTCAGCCCATGAACAGTTGTTTGCTAGTTTTGAAAAAAGTGCAAGAGCTATTAAAACCCTTTTTGCTGGGCAAGTAGGACCTGTAAATCTACACAATAAATAGTTTAAAGTTTGAGTCTATCATATTAGGTTTTGGATTTATAGCTGTTTTAGTGTCTATCGCTTCAAAAGCATTTTCACATAATTTGTGTTTTCTGAAGAAACTGCAAGAGATATCTAACCCATACTTTCTGTGCAAGAGGGGCTTGTACATCTGCACAACATGTCTTTTAAAGTTCGAACCTATCTTATTGCATTTTTGAGTTATAGCAGTTTTTACTGTTTTATTGCTCCAAAAGCCTTTTCAGCCCATGAACAGTTGTTTGTGATTTTCGAAAAAAAGTGCAAGAGCTATTCAAACCCTTTTTGCTGGGCAAGTAGGACCTGTAAATCTACACAATATATAGTTTAAAGTTTGAGTCTATCATATTAGGTTTTGGATTTATAGCTGTTTTAGTGTCTATCGCTTCAAAAGCATTTTCACATAATTTGTGTTTTCTGAAGAAACTGCAAGAGATATCTAACCCATACTTTCTGTGCAAGAGGGGCTTGTACATCTGCACAACATGTCTTTTAAAGTTTGAACCTATCTTATTGCATTTTTGAGTTATAGCAGTTTTTACTGTTTTATTGCTCCAAAAGCCTTTTCAGCCCATGAACAATTGTTTGTGAGTTTCGAAAAAAGTGCAAGAGCTATTCGAAACCTTTTTGCTGGGCAAGTAGGACCTGTAAATCTACACAATATATAATTTAAAGTTTGAGTCTATCATATTAGGTTTTGGATTTATAGCTGTTTTTGTGTCTATTGCTTCAAAAGCATTTTCACATAATTTGTGTTTTCTGAAGAAACTGCAAGAGATATCTAACCCATACTTTCTGTGCAAGAGGGGCTTGTACATCTGCACAACATGTCTTTTAAAGTTTGAACCTATCTTATTGCATTTTTGAGTTATAGCAGTTTTTACTGTTTTATTGCTCCAAAAGCCTTTTCAGCCCATGAACAGTTGTTTGTGAGTTTCGAAAAAAAGTGCAAGAGCTATTCGAACCCTTTTTGCTGGGCAAGTAGGACCTGTAAATCTACACAATATATAATTTAAAGTTTGAGTCTATCATATTAGGTTTTGGATTTATAGCTGTTTTTGTGTCTATCGCTTCAAAAGCATTTTCACATAATTTGTGTTTTCTGAAGAAACTACAGGAGATATCTAACCCATACTTTCTGTGCAAGAGGGGCTTGTACATCTGCACAACATGTCTTTTAAAGTTCGAACCTATCTTATTGCATTTTTGAGTTATAGCAGTTTTTACTGTTTTATTGCTCCAAAAGCCTTTTCAGCCCATGAACAGTTGTTTGTGATTTTCGAAAAAAAGTGCAAGAGCTATTCGAACCCTTTTTGCTCGGCAAGTAGGACCTGTAAATCTACACAATATATAGTTTAAAGTTTGAGTCTATCATATTAGGTTTTGGATTTATAGCTGTTTTAGTGTCTATCGCTTCAAAAGCATTTTCACATAATTTGTGTTTTCTGAAGAAACTGCAAGAGATATCTAACCCATACTTTCTGTGCAAGAGGGGCTTGTACATCTGCACAACTTGTCTTTTAAAGTTTGAACCTATCTTATTGCATTTTTGAGTTATAGCAGTTTTTACTGTTTTATTGCTCCAAAAGCCTTTTCAGCCCATGAACAGTTGTTTGTGAGTTTCGAAAAAAAGTGCAAGAGCTATTCAAACCATTTTTGCTGGGCAAGTAGGACCTGTAAATCTACACAATATATAGTTTAAAGTTTGAGTCTATCATATTAGGTTTGGGATTTATAGCTGTTTTTGTGTCTATTGCTTCAAAAGCATTTTCAAATAATTTGTGTTTTCTGAAGAAACCGCAAGAGATATCTAACCCATACTTTCTGTGCAAGAGGGGCTTGTACATCTGCACAACATATCTTTTAAAGTTTGAACCTATCTTATTGCATTTTTGAGTTATAGCAGTTTTTACTGTTTTATTGCTCCAAAAGCCTTTTCAGCCCATGAACAATTGTTTGTGAGTTTCGAAAAAAGTGCAAGAGCTATTCGAAACCTTTTTGCTGGGCAAGTAGGACCTGTAAATCTACACAATATAGAGTTTAAAGTTTGAGTCTATCATATTAGGTTTTGGATTTATAGCTGTTTTTGTGTCTATTGCTTCAAAAGCATTTTCACATAATTTGTGTTTTCTGAAGAAACTGCAAGAGATATCTAACCCATACTTTCTGTGCAAGAGGGGCTTGTACATCTGCACAACATGTCTTTTAAAGTTTGAACCTATCTTATTGCATTTTTGAGTTATAGCAGTTTTTACTGTTTTATTGCTCCAAAAGCCTTTTCAGCCCATGAACAGTTGTTTGTGAGTTTCGAAAAAAAGTGCAAGAGCTATTCGAAACCTTTTTGCTGGGCAAGTAGGACCTGTAAATCTACACAATATATAATTTAAAGTTTGAGTCTATCATATTAGGTTTTGGATTAATAGCTGTTTTTGTGTCTATTGCTTCAAAAGCATTTTCACATAATTTGTGTTTTCTGAAGAAACTGCAAGAGATATCTAACCCATACTTTCTGTGCAAGAGGGGCTTGTACATCTGCACAACATATCTTTTAAAGTTTGAACCTATCTTATTGCATTTTTGAGTTATAGCAGTTTTTACTGTTTTATTGCTCCAAAAGCCTTTTCAGCCCATGAACAGTTGTTTGTGAGTTTCGAAAAAAGTGCAAGAGCTATTCGAAACCTTTTTGCTGGGCAAGTAGGACCTGTAAATCTACACAATATAGAGTTTAAAGTTTGAGTCTATCATATTAGGTTTTGGATTTATAGCTGTTTTTGTGTCTATTGCTTCAAAAGCATTTTCACATAATTTGTGTTTTCTGAAGAAACTGCAAGAGATATCTAACCCATACTTTCTGTGCAAGAGGGGCTTGTACATCTGCACAACATATCTTTTAAAGTTCGAACCTATCTTATTGCATTTTGAGTTATAGCAGTTTTTACTGTTTTATTGCTCCAAAAGCCTTTTCAGCCCATGAACAGTTGTTTGTGATTTTCGAAAAAAAGTGCAAGAGCTATTCGAACCCTTTTTGCTGGGCAAGTAGGACCTGTAAATCTACACAATATAGAGTTTAAAGTTTGAGTCTATCATATTAGGTTTTGGATTTATAGCTGTTTTTGTGTCTATTGCTTCAAAAGCATTTTCACATAATTTGTGTTTTCTGAAGAAACTGCAAGAGATATCTAACCCATACTTTCTGTGCAAGAGGGGCTTGTACATCTGCACAACATGTCTTTTAAAGTTTGAACCTATCTTATTGCATTTTTGAGTTATAGCAGTTTTTACTGTTTTATTGCTCCAAAAGCCTTTTCAGCCCATGAACAGTTGTTTGTGAGTTTCGAAAAAAAGTGCAAGAGCTATTCGAACCCTTTTTGCTGGGCAAGTAGGACCTGTAAATCTACACAATATATAATTTAAAGTTTGAGTCTATCATATTAGGTTTTGGATTTATAGCTGTTTTTGTGTCTATTGCTTCAAAAGCATTTTCACATAATTTGTGTTTTCTGAAGAAACTGCAAGAGATATCTAACCCATACTTTCTGTGCAAGAGGGGCTTGTACATCTGCACAACATGTCTTTTAAAGTTTGAACCTATCTTATTGCATTTTTGAGTTATAGCAGTTTTTACTGTTTTATTGCTCCAAAAGCCTTTTCAGCCCATGAACAGTTGTTTGTGAGTTTCGAAAAAAAGTGCAAGAGCTATTCGAACCCTTTTTGCTGGGCAAGTAGGACCTGTAAATCTACACAATATATAATTTAAAGTTTGAGTCTATCATATTAGGTTTTGGATTTATAGCTGTTTTAGTGTCTATCGCTTCAAAAGCATTTTCACATAATTTGTGTTTTCTGAAGAAACTGCAAGAGATATCTAACCCATACTTTCTGTGCAAGAGGGGCTTGTACATCTGCACAACATGTCTTTTAAAGTTTGAACCTATCTTATTGCATTTTTGAGTTATAGCAGTTTTTACTGTTTTATTGCTCCAAAAGCCTTTTCAGCCCATGAACAGTTGTTTGTTAGTTTTGAAAAAAGTGCAAGAGCTATTAAAACCCTTTTTGCTGGGCAAGTAGGACCTGTAAATCTACACAATAAATAGTTTAAAGTTTGAGTCTATCATATTAGGTTTTGGATTTATAGCTGTTTTAGTGTCTATCGCTTCAAAAGCATTTTCACATAATTTGTGTTTTCTGAAGAAACTGCAAGAGATATCTAACCCATACTTTCTGTGCAAGAGGGGCTTGTACATCTGCACAACATGTCTTTTAAAGTTCGAACCTATCTTATTGCATTTTTGAGTTATAGCAGTTTTTACTGTTTTATTGCTCCAAAAGCCTTTTCAGCCCATGAACAGTTGTTTGTGATTTTCGAAAAAAAGTGCAAGAGCTATTAAAACCCTTTTTGCTGGGCAAGTAGGACCTGTAAATCTACACAATATATAATTTAAAGTTTGAGTCTATCATATTAGGTTTTGGATTTATAGCTGTTTTTGTGTCTATCGCTTCAAAAGCATTTTCACATAATTTGTGTTTTCTGAAGAAACTACAGGAGATATCTAACCCATACTTTCTGTGCAAGAGGGGCTTGTACATCTGCACAACATGTATTTTAAAGTTCGAACCTATCTTATTGCATTTTTGAGTTATAGCAGTTTTTACTGTTTTATTGCTCCAAAAGCCTTTTCAGCCCATGAACAGTTGTTTGTGATTTTCGAAAAAAAGTGCAAGAGCTATTCGAACCCTTTTTGCTGGGCAAGTAGGACCTGTAAATCTACACAATATATAGTTTAAAGTTTGAGTCTATCATATTAGGTTTTGGATTTATAGCTGTTTTAGTGTCTATCGCTTCAAAAGCATTTTCACATAATTTGTGTTTTCTGAAGAAACTGCAAGAGATATCTAACCCATACTTTCTGTGCAAGAGGGGCTTGTACATCTGCACAACATGTCTTTTAAAGTTTGAACCTATCTTATTGCATTTTTGAGTTATAGCAGTTTTTACTGTTTTATTGCTCCAAAAGCCTTTTCAGCCCATGAACAGTTGTTTGTTAGTTTTGAAAAAAGTGCAAGAGCTATTAAAACCCTTTTTGCTGGGCAAGTAGGACCTGTAAATCTACACAATAAATAGTTTAAAGTTTGAGTCTATCATATTAGGTTTTGGATTTATAGCTGTTTTAGTGTCTATCGCTTCAAAAGCATTTTCACATAATTTGTGTTTTCTGAAGAAACTGCAAGAGATATCTAACCCATACTTTCTGTGCAAGAGGGGCTTGTACATCTGCACAACATGTCTTTTAAAGTTCGAACCTATCTTATTGCATTTTTGAGTTATAGCAGTTTTTACTGTTTTATTGCTCCAAAAGCCTTTTCAGCCCATGAACAGTTGTTTGTGATTTTCGAAAAAAAGTGCAAGAGCTATTCAAACCCTTTTTGCTGGGCAAGTAGGACCTGTAAATCTACACAATATATAGTTTAAAGTTTGAGTCTATCATATTAGGTTTTGGATTTATAGCTGTTTTAGTGTCTATCGCTTCAAAAGCATTTTCACATAATTTGTGTTTTCTGAAGAAACTGCAAGAGATATCTAACCCATACTTTCTGTGCAAGAGGGGCTTGTACATCTGCACAACATGTCTTTTAAAGTTTGAACCTATCTTATTGCATTTTTGAGTTATAGCAGTTTTTACTGTTTTATTGCTCCAAAAGCCTTTTCAGCCCATGAACAATTGTTTGTGAGTTTCGAAAAAAGTGCAAGAGCTATTCGAAACCTTTTTGCTGGGCAAGTAGGACCTGTAAATCTACACAATATAGAGTTTAAAGTTTGAGTCTATCATATTAGGTTTTGGATTTATAGCTGTTTTTGTGTCTATTGCTTCAAAAGCATTTTCACATAATTTGTGTTTTCTGAAGAAACTGCAAGAGATATCTAACCCATACTTTCTGTGCAAGAGGGGCTTGTACATCTGCACAACATGTCTTTTAAAGTTTGAACCTATCTTATTGCATTTTTGAGTTATAGCAGTTTTTACTGTTTTATTGCTCCAAAAGCCTTTTCAGCCCATGAACAGTTGTTTGTGAGTTTTGAAAAAAGTGCAAGAGCTATTCAAACCCTTTTTGCTGGGCAAGTAGGACCTGTAAATCTACACAATATAGAGTTTAAAGTTTGAGTCTATCATATTAGGTTTTGGATTTATAGCTGTTTTAGTGTCCATCGCTTCAAAAGCATTTTCACATAATTTGTGTTTTCTGAAGAAACTGCAAGAGATATCTAACCCATACTTTCTGTGCAAGAGGGGCTTGTACATCTGCACAACATGTCTTTTATAGTTTGAACCTATCTTATTGCATTTTTGAGTTATAGCAGTTTTTACTGTTTTATTGCTCCAAAAGCCTTTTCAGCCCATGAACAGTTGTTTGTGAGTTTCGAAAAAAAGTGCAAGAGGTATTCAAACCCTTTTTGGTGGGCAAGTAGGACCTGTAAATCTACACAATATATAGTTTAAAGTTTGAGTCTATCATATTAGGTTTTCGATTTATAGCTGTTTTAGTGTCTATCGCTTCAAAAGCATTTTCACATAATTTGTGTTTTCTGAAGAAACTGCAAGAGATATCTAACCCATACTTTCTGTGCAAGAGGGGCTTTTACATCTGCACAACATGTCTTTTAAAGTTTGAACCTATCTTATTGCATTTTTGAGTTATAGCAGTTTTTACTGTTTTATTGCTCCAAAAGCCTTTTCAGCCCATGAACAGTTGTTTTTGAGTTTCGAAAAAAAGTGCAAGAGCTATTCGAACCCTTTTTGCTGGGCAAGTAGGACCTGTAAATCTACATAATATATAGTTTAAAGTTTGAGTCTATCATATTAGGTTTTGGATTTATAGCTGTTTTTGTGTCTATTGCTTCAAAAGCATTTACACATAATTTGTGTTTTCTGAAGAAACTACAGGAGATATCTAACCCATACTTTCTGTGCAAGAGGGGCTTGTACATCTGCACAACATGTCTTTTAAAGTTTGAACCTATCTTATTGCATTTTTGAGTTATAGCAGTTTTTACTGTTTTATTGCTCCAAAAGCCTTTTCAGCCCATGAACAGTTGTTTGTGAGTTTTGAAAAAAGTGCAAGAGCTATTCAAACCCTTTTTGCTGGGCAAGTAGGACCTGTAAATCTACACAATATAGAGTTTAAAGTTTGAGTCTATCATATTAGGTTTTGGATTTATAGCTGTTTTAGTGTCTATCGCTTCAAAAGCATTTTCACATAATTTGTGTTTTCTGAAGAAACTGCAAGAGATATCTAACCCATACTTTCTGTGCAAGAGTAGCTTGTACATCTGCACAACATATGTTTTAAAGTTTGAACCTATCTTATTGCATTTTTGAGTTTTAGCAGGTTTTACTGTTTTATTGCTCCAAAAGCCTTTTCAGCCTATGAATAGTTGTTTGTGAGTTTCGAAAAAAAGTGCAAGAGCTATTCAAACCATTTTTGCTGGGCAAGTAGGACCTGTAAATCTACACAATATATAGTTTAAAGTTTGAGTCTATCATATTAGGTTCTGGATTTATAGCTGTTTTTGTGTATATTGCTTCAAAAGCATTTACACATAATTTGTGTTTTCTGAAGAAACTACAGGAGATATCTAACCCATACTTTCTGTGCAAGAGGGGCTTGTACATCTGCACAACATGTCTTTTAAAGTTTGAACCTATCTTATTGCATTTTTGAGTTATAGCAGTTTTTACTGTTTTATTGCTCCAAAAGCCTTTTCAGCCCATGAACAGTTGTTTGTGAGTTTCGAAAAAAAGTGCAAGAGCTATTCGAACCCTTTTTGCTGGGCAAGTAGGACCTGTAAATCTACACAATATATAATTTAAAGTTTGAGTCTATCATATTAGGTTTTGGATTTATAGCTGTTTTTGTGTCTATTGCTTCAAAAGCATTTTCACATAATTTGTGTTTTCTGAAGAAACTGCAAGAGATATCTAACCCATACTTTCTGTGCAAGAGGGGCTTGTACATCTGCACAACATGTCTTTTAAAGTTTGAACCTATCTTATTGCATTTTTGAGTTATAGCAGTTTTTACTGTTTTATTGCTCCAAAAGCCTTTTCAGCCCATGAACAGTTGTTTGTGAGTTTCGAAAAAAAAGTGCAAGAGCTATTCGAACCCTTTTTGCTGGGCAAGTAGGACCTGTAAATCTACATAATATATAGTTTAAAGTTTGAGTCTATCATATTAGGTTTTGGATTTATAGCTGTTTTTGTGTATATTGCTTCAAAAGCATTTACACATAATTTGTGTTTTCTGAAGAAACTACAGGAGATATCTAACCCATACTTTCTGTGCAAGAGGGGCTTGTACATCTGCACAACATGTCTTTTAAAGTTTGAACCTATCTTATTGCATTTTTGAGTTATAGCAGTTTTTACTGTTTTATTGCTCCAAAAGCCTTTTCAGCCCATGAACAGTTGTTTGTGAGTTTCGAAAAAAAGTGCAAGAGCTATTCGAACCCTTTTTGCTGGGCAAGTAGGACCTGTAAATCTACACAATATATAATTTAAAGTTTGAGTCTATCATATTAGGTTTTGGATTTATAGCTGTTTTTGTGTATATTGCTTCAAAAGCATTTACACATAATTTGTGTTTTCTGAAGAAACTACAGGAGATATCTAACCCATACTTTCTGTGCAAGAGGGGCTTGTACATCTGCACAACATGTCTTTTAAAGTTTGAACCTATCTTATTGCATTTTTGAGTTATAGCAGTTTTTACTGTTTTATTGCTCCAAAAGCCTTTTCAGCCCATGAACAGTTGTTTGTGAGTTTTGAAAAAAGTGCAAGAGCTATTCAAACCCTTTTTGCTGGGCAAGTAGGACCTGTAAATCTACACAATATAGAGTTTAAAGTTTGAGTCTATCATATTAGGTTTTGGATTTATAGCTGTTTTAGTGTCTATCGCTTCAAAAGCATTTTCACATAATTTGTGTTTTCTGAAGAAACTGCAAGAGATATCTAACCCATACTTTCTGTGCAAGAGTAGCTTGTACATCTGCACAACATATCTTTTAAAGTTTGAACCTATCTTATTGCATTTTTGAGTTATAGCAGTTTTTACTGTTTTATTGCTCCAAAAGCCTTTTCAGCCTATGAACAGTTGTTTGTGAGTTTCGAAAAAAAGTGCAAGAGCTATTCAAACCATTTTTGCTGGGCAAGTAGGACCTGTAAATCTACACAATATATAGTTTAAAGTTTGAGTCTATCATATTAGGTTTTGGATTTATAGCTGTTTTTGTGTATATTGCTTCAAAAGCATTTACACATAATTTGTGTTTTCTGAAGAAACTACAGGAGATATCTAACCCATACTTTCTGTGCAAGAGGGGCTTGTACATCTGCACAACATGTCTTTTAAAGTTTGAACCTATCTTATTGCATTTTTGAGTTATAGCAGTTTTTACTGTTTTATTGCTCCAAAAGCCTTTTCAGCCCATGAACAGTTGTTTGTGAGTTTCGAAAAAAGTGCAAGAGCTATTCGAACCCTTTTTGCTGGGCAAGTAGGACCTGTAAATCTACACAATATATAATTTAAAGTTTGAGTCTATCATATTAGGTTTTGGATTTATAGCTGTTTTTGTGTCTATTGCTTCAAAAGCATTTTCACATAATTTGTGTTTTCTGAAGAAACTGCAAGAGATATCTAACCTATACTTTCTGTGCAAGAGGGGCTTGTACATCTGCACAACATGTCTTTTAAAGTTTGAACCTATCTTATTGCATTTTTGAGTTATAGCAGTTTTTACTGTTTTATTGCTCCAAAAGCCTTTTCAGCCCATGAACAGTTGTTTGTGAGTTTCGAAAAAAAAGTGCAAGAGCTATTCGAACCCTTTTTGCTGGGCAAGTAGGACCTGTAAATCTACATAATATATAGTTTAAAGTTTGAGTCTATCATATTAGGTTTTGGATTTATAGCTGTTTTTGTGTATATTGCTTCAAAAGCATTTACACATAATTTGTGTTTTCTGAAGAAACTACAGGAGATATCTAACCCATACTTTCTGTGCAAGAGGGGCTTGTACATCTGCACAACATGTCTTTTAAAGTTTGAACCTATCTTATTGCATTTTTGAGTTATAGCAGTTTTTACTGTTTTATTGCTCCAAAAGCCTTTTCAGCCCATGAACAGTTGTTTGTGAGTTTTGAAAAAAGTGCAAGAGCTATTCAAACCCTTTTTGCTGGGCAAGTAGGACCTGTAAATCTACACAATATAGAGTTTAAAGTTTGAGTCTATCATATTAGGTTTTGGATTTATAGCTGTTTTAGTGTCTATCGCTTCAAAAGCATTTTCACATAATTTGTGTTTTCTGAAGAAACTGCAAGAGATATCTAACCCATACTTTCTGTGCAAGAGTAGCTTGTACATCTGCACAACATATCTTTTAAAGTTTGAACCTATCTTATTGCATTTTTGAGTTATAGCAGTTTTTACTGTTTTATTGCTCCAAAAGCCTTTTCAGCCTATGAACAATTGTTTGTGAGTTTCGAAAAAAAGTGCAAGAGCTATTCAAACCATTTTTGCTGGGCAAGTAGGACCTGTAAATCTACACAATATATAGTTTAAAGTTTGAGTCTATCATATTAGGTTTTGGATTTATAGCTGTTTTTGTGTATATTGCTTCAAAAGCATTTACACATAATTTGTGTTTTCTGAAGAAACTACAGGAGATATCTAACCCATACTTTCTGTGCAAGAGGGGCTTGTACATCTGCACAACATGTCTTTTAAAGTTTGAACCTATCTTATTGCATTTTTGAGTTATAGCAGTTTTTACTGTTTTATTGCTCCAAAAGCCTTTTCAGCCCATGAACAGTTGTTTGTGAGTTTCGAAAAAAAGTGCAAGAGCTATTCAAACCATTTTTGCTGGGCAAGTAGGACCTGTAAATCTACACAATATATAGTTTAAAGTTTGAGTCTATCATATTAGGTTTGGGATTTATAGCTGTTTTTGTGTCTATTGCTTCAAAAGCATTTTCAAATAATTTGTGTTTTCTGAAGAAACCGCAAGAGATATCTAACCCATACTTTCTGTGCAAGAGGGGCTTGTACATCTGCACAACATGTCTTTTAAAGTTTGAACCTATCTTATTGCATTTTTGAGTTATAGCAGTTTTTACTGTTTTATTGCTCCAAAAGCCTTTTCAGCCCATGAACAGTTGTTTGTGAGTTTCGAAAAAAAAGTGCAAGAGCTATTCGAACCCTTTTTGCTGGGCAAGTAGGACCTGTAAATCTACATAATATATAGTTTAAAGTTTGAGTCTATCATATTAGGTTTTGGATTTATAGCTGTTTTTGTGTATATTGCTTCAAAAGCATTTACACATAATTTGTGTTTTCTGAAGAAACTACAGGAGATATCTAACCCATACTTTCTGTGCAAGAGGGGCTTGTACATCTGCACAACATGTCTTTTAAAGTTTGAACCTATCTTATTGCATTTTTGAGTTATAGCAGTTTTTACTGTTTTATTGCTCCAAAAGCCTTTTCAGCCCATGAACAGTTGTTTGTGAGTTTTGAAAAAAGTGCAAGAGCTATTCAAACCCTTTTTGCTGGGCAAGTAGGACCTGTAAATCTACACAATATAGAGTTTAAAGTTTGAGTCTATCATATTAGGTTTTGGATTTATAGCTGTTTTAGTGTCTATCGCTTCAAAAGCATTTTCACATAATTTGTGTTTTCTGAAGAAACTGCAAGAGATATCTAACCCATACTTTCTGTGCAAGAGTAGCTTGTACATCTGCACAACATATCTTTTAAAGTTTGAACCTATCTTATTGCATTTTTGAGTTATAGCAGTTTTTACTGTTTTATTGCTCCAAAAGCCTTTTCAGCCTATGAACAGTTGTTTGTGAGTTTCGAAAAAAAGTGCAAGAGCTATTCAAACCATTTTTGCTGGGCAAGTAGGACCTGTAAATCTACACAATATATAGTTTAAAGTTTGAGTCTATCATATTAGGTTTTGGATTTATAGCTGTTTTTGTGTATATTGCTTCAAAAGCATTTACACATAATTTGTGTTTTCTGAAGAAACTACAGGAGATATCTAACCCATACTTTCTGTGCAAGAGGGGCTTGTACATCTGCACAACATATCTTTTAAAGTTTGAACCTATCTTATTGCATTTTTGAGTTATAGCAGTTTTTACTGTTTTATTGCTCCAAAAGCCTTTTCAGCCCATGAACAATTGTTTGTGAGTTTCGAAAAAAGTGCAAGAGCTATTCGAAACCTTTTTGCTGGGCAAGTAGGACCTGTAAATCTACACAATATAGAGTTTAAAGTTTGATTCTATCATATTAGGTTTTGGATTTATAGCTGTTTTTGTGTCTATTGCTTCAAAAGCATTTTCACATAATTTGTGTTTTCTGAAGAAACTGCAAGAGATATCTAACCCATACTTTCTGTGCAAGAGGGGCTTGTACATCTGCACAACATGTCTTTTAAAGTTTGAACCTATCTTATTGCATTTTTGAGTTATAGCAGTTTTTACTGTTTTATTGCTCCAAAAGCCTTTTCAGCCCATGAACAGTTGTTTGTGAGTTTCGAAAAAAAGTGCAAGAGCTATTCGAACCCTTTTTGCTGGGCAAGTAGGACCTGTAAATCTACACAATATATAATTTAAAGTTTGAGTCTATCATATTAGGTTTTGGATTTATAGCTGTTTTTGTGTCTATTGCTTCAAAAGCATTTTCACATAATTTGTGTTTTCTGAAGAAACTGCAAGAGATATCTAACCCATACTTTCTGTGCAAGAGGGGCTTGTACATCTGCACAACATATCTTTTAAAGTTCGAACCTATCTTATTGCATTTTGAGTTATAGCAGTTTTTACTGTTTTATTGCTCCAAAAGCCTTTTCAGCCCATGAACAGTTGTTTGTGATTTTCGAAAAAAAGTGCAAGAGCTATTCGAACCCTTTTTGCTGGGCAAGTAGGACCTGTAAATCTACACAATATAGAGTTTAAAGTTTGAGTCTATCATATTAGGTTTTGGATTTATAGCTGTTTTTGTGTCTATTGCTTCAAAAGCATTTTCACATAATTTGTGTTTTCTGAAGAAACTGCAAGAGATATCTAACCCATACTTTCTGTGCAAGAGGGGCTTGTACATCTGCACAACATGTCTTTTAAAGTTTGAACCTATCTTATTGCATTTTTGAGTTATAGCAGTTTTTACTGTTTTATTGCTCCAAAAGCCTTTTCAGCCCATGAACAGTTGTTTGTGAGTTTCGAAAAAAAGTGCAAGAGCTATTCGAACCCTTTTTGCTGGGCAAGTAGGACCTGTAAATCTACACAATATATAATTTAAAGTTTGAGTCTATCATATTAGGTTTTGGATTTATAGCTGTTTTTGTGTCTATTGCTTCAAAAGCATTTTCACATAATTTGTGTTTTCTGAAGAAACTGCAAGAGATATCTAACCCATACTTTCTGTGCAAGAGGGGCTTGTACATCTGCACAACATGTCTTTTAAAGTTTGAACCTATCTTATTGCATTTTTGAGTTATAGCAGTTTTTACTGTTTTATTGATCCAAAAGCCTTTTCAGCCCATGAACAGTTGTTTGTGAGTTTCGAAAAAAAGTGCAAGAGCTATTCGAACCCTTTTTGCTGGGCAAGTAGGACCTGTAAATCTACACAATATATAATTTAAAGTTTGAGTCTATCATATTAGGTTTTGGATTTATAGCTGTTTTTGTGTCTATCGCTTCAAAAGCATTTTCACATAATTTGTGTTTTCTGAAGAAACTACAGGAGATATCTAACCCATACTTTCTGTGCAAGAGGGGCTTGTACATCTGCACAACATGTCTTTTAAAGTTCGAACCTATCTTATTGCATTTTTGAGTTATAGCAGTTTTTACTGTTTTATTGCTCCAAAAGCCTTTTCAGCCCATGAACAGTTGTTTGTGATTTTCGAAAAAAAGTGCAAGAGCTATTCGAACCCTTTTTGCTGGGCAAGTAGGACCTGTAAATCTACACAATATATAGTTTAAAGTTTGAGTCTATCATATTAGGTTTTGGATTTATAGCTGTTTTAGTGTCTATCGCTTCAAAAGCATTTTCACATAATTTGTGTTTTCTGAAGAAACTGCAAGAGATATCTAACCCATACTTTCTGTGCAAGAGGGGCTTGTACATCTGCACAACATGTCTTTTAAAGTTTGAACCTATCTTATTGCATTTTTGAGTTATAGCAGTTTTTACTGTTTTATTGCTCCAAAAGCCTTTTCAGCCCATGAACAGTTGTTTGTTAGTTTTGAAAAAAGTGCAAGAGCTATTAAAACCCTTTTTGCTGGGCAAGTAGGACCTGTAAATCTACACAATAAATAGTTTAAAGTTTGAGTCTATCATATTAGGTTTTGGATTTATAGCTGTTTTAGTGTCTATCGCTTCAAAAGCATTTTCACATAATTTGTGTTTTCTGAAGAAACTGCAAGAGATATCTAACCCATACTTTCTGTGCAAGAGGGGCTTGTACATCTGCACAACATGTCTTTTAAAGTTCGAACCTATCTTATTGCATTTTTGAGTTATAGCAGTTTTTACTGTTTTATTGCTCCAAAAGCCTTTTCAGCCCATGAACAGTTGTTTGTGATTTTCGAAAAAAAGTGCAAGAGCTATTCAAACCCTTTTTGCTGGGCAAGTAGGACCTGTAAATCTACACAATATATAGTTTAAAGTTTGAGTCTATCATATTAGGTTTTGGATTTATAGCTGTTTTAGTGTCTATCGCTTCAAAAGCATTTTCACATAATTTGTGTTTTCTGAAGAAACTGCAAGAGATATCTAACCCATACTTTCTGTGCAAGAGGGGCTTGTACATCTGCACAACATGTCTTTTAAAGTTTGAACCTATCTTATTGCATTTTTGAGTTATAGCAGTTTTTACTGTTTTATTGCTCCAAAAGCCTTTTCAGCCCATGAACAATTGTTTGTGAGTTTCGAAAAAAGTGCAAGAGCTATTCGAAACCTTTTTGCTGGGCAAGTAGGACCTGTAAATCTACACAATATAGAGTTTAAAGTTTGAGTCTATCATATTAGGTTTTGGATTTATAGCTGTTTTTGTGTCTATTGCTTCAAAAGCATTTTCACATAATTTGTGTTTTCTGAAGAAACTGCAAGAGATATCTAACCCATACTTTCTGTGCAAGAGGGGCTTGTACATCTGCACAACATGTCTTTTAAAGTTTGAACCTATCTTATTGCATTTTTGAGTTATAGCAGTTTTTACTGTTTTATTGCTCCAAAAGCCTTTTCAGCCCATGAACAGTTGTTTGTGAGTTTTGAAAAAAGTGCAAGAGCTATTCAAACCCTTTTTGCTGGGCAAGTAGGACCTGTAAATCTACACAATATAGAGTTTAAAGTTTGAGTCTATCATATTAGGTTTTGGATTTATAGCTGTTTTAGTGTCCATCGCTTCAAAAGCATTTTCACATAATTTGTGTTTTCTGAAGAAACTGCAAGAGATATCTAACCCATACTTTCTGTGCAAGAGGGGCTTGTACATCTGCACAACATGTCTTTTATAGTTTGAACCTATCTTATTGCATTTTTGAGTTATAGCAGTTTTTACTGTTTTATTGCTCCAAAAGCCTTTTCAGCCCATGAACAGTTGTTTGTGAGTTTCGAAAAAAAGTGCAAGAGGTATTCAAACCCTTTTTGGTGGGCAAGTAGGACCTGTAAATCTACACAATATATAGTTTAAAGTTTGAGTCTATCATATTAGGTTTTCGATTTATAGCTGTTTTAGTGTCTATCGCTTCAAAAGCATTTTCACATAATTTGTGTTTTCTGAAGAAACTGCAAGAGATATCTAACCCATACTTTCTGTGCAAGAGGGGCTTTTACATCTGCACAACATGTCTTTTAAAGTTTGAACCTATCTTATTGCATTTTTGAGTTATAGCAGTTTTTACTGTTTTATTGCTCCAAAAGCCTTTTCAGCCCATGAACAGTTGTTTTTGAGTTTCGAAAAAAAGTGCAAGAGCTATTCGAACCCTTTTTGCTGGGCAAGTAGGACCTGTAAATCTACATAATATATAGTTTAAAGTTTGAGTCTATCATATTAGGTTTTGGATTTATAGCTGTTTTTGTGTCTATTGCTTCAAAAGCATTTACACATAATTTGTGTTTTCTGAAGAAACTACAGGAGATATCTAACCCATACTTTCTGTGCAAGAGGGGCTTGTACATCTGCACAACATGTCTTTTAAAGTTTGAACCTATCTTATTGCATTTTTGAGTTATAGCAGTTTTTACTGTTTTATTGCTCCAAAAGCCTTTTCAGCCCATGAACAGTTGTTTGTGAGTTTTGAAAAAAGTGCAAGAGCTATTCAAACCCTTTTTGCTGGGCAAGTAGGACCTGTAAATCTACACAATATAGAGTTTAAAGTTTGAGTCTATCATATTAGGTTTTGGATTTATAGCTGTTTTAGTGTCTATCGCTTCAAAAGCATTTTCACATAATTTGTGTTTTCTGAAGAAACTGCAAGAGATATCTAACCCATACTTTCTGTGCAAGAGTAGCTTGTACATCTGCACAACATATGTTTTAAAGTTTGAACCTATCTTATTGCATTTTTGAGTTTTAGCAGGTTTTACTGTTTTATTGCTCCAAAAGCCTTTTCAGCCTATGAATAGTTGTTTGTGAGTTTCGAAAAAAAGTGCAAGAGCTATTCAAACCATTTTTGCTGGGCAAGTAGGACCTGTAAATCTACACAATATATAGTTTAAAGTTTGAGTCTATCATATTAGGTTCTGGATTTATAGCTGTTTTTGTGTATATTGCTTCAAAAGCATTTACACATAATTTGTGTTTTCTGAAGAAACTACAGGAGATATCTAACCCATACTTTCTGTGCAAGAGGGGCTTGTACATCTGCACAACATGTCTTTTAAAGTTTGAACCTATCTTATTGCATTTTTGAGTTATAGCAGTTTTTACTGTTTTATTGCTCCAAAAGCCTTTTCAGCCCATGAACAGTTGTTTGTGAGTTTCGAAAAAAAGTGCAAGAGCTATTCGAACCCTTTTTGCTGGGCAAGTAGGACCTGTAAATCTACACAATATATAATTTAAAGTTTGAGTCTATCATATTAGGTTTTGGATTTATAGCTGTTTTTGTGTCTATTGCTTCAAAAGCATTTTCACATAATTTGTGTTTTCTGAAGAAACTGCAAGAGATATCTAACCCATACTTTCTGTGCAAGAGGGGCTTGTACATCTGCACAACATGTCTTTTAAAGTTTGAACCTATCTTATTGCATTTTTGAGTTATAGCAGTTTTTACTGTTTTATTGCTCCAAAAGCCTTTTCAGCCCATGAACAGTTGTTTGTGAGTTTCGAAAAAAAAGTGCAAGAGCTATTCGAACCCTTTTTGCTGGGCAAGTAGGACCTGTAAATCTACATAATATATAGTTTAAAGTTTGAGTCTATCATATTAGGTTTTGGATTTATAGCTGTTTTTGTGTATATTGCTTCAAAAGCATTTACACATAATTTGTGTTTTCTGAAGAAACTACAGGAGATATCTAACCCATACTTTCTGTGCAAGAGGGGCTTGTACATCTGCACAACATGTCTTTTAAAGTTTGAACCTATCTTATTGCATTTTTGAGTTATAGCAGTTTTTACTGTTTTATTGCTCCAAAAGCCTTTTCAGCCCATGAACAGTTGTTTGTGAGTTTTGAAAAAAGTGCAAGAGCTATTCAAACCCTTTTTGCTGGGCAAGTAGGACCTGTAAATCTACACAATATAGAGTTTAAAGTTTGAGTCTATCATATTAGGTTTTGGATTTATAGCTGTTTTAGTGTCTATCGCTTCAAAAGCATTTTCACATAATTTGTGTTTTCTGAAGAAACTGCAAGAGATATCTAACCCATACTTTCTGTGCAAGAGTAGCTTGTACATCTGCACAACATATCTTTTAAAGTTTGAACCTATCTTATTGCATTTTTGAGTTATAGCAGTTTTTACTGTTTTATTGCTCCAAAAGCCTTTTCAGCCTATGAACAGTTGTTTGTGAGTTTCGAAAAAAAGTGCAAGAGCTATTCAAACCCTTTTTGCTGGGCAAGTAGGACCTGTAAATCTACACAATATAGAGTTTAAAGTTTGAGTCTATCATATTAGGTTTTGGATTTATAGCTGTTTTAGTGTCTATCGCTTCAAAAGCATTTTCACATAATTTGTGTTTTCTGAAGAAACTGCAAGAGATATCTAACCCATACTTTCTGTGCAAGAGTAGCTTGTACATCTGCACAACATATGTTTTAAAGTTTGAACCTATCTTATTGCATTTTTGAGTTTTAGCAGGTTTTACTGTTTTATTGCTCCAAAAGCCTTTTCAGCCTATGAATAGTTGTTTGTGAGTTTCGAAAAAAAGTGCAAGAGCTATTCAAACCATTTTTGCTGGGCAAGTAGGACCTGTAAATCTACACAATATATAGTTTAAAGTTTGAGTCTATCATATTAGGTTCTGGATTTATAGCTGTTTTTGTGTATATTGCTTCAAAAGCATTTACACATAATTTGTGTTTTCTGAAGAAACTACAGGAGATATCTAACCCATACTTTCTGTGCAAGAGGGGCTTGTACATCTGCACAACATGTCTTTTAAAGTTTGAACCTATCTTATTGCATTTTTGAGTTATAGCAGTTTTTACTGTTTTATTGCTCCAAAAGCCTTTTCAGCCCATGAACAGTTGTTTGTGAGTTTCGAAAAAAAGTGCAAGAGCTATTCGAACCCTTTTTGCTGGGCAAGTAGGACCTGTAAATCTACACAATATATAATTTAAAGTTTGAGTCTATCATATTAGGTTTTGGATTTATAGCTGTTTTTGTGTCTATTGCTTCAAAAGCATTTTCACATAATTTGTGTTTTCTGAAGAAACTGCAAGAGATATCTAACCCATACTTTCTGTGCAAGAGGGGCTTGTACATCTGCACAACATGTCTTTTAAAGTTTGAACCTATCTTATTGCATTTTTGAGTTATAGCAGTTTTTACTGTTTTATTGCTCCAAAAGCCTTTTCAGCCCATGAACAGTTGTTTGTGAGTTTCGAAAAAAAAGTGCAAGAGCTATTCGAACCCTTTTTGCTGGGCAAGTAGGACCTGTAAATCTACATAATATATAGTTTAAAGTTTGAGTCTATCATATTAGGTTTTGGATTTATAGCTGTTTTTGTGTATATTGCTTCAAAAGCATTTACACATAATTTGTGTTTTCTGAAGAAACTACAGGAGATATCTAACCCATACTTTCTGTGCAAGAGGGGCTTGTACATCTGCACAACATGTCTTTTAAAGTTTGAACCTATCTTATTGCATTTTTGAGTTATAGCAGTTTTTACTGTTTTATTGCTCCAAAAGCCTTTTCAGCCCATGAACAGTTGTTTGTGAGTTTCGAAAAAAAGTGCAAGAGCTATTCGAACCCTTTTTGCTGGGCAAGTAGGACCTGTAAATCTACACAATATATAATTTAAAGTTTGAGTCTATCATATTAGGTTTTGGATTTATAGCTGTTTTTGTGTATATTGCTTCAAAAGCATTTACACATAATTTGTGTTTTCTGAAGAAACTACAGGAGATATCTAACCCATACTTTCTGTGCAAGAGGGGCTTGTACATCTGCACAACATGTCTTTTAAAGTTTGAACCTATCTTATTGCATTTTTGAGTTATAGCAGTTTTTACTGTTTTATTGCTCCAAAAGCCTTTTCAGCCCATGAACAGTTGTTTGTGAGTTTTGAAAAAAGTGCAAGAGCTATTCAAACCCTTTTTGCTGGGCAAGTAGGACCTGTAAATCTACACAATATAGAGTTTAAAGTTTGAGTCTATCATATTAGGTTTTGGATTTATAGCTGTTTTAGTGTCTATCGCTTCAAAAGCATTTTCACATAATTTGTGTTTTCTGAAGAAACTGCAAGAGATATCTAACCCATACTTTCTGTGCAAGAGTAGCTTGTACATCTGCACAACATATCTTTTAAAGTTTGAACCTATCTTATTGCATTTTTGAGTTATAGCAGTTTTTACTGTTTTATTGCTCCAAAAGCCTTTTCAGCCTATGAACAGTTGTTTGTGAGTTTCGAAAAAAAGTGCAAGAGCTATTCAAACCATTTTTGCTGGGCAAGTAGGACCTGTAAATCTACACAATATATAGTTTAAAGTTTGAGTCTATCATATTAGGTTTTGGATTTATAGCTGTTTTTGTGTATATTGCTTCAAAAGCATTTACACATAATTTGTGTTTTCTGAAGAAACTACAGGAGATATCTAACCCATACTTTCTGTGCAAGAGGGGCTTGTACATCTGCACAACATGTCTTTTAAAGTTTGAACCTATCTTATTGCATTTTTGAGTTATAGCAGTTTTTACTGTTTTATTGCTCCAAAAGCCTTTTCAGCCCATGAACAGTTGTTTGTGAGTTTTGAAAAAAGTGCAAGAGCTATTCAAACCCTTTTTGCTGGGCAAGTAGGACCTGTAAATCTACACAATATAGAGTTTAAAGTTTGAGTCTATCATATTAGGTTTTGGATTTATAGCTGTTTTAGTGTCTATCGCTTCAAAAGCATTTTCACATAATTTGTGTTTTCTGAAGAAACTGCAAGAGATATCTAACCCATACTTTCTGTGCAAGAGTAGCTTGTACATCTGCACAACATATGTTTTAAAGTTTGAACCTATCTTATTGCATTTTTGAGTTATAGCAGTTTTTACTGTTTTATTGCTCCAAAAGCCTTTTCAGCCTATGAACAGTTGTTTGTGAGTTTCGAAAAAAAGTGCAAGAGCTATTCAAACCATTTTTGCTGGGCAAGTAGGACCTGTAAATCTACACAATATATAGTTTAAAGTTTGAGTCTATCATATTAGGTTCTGGATTTATAGCTGTTTTTGTGTATATTGCTTCAAAAGCATTTACACATAATTTGTGTTTTCTGAAGAAACTACAGGAGATATCTAACCCATACTTTCTGTGCAAGAGGGGCTTGTACATCTGCACAACATGTCTTTTAAAGTTTGAACCTATCTTATTGCATTTTTGAGTTATAGCAGTTTTTACTGTTTTATTGCTCCAAAAGCCTTTTCAGCCCATGAACAGTTGTTTGTGAGTTTCGAAAAAAAGTGCAAGAGCTATTCGAACCCTTTTTGCTGGGCAAGTAGGACCTGTAAATCTACACAATATATAATTCAAAGTTTGAGTCTATCATATTAGGTTTTGGATTTATAGCTGTTTTTGTGTCTATTGCTTCAAAAGCATTTTCACATAATTTGTGTTTTCTGAAGAAACTGCAAGAGATATCTAACCCATACTTTCTGTGCAAGAGGGGCTTGTACATCTGCACAACATGTCTTTTAAAGTTTGAACCTATCTTATTGCATTTTTGAGTTATAGCAGTTTTTACTGTTTTATTGCTCCAAAAGCCTTTTCAGCCCATGAACAGTTGTTTGTGAGTTTCGAAAAAAAAGTGCAAGAGCTATTCGAACCCTTTTTGCTGGGCAAGTAGGACCTGTAAATCTACATAATATATAGTTTAAAGTTTGAGTCTATCATATTAGGTTTTGGATTTATAGCTGTTTTTGTGTATATTGCTTCAAAAGCATTTACACATAATTTGTGTTTTCTGAAGAAACTACAGGAGATATCTAACCCATACTTTCTGTGCAAGAGGGGCTTGTACATCTGCACAACATGTCTTTTAAAGTTTGAACCTATCTTATTGCATTTTTGAGTTATAGCAGTTTTTACTGTTTTATTGCTCCAAAAGCCTTTTCAGCCCATGAACAGTTGTTTGTGAGTTTTGAAAAAAGTGCAAGAGCTATTCAAACCCTTTTTGCTGGGCAAGTAGGACCTGTAAATCTACACAATATAGAGTTTAAAGTTTGAGTCTATCATATTAGGTTTTGGATTTATAGCTGTTTTAGTGTCTATCGCTTCAAAAGCATTTTCACATAATTTGTGTTTTCTGAAGAAACTGCAAGAGATATCTAACCCATACTTTCTGTGCAAGAGTAGCTTGTACATCTGCACAACATATCTTTTAAAGTTTGAACCTATCTTATTGCATTTTTGAGTTATAGCAGTTTTTACTGTTTTATTGCTCCAAAAGCCTTTTCAGCCTATGAACAGTTGTTTGTGATTTTCGAAAAAAAGTGCAAGAGCTATTCGAACCCTTTTTGCTGGGCAAGTAGGACCTGTAAATCTACACAATATAGAGTTTAAAGTTTGAGTCTATCATATTAGGTTTTGGATTTATAGCTGTTTTTGTGTCTATTGCTTCAAAAGCATTTTCACATAATTTGTGTTTTCTGAAGAAACTGCAAGAGATATCTAACCCATACTTTCTGTGCAAGAGGGGCTTGTACATCTGCACAACATGTCTTTTAAAGTTTGAACCTATCTTATTGCATTTTTGAGTTATAGCAGTTTTTACTGTTTTATTGCTCCAAAAGCCTTTTCAGCCCATGAACAGTTGTTTGTGAGTTTCGAAAAAAAGTGCAAGAGCTATTCGAACCCTTTTTGCTGGGCAAGTAGGACCTGTAAATCTACACAATATATAATTTAAAGTTTGAGTCTATCATATTAGGTTTTGGATTTATAGCTGTTTTTGTGTATATTGCTTCAAAAGCATTTACACATAATTTGTGTTTTCTGAAGAAACTACAGGAGATATCTAACCCATACTTTCTGTGCAAGAGGGGCTTGTACATCTGCACAACATATCTTTTAAAGTTTGAACCTATCTTATTGCATTTTTGAGTTATAGCAGTTTTTACTGTTTTATTGCTCCAAAAGCCTTTTCAGCCTATGAACAGTTGTTTGTGAGTTTCGAAAAAAAGTGCAAGAGCTATTCAAACCATTTTTGCTGGGCAAGTAGGACCTGTAAATCTACACAATATATAGTTTAAAGTTTGAGTCTATCATATTAGGTTTTGGATTTATAGCTGTTTTTGTGTATATTGCTTCAAAAGCATTTACACATAATTTGTGTTTTATGAAGAAACTACAGGAGATATCTAACCCATACTTTCTGTGCAAGAGGGGCTTGTACATCTGCACAACATGTCTTTTAAAGTTTGAACCTATCTTATTGCATTTTTGAGTTATAGCAGTTTTTACTGTTTTATTGCTCCAAAAGCCTTTTCAGCCCATGAACAGTTGTTTGTGAGTTTCGAAAAAAAGTGCAAGAGCTATTCAAACCATTTTTGCTGGGCAAGTAGGACCTGTAAATCTACACAATATATAGTTTAAAGTTTGAGTCTATCATATTAGGTTTTGGATTTATAGCTGTTTTTGTGTATATTGCTTCAAAAGCATTTACACATAATTTGTGTTTTCTGAAGAAACTACAGGAGATATCTAACCCATACTTTCTGTGCAAGAGGGGCTTGTACATCTGCACAACATGTCTTTTAAAGTTTGAACCTATCTTATTGCATTTTTGAGTTATAGCAGTTTTTACTGTTTTATTGCTCCAAAAGCCTTTTCAGCCCATGAACAGTTGTTTGTGAGTTTTGAAAAAAGTGCAAGAGCTATTCAAACCCTTTTTGCTGGGCAAGTAGGACCTGTAAATCTACACAATATAGAGTTTAAAGTTTGAGTCTATCATATTAGGTTTTGGATTTATAGCTGTTTTAGTGTCTATCGCTTCAAAAGCATTTTCACATAATTTGTGTTTTCTGAAGAAACTGCAAGAGATATCTAACCCATACTTTCTGTGCAAGAGTAGCTTGTACATCTGCACAACATATCTTTTAAAGTTTGAACCTATCTTATTGCATTTTTGAGTTATAGCAGTTTTTACTGTTTTATTGCTCCAAAAGCCTTTTCAGCCTATGAACAGTTGTTTGTGATTTTCGAAAAAAAGTGCAAGAGCTATTCGAACCCTTTTTGCTGGGCAAGTAGGACCTGTAAATCTACACAATATAGAGTTTAAAGTTTGAGTCTATCATATTAGGTTTTGGATTTATAGCTGTTTTTGTGTCTATTGCTTCAAAAGCATTTTCACATAATTTGTGTTTTCTGAAGAAACTGCAAGAGATATCTAACCCATACTTTCTGTGCAAGAGGGGCTTGTATATCTGCACAACATGTCTTTTAAAGTTTGAACCTATCTTATTGCATTTTTGAGTTATAGCAGTTTTTACTGTTTTATTGCTCCAAAAGCCTTTTCAGCCCATGAACAGTTGTTTGTGAGTTTCGAAAAAAAGTGCAAGAGCTATTCGAACCCTTTTTGCTGGGCAAGTAGGACCTGTAAATCTACACAATATATAATTTAAAGTTTGAGTCTATCATATTAGGTTTTGGATTTATAGCTGTTTTTGTGTATATTGCTTCAAAAGCATTTACACATAATTTGTGTTTTCTGAAGAAACTACAGGAGATATCTAACCCATACTTTCTGTGCAAGAGGGGCTTGTACATCTGCACAACATATCTTTTAAAGTTTGAACCTATCTTATTGCATTTTTGAGTTATAGCAGTTTTTACTGTTTTATTGCTCCAAAAGCCTTTTCAGCCTATGAACAGTTGTTTGTGAGTTTCGAAAAAAAGTGCAAGAGCTATTCAAACCATTTTTGCTGGGCAAGTAGGACCTGTAAATCTACACAATATATAGTTTAAAGTTTGAGTCTATCATATTAGGTTTTGGATTTATAGCTGTTTTTGTGTATATTGCTTCAAAAGCATTTACACATAATTTGTGTTTTATGAAGAAACTACAGGAGATATCTAACCCATACTTTCTGTGCAAGAGGGGCTTGTACATCTGCACAACATGTCTTTTAAAGTTTGAACCTATCTTATTGCATTTTTGAGTTATAGCAGTTTTTACTGTTTTATTGCTCCAAAAGCCTTTTCAGCCCATGAACAGTTGTTTGTGAGTTTCGAAAAAAAGTGCAAGAGCTATTCAAACCATTTTTGCTGGGCAAGTAGGACCTGTAAATCTACACAATATATAGTTTAAAGTTTGAGTCTATCATATTAGGTTTGGGATTTATAGCTGTTTTTGTGTCTATTGCTTCAAAAGCATTTTCAAATAATTTGTGTTTTCTGAAGAAACCGCAAGAGATATCTAACCCATACTTTCTGTGCAAGAGGGGCTTGTACATCTGCACAACATATCTTTTAAAGTTTGAACCTATCTTATTGCATTTTGAGTTATAGCAGTTTTTACTGTTTTATTGCTCCAAAAGCCTTTTCAGCCCATGAACAGTTGTTTGTGAGTTTCGAAAAAAGTGCAAGAGCTATTCGAAACCTTTTTGCTGGGCAAGTAGGACCTGTAAATCTACACAATATAGAGTTTAAAGTTTGAGTCTATCATATTAGGTTTTGGATTTATAGCTGTTTTTGTGTCTATTGCTTCAAAAGCATTTTCACATAATTTGTGTTTTCTGAAGAAACTGCAAGAGATATCTAACCCATACTTTCTGTGCAAGAGGGGCTTGTACATCTGCACAACATATCTTTTAAAGTTTGAACCTATCTTATTGCATTTTTGAGTTATAGCAGTTTTTACTGTTTTATTGCTCCAAAAGCCTTTTCAGCCCATGAACAGTTGTTTGTGAGTTTCGAAAAAAAGTGCAAGAGCTATTCGAACCCTTTTTGCTGGGCAAGTAGGACCTGTAAATCTACACAATATATAATTTAAAGTTTGAGTCTATCATATTAGGTTTTGGATTTATAGCTGTTTTTGTGTCTATTGCTTCAAAAGCATTTTCACATAATTTGTGTTTTCTGAAGAAACTGCAAGAGATATCTAACCCATACTTTCTGTGCAAGAGGGGCTTGTACATCTGCACAACATGTCTTTTAAAGTTTGAACCTATCTTATTGCATTTTTGAGTTATAGCAGTTTTTACTGTTTTATTGCTCCAAAAGCCTTTTCAGCCCATGAACAGTTGTTTGTGAGTTTCGAAAAAAAGTGCAAGAGCTATTCGAACCCTTTTTGCTGGGCAAGTAGGACCTGTAAATCTACACAATATATAATTTAAAGTTTGAGTCTATCATATTAGGTTTTGGATTTATAGCTGTTTTTGTGTCTATTGCTTCAAAAGCATTTTCACATAATTTGTGTTTTCTGAAGAAACTGCAAGAGATATCTAACCCATACTTTCTGTGCAAGAGGGGCTTTTACATCTGCACAACATATCTTTTAAAGTTTGAACCTATCTTATTGCATTTTTGAGTTATAGCAGTTTTTACTGTTTTATTGCTCCAAAAGCCTTTTCAGCCCATGAACAGTTGTTTGTGAGTTTCGAAAAAAGTGCAAGAGCTATTCGAAACCTTTTTGCTGGGCAAGTAGGACCTGTAAATCTACACAATATAGAGTTTAAAGTTTGAGTCTATCATATTAGGTTTTGGATTTATAGCTGTTTTTGTGTCTATTGCTTCAAAAGCATTTTCACATAATTTGTGTTTTCTGAAGAAACTGCAAGAGATATCTAACCCATACTTTCTGTGCAAGAGGGGCTTGTACATCTGCACAACATATCTTTTAAAGTTCGAACCTATCTTATTGCATTTTGAGTTATAGCAGTTTTTACTGTTTTATTGCTCCAAAAGCCTTTTCAGCCCATGAACAGTTGTTTGTGATTTTCGAAAAAAAGTGCAAGAGCTATTCGAACCCTTTTTGCTGGGCAAGTAGGACCTGTAAATCTACACAATATAGAGTTTAAAGTTTGAGTCTATCATATTAGGTTTTGGATTTATAGCTGTTTTTGTGTCTATTGCTTCAAAAGCATTTTCACATAATTTGTGTTTTCTGAAGAAACTGCAAGAGATATCTAACCCATACTTTCTGTGCAAGAGGGGCTTGTACATCTGCACAACATGTCTTTTAAAGTTCGAACCTATCTTATTGCATTTTGAGTTATAGCAGTTTTTACTGTTTTATTGCTCCAAAAGTCTTTTCAGCCCATGAACAGTTGTTTGTGATTTTCGAAAAAAAGTGCAAGAGCTATTCGAACCCTTTTTGCTGGGCAAGTAGGACCTGTAAATCTACACAATATAGAGTTTAAAGTTTGAGTCTATCATATTAGGTTTTGGATTTATAGCTGTTTTTGTGTCTATTGCTTCAAAAGCATTTTCACATAATTTGTGTTTTCTGAAGAAACTGCAAGAGATATCTAACCCATACTTTCTGTGCAAGAGGGGCTTGTACATCTGCACAACATGTCTTTTAAAGTTTGAACCTATCTTATTGCATTTTTGAGTTATAGCAGTTTTTACTGTTTTATTGCTCCAAAAGCCTTTTCAGCCCATGAACAGTTGTTTGTGAGTTTCGAAAAAAAGTGCAAGAGCTATTCGAACCCTTTTTGCTGGGCAAGTAGGACCTGTAAATCTACACAATATATAATTTAAAGTTTGAGTCTATCATATTAGGTTTTGGATTTATAGCTGTTTTTGTGTCTATTGCTTCAAAAGCATTTTCACATAATTTGTGTTTTCTGAAGAAACTGCAAGAGATATCTAACCCATACTTTCTGTGCAAGAGGGGCTTGTACATCTGCACAACATGTCTTTTAAAGTTTGAACCTATCTTATTGCATTTTTGAGTTATAGCAGTTTTTACTGTTTTATTGCTCCAAAAGCCTTTTCAGCCCATGAACAGTTGTTTGTGAGTTTCGAAAAAAAGTGCAAGAGCTATTCGAACCCTTTTTGCTGGGCAAGTAGGACCTGTAAATCTACACAATATATAATTTAAAGTTTGAGTCTATCATATTAGGTTTTGGATTTATAGCTGTTTTTGTGTCTATCGCTTCAAAAGCATTTTCACATAATTTGTGTTTTCTGAAGAAACTACAGGAGATATCTAACCCATACTTTCTGTGCAAGAGGGGCTTGTACATCTGCACAACATGTCTTTTAAAGTTCGAACCTATCTTATTGCATTTTTGAGTTATAGCAGTTTTTACTGTTTTATTGCTCCAAAAGCCTTTTCAGCCCATGAACAGTTGTTTGTGATTTTCGAAAAAAAGTGCAAGAGCTATTCGAACCCTTTTTGCTGGGCAAGTAGGACCTGTAAATCTACACAATATATAGTTTAAAGTTTGAGTCTATCATATTAGGTTTTGGATTTATAGCTGTTTTAGTGTCTATCGCTTCAAAAGCATTTTCACATAATTTGTGTTTTCTGAAGAAACTGCAAGAGATATCTAACCCATACTTTCTGTGCAAGAGGGGCTTGTACATCTGCACAACATGTCTTTTAAAGTTTGAACCTATCTTATTGCATTTTTGAGTTATAGCAGTTTTTACTGTTTTATTGCTCCAAAAGCCTTTTCAGCCCATGAACAGTTGTTTGTGAGTTTCGAAAAAAAGTGCAAGAGCTATTCAAACCATTTTTGCTGGGCAAGTA
Organism: Eucyclogobius newberryi; assembly: GCF_026437365.1. Lineage (NCBI taxonomy): Eukaryota > Metazoa > Chordata > Actinopteri > Gobiiformes > Gobiidae > Eucyclogobius > Eucyclogobius newberryi. The sequence continues at coordinate 2,481,155 of NW_027316500.1, read as the reverse complement.
GGACCTGTAAATCTACACAATATATAGTTTAAAGTTTGAGTCTATCATATTAGGTTTGGGATTTATAGCTGTTTTTGTGTCTATTGCTTCAAAAGCATTTTCAAATAATTTGTGTTTTCTGAAGAAACCGCAAGAGATATCTAACCCATACTTTCTGTGCAAGAGGGGCTTGTACATCTGCACAACATATCTTTTAAAGTTTGAACCTATCTTATTGCATTTTGAGTTATAGCAGTTTTTACTGTTTTATTGCTCCAAAAGCCTTTTCAGCCCATGAACAGTTGTTTGTGAGTTTCGAAAAAAGTGCAAGAGCTATTCGAAACCTTTTTGCTGGGCAAGTAGGACCTGTAAATCTACACAATATAGAGTTTAAAGTTTGAGTCTATCATATTAGGTTTTGGATTTATAGCTGTTTTTGTGTCTATTGCTTCAAAAGCATTTTCACATAATTTGTGTTTTCTGAAGAAACTGCAAGAGATATCTAACCCATACTTTCTGTGCAAGAGGGGCTTGTACATCTGCACAACATATCTTTTAAAGTTTGAACCTATCTTATTGCATTTTTGAGTTATAGCAGTTTTTACTGTTTTATTGCTCCAAAAGCCTTTTCAGCCCATGAACAGTTGTTTGTGAGTTTCGAAAAAAAGTGCAAGAGCTATTCGAACCCTTTTTGCTGGGCAAGTAGGACCTGTAAATCTACACAATATATAATTTAAAGTTTGAGTCTATCATATTAGGTTTTGGATTTATAGCTGTTTTTGTGTCTATTGCTTCAAAAGCATTTTCACATAATTTGTGTTTTCTGAAGAAACTGCAAGAGATATCTAACCCATACTTTCTGTGCAAGAGGGGCTTGTACATCTGCACAACATGTCTTTTAAAGTTTGAACCTATCTTATTGCATTTTTGAGTTATAGCAGTTTTTACTGTTTTATTGCTCCAAAAGCCTTTTCAGCCCATGAACAGTTGTTTGTGAGTTTCGAAAAAAAGTGCAAGAGCTATTCGAACCCTTTTTGCTGGGCAAGTAGGACCTGTAAATCTACACAATATATAATTTAAAGTTTGAGTCTATCATATTAGGTTTTGGATTTATAGCTGTTTTTGTGTCTATTGCTTCAAAAGCATTTTCACATAATTTGTGTTTTCTGAAGAAACTGCAAGAGATATCTAACCCATACTTTCTGTGCAAGAGGGGCTTTTACATCTGCACAACATATCTTTTAAAGTTTGAACCTATCTTATTGCATTTTTGAGTTATAGCAGTTTTTACTGTTTTATTGCTCCAAAAGCCTTTTCAGCCCATGAACAGTTGTTTGTGAGTTTCGAAAAAAGTGCAAGAGCTATTCGAAACCTTTTTGCTGGGCAAGTAGGACCTGTAAATCTACACAATATAGAGTTTAAAGTTTGAGTCTATCATATTAGGTTTTGGATTTATAGCTGTTTTTGTGTCTATTGCTTCAAAAGCATTTTCACATAATTTGTGTTTTCTGAAGAAACTGCAAGAGATATCTAACCCATACTTTCTGTGCAAGAGGGGCTTGTACATCTGCACAACATATCTTTTAAAGTTCGAACCTATCTTATTGCATTTTGAGTTATAGCAGTTTTTACTGTTTTATTGCTCCAAAAGCCTTTTCAGCCCATGAACAGTTGTTTGTGATTTTCGAAAAAAAGTGCAAGAGCTATTCGAACCCTTTTTGCTGGGCAAGTAGGACCTGTAAATCTACACAATATAGAGTTTAAAGTTTGAGTCTATCATATTAGGTTTTGGATTTATAGCTGTTTTTGTGTCTATTGCTTCAAAAGCATTTTCACATAATTTGTGTTTTCTGAAGAAACTGCAAGAGATATCTAACCCATACTTTCTGTGCAAGAGGGGCTTGTACATCTGCACAACATGTCTTTTAAAGTTCGAACCTATCTTATTGCATTTTGAGTTATAGCAGTTTTTACTGTTTTATTGCTCCAAAAGTCTTTTCAGCCCATGAACAGTTGTTTGTGATTTTCGAAAAAAAGTGCAAGAGCTATTCGAACCCTTTTTGCTGGGCAAGTAGGACCTGTAAATCTACACAATATAGAGTTTAAAGTTTGAGTCTATCATATTAGGTTTTGGATTTATAGCTGTTTTTGTGTCTATTGCTTCAAAAGCATTTTCACATAATTTGTGTTTTCTGAAGAAACTGCAAGAGATATCTAACCCATACTTTCTGTGCAAGAGGGGCTTGTACATCTGCACAACATGTCTTTTAAAGTTTGAACCTATCTTATTGCATTTTTGAGTTATAGCAGTTTTTACTGTTTTATTGCTCCAAAAGCCTTTTCAGCCCATGAACAGTTGTTTGTGAGTTTCGAAAAAAAGTGCAAGAGCTATTCGAACCCTTTTTGCTGGGCAAGTAGGACCTGTAAATCTACACAATATATAATTTAAAGTTTGAGTCTATCATATTAGGTTTTGGATTTATAGCTGTTTTTGTGTCTATTGCTTCAAAAGCATTTTCACATAATTTGTGTTTTCTGAAGAAACTGCAAGAGATATCTAACCCATACTTTCTGTGCAAGAGGGGCTTGTACATCTGCACAACATGTCTTTTAAAGTTTGAACCTATCTTATTGCATTTTTGAGTTATAGCAGTTTTTACTGTTTTATTGCTCCAAAAGCCTTTTCAGCCCATGAACAGTTGTTTGTGAGTTTCGAAAAAAAGTGCAAGAGCTATTCGAACCCTTTTTGCTGGGCAAGTAGGACCTGTAAATCTACACAATATATAATTTAAAGTTTGAGTCTATCATATTAGGTTTTGGATTTATAGCTGTTTTTGTGTCTATCGCTTCAAAAGCATTTTCACATAATTTGTGTTTTCTGAAGAAACTACAGGAGATATCTAACCCATACTTTCTGTGCAAGAGGGGCTTGTACATCTGCACAACATGTCTTTTAAAGTTCGAACCTATCTTATTGCATTTTTGAGTTATAGCAGTTTTTACTGTTTTATTGCTCCAAAAGCCTTTTCAGCCCATGAACAGTTGTTTGTGATTTTCGAAAAAAAGTGCAAGAGCTATTCGAACCCTTTTTGCTGGGCAAGTAGGACCTGTAAATCTACACAATATATAGTTTAAAGTTTGAGTCTATCATATTAGGTTTTGGATTTATAGCTGTTTTAGTGTCTATCGCTTCAAAAGCATTTTCACATAATTTGTGTTTTCTGAAGAAACTGCAAGAGATATCTAACCCATACTTTCTGTGCAAGAGGGGCTTGTACATCTGCACAACATGTCTTTTAAAGTTTGAACCTATCTTATTGCATTTTTGAGTTATAGCAGTTTTTACTGTTTTATTGCTCCAAAAGCCTTTTCAGCCCATGAACAGTTGTTTGTTAGTTTTGAAAAAAGTGCAAGAGCTATTAAAACCCTTTTTGCTGGGCAAGTAGGACCTGTAAATCTACACAATAAATAGTTTAAAGTTTGAGTCTATCATATTAGGTTTTGGATTTATAGCTGTTTTAGTGTCTATCGCTTCAAAAGCATTTTCACATAATTTGTGTTTTCTGAAGAAACTGCAAGAGATATCTAACCCATACTTTCTGTGCAAGAGGGGCTTGTACATCTGCACAACATGTCTTTTAAAGTTCGAACCTATCTTATTGCATTTTTGAGTTATAGCAGTTTTTACTGTTTTATTGCTCCAAAAGCCTTTTCAGCCCATGAACAGTTGTTTGTGATTTTCGAAAAAAAGTGCAAGAGCTATTCAAACCCTTTTTGCTGGGCAAGTAGGACCTGTAAATCTACACAATATAGAGTTTAAAGATTGAGTCTATCATATTAGGTTTTGGATTTATAGCTGTTTTAGTGTCCATCGCTTCAAAAGCATTTTCACATAATTTGTGTTTTCTGAAGAAACTGCAAGAGATATCTAACCCATACTTTCTGTGCAAGAGGGGCTTGTACATCTGCACAACATGTCTTTTATAGTTTGAACCTATCTTATTGCATTTTTGAGTTATAGCAGTTTTTACTGTTTTATTGCTCCAAAAGCCTTTTCAGCCCATGAACAGTTGTTTGTGAGTTTCGAAAAAAAGTGCAAGAGGTATTCAAACCCTTTTTGGTGGGCAAGTAGGACCTGTAAATCTACACAATATATAGTTTAAAGTTTGAGTCTATCATATTAGGTTTTCGATTTATAGCTGTTTTAGTGTCTATCGCTTCAAAAGCATTTTCACATAATTTGTGTTTTCTGAAGAAACTGCAAGAGATATCTAACCCATACTTTCTGTGCAAAAGGGGCTTTTACATCTGCACAACATGTCTTTTAAAGTTTGAACCTATCTTATTGCATTTTTGAGTTATTGCAGTTTTTACTGTTTTATTGCTCCAAAAGCCTTTTCAGCCCATGAACAGTTGTTTTTGAGTTTCGAAAAAAAGTGCAAGAGCTATTCGAACCCTTTTTGCTGGGCAAGTAGGACCTGTAAATCTACATAATATATAGTTTAAAGTTTGAGTCTATCATATTAGGTTTTGGATTTATAGCTGTTTTTGTGTCTATTGCTTCAAAAGCATTTACACATAATTTGTGTTTTCTGAAGAAACTACAGGAGATATCTAACCCATACTTTCTGTGCAAGAGGGGCTTGTACATCTGCACAACATGTCTTTTAAAGTTTGAACCTATCTTATTGCATTTTTGAGTTATAGCAGTTTTTACTGTTTTATTGCTCCAAAAGCCTTTTCAGCCCATGAACAGTTGTTTGTGAGTTTTGAAAAAAGTGCAAGAGCTATTCAAACCCTTTTTGCTGGGCAAGTAGGACCTGTAAATCTACACAATATAGAGTTTAAAGTTTGAGTCTATCATATTAGGTTTTGGATTTATAGCTGTTTTAGTGTCTATCGCTTCAAAAGCATTTTCACATAATTTGTGTTTTCTGAAGAAACTGCAAGAGATATCTAACCCATACTTTCTGTGCAAGAGGGGCTTGTACATCTGCACAACATGTCTTTTAAAGTTTGAACCTATCTTATTGCATTTTTGAGTTATAGCAGTTTTTACTGTTTTATTGCTCCAAAAGCCTTTTCAGCCCATGAACAGTTGTTTGTTAGTTTTGAAAAAAGTGCAAGAGCTATTAAAACCCTTTTTGCTGGGCAAGTAGGACCTGTAAATCTACACAATAAATAGTTTAAAGTTTGAGTCTATCATATTAGGTTTTGGATTTATAGCTGTTTTAGTGTCTATCGCTTCAAAAGCATTTTCACATAATTTGTGTTTTCTGAAGAAACTGCAAGAGATATCTAACCCATACTTTCTGTGCAAGAGGGGCTTGTACATCTGCACAACATGTCTTTTAAAGTTCGAACCTATCTTATTGCATTTTTGAGTTATAGCAGTTTTTACTGTTTTATTGCTCCAAAAGCCTTTTCAGCCCATGAACAGTTGTTTGTGATTTTCGAAAAAAAGTGCAAGAGCTATTCAAACCCTTTTTGCTGGGCAAGTAGGACCTGTAAATCTACACAATATAGAGTTTAAAGTTTGAGTCTATCATATTAGGTTTTGGATTTATAGCTGTTTTAGTGTCCATCGCTTCAAAAGCATTTTCACATAATTTGTGTTTTCTGAAGAAACTGCAAGAGATATCTAACCCATACTTTCTGTGCAAGAGGGGCTTGTACATCTGCACAACATGTCTTTTATAGTTTGAACCTATCTTATTGCATTTTTGAGTTATAGCAGTTTTTACTGTTTTATTGCTCCAAAAGCCTTTTCAGCCCATGAACAGTTGTTTGTGAGTTTCGAAAAAAAGTGCAAGAGGTATTCAAACCCTTTTTGGTGGGCAAGTAGGACCTGTAAATCTACACAATATATAGTTTAAAGTTTGAGTCTATCATATTAGGTTTTCGATTTATAGCTGTTTTAGTGTCTATCGCTTCAAAAGCATTTTCACATAATTTGTGTTTTCTGAAGAAACTGCAAGAGATATCTAACCCATACTTTCTGTGCAAGAGGGGCTTTTACATCTGCACAACATGTCTTTTAAAGTTTGAACCTATCTTATTGCATTTTTGAGTTATTGCAGTTTTTACTGTTTTATTGCTCCAAAAGCCTTTTCAGCCCATGAACAGTTGTTTTTGAGTTTCGAAAAAAAGTGCAAGAGCTATTCGAACCCTTTTTGCTGGGCAAGTAGGACCTGTAAATCTACATAATATATAGTTTAAAGTTTGAGTCTATCATATTAGGTTTTGGATTTATAGCTGTTTTTGTGTCTATTGCTTCAAAAGCATTTACACATAATTTGTGTTTTCTGAAGAAACTACAGGAGATATCTAACCCATACTTTCTGTGCAAGAGGGGCTTGTACATCTGCACAACATGTCTTTTAAAGTTTGAACCTATCTTATTGCATTTTTGAGTTATAGCAGTTTTTACTGTTTTATTGCTCCAAAAGCCTTTTCAGCCCATGAACAGTTGTTTGTGAGTTTTGAAAAAAGTGCAAGAGCTATTCAAACCCTTTTTGCTGGGCAAGTAGGACCTGTAAATCTACACAATATAGAGTTTAAAGTTTGAGTCTATCATATTAGGTTTTGGATTTATAGCTGTTTTAGTGTCTATCGCTTCAAAAGCATTTTCACATAATTTGTGTTTTCTGAAGAAACTGCAAGAGATATCTAACCCATACTTTCTGTGCAAGAGGGGCTTTTAAAGTTTGAACCTATCTTATTGCATTTTTGAGTTATAGCAGTTTTTACTGTTCTATTGCTCCAAAAGCCTTTTCAGCCCATGAACAGTTGTTTGTGAGTTTTGAAAAAAGTACAAGAGCTATTAAAACCTAACCCTAACCCTAACCCTAACCCCAACCCTAACCCAACCCTAACCCTAACCCTAACCCTAACCCTAAACCCTATCCCTAAACCCTAACCCTAACCCCAACCCTAACCCACTATAACCCTAACCCTAACCCTAACCCAACCCTAACCCTAACCCTATATAGTTTAAAGTTTGAGTCTATCATATTAGGTTTTGGATTTATAGCTGTTTTAGTGTCTATCGCTTCAAAAGCATTTTCACATAATTTGTGTTTTCTGAAGAAACTGCAAGAGATATCTAACCCATACTTTCTGTGCAAGAGGGGCTTGCACATCTGCACAACATATCTTTTAAAGTTTGAACCTATCTTATTGCATTTTTGAGTTATAGCAGTTTTTACTGTTTTATTGCTCCAAAAGCCTTTTCAGCCCATGAACAGTTGTTTGTGAGTTTCGAAAAAAAGTGCAAGAGCTATTCAAACCCTTTTTGCTGGGCAAGTAGGACCTGTAAATCTACACAATATATAGTTTAAAGTTTGAGTCTATCATATTAGGTTTTGGATTTATAGCTGTTTTTGTGTCTATTGCTTCAAAAGCATTTTCACATAATTTGTGTTTTCTGAAGAAACTACAGGAGATATCTAACCCATACTTTCTGTGCAAGAGGGGCTTGTACATCTGCACAACATGTCTTTTAAAGTTCGAACCTATCTTATTGCATTTTTGAGTTATAGCAGTTTTTACTGTTTTATTGCTCCAAAAGCCTTTTCAGCCCATGAACAGTTGTTTGTGAGTTTTGAAAAAAGTGCAAGAGCTATTCGAACCCTTTTTGCTGGGCAAGTAGGACCTGTAAATCTACACAATATATAGTTTAAAGTTTGAGTCTATCATATTAGGTTTTGGATTTATAGCTGTTTTTGTGTCTATTGCTTCAAAAGCATTTTCACATAATTTGTGTTTTCTGAAGAAACTACAGGAGATATCTAACCCATACTTTCTGTGCAAGAGGGGCTTGTACATCTGCACAACATGTCTTTTAAAGTTCGAACCTATCTTATTGCATTTTTGAGTTATAGCAGTTTTTACTGTTTTATTGCTCCAAAAGCCTTTTCAGCCCATGAACAGTTGTTTGTGATTTTCGAAAAAAAGTGCAAGAGCTATTCGAACCCTTTTTGCTGGGCAAGTAGGACCTGTAAATCTACACAATATAGAGTTTAAAGTTTGAGTCTATCATATTAGGTTTTGGATTTATAGCTGTTTTTGTGTCTATTGCTTCAAAAGCATTTACACATAATTTGTGTTTTCTGAAGAAACTACAGGAGATATCTAACCCATACTTTCTGTGCAAGAGGGGCTTGTACATCTGCACAACATGTCTTTTAAAGTTTGAACCTATCTTATTGCATTTTTGAGTTATAGCAGTTTTTACTGTTTTATTGCTCCAAAAGCCTTTTCAGCCCATGAACAGTTGTTTGTGAGTTTCGAAAAAAAGTGCAAGAGCTATTCAAACCATTTTTGCTGGGCAAGTAGGACCTGTAAATCTACACAATATATAGTTTAAAGTTTGAGTCTATCATATTAGGTTTTGGATTTATAGCTGTTTTTGTGTCTATTTCTTCAAAAGCATTTTCAAATAATTTGTGTTTTCTGAAGAAACTGCAAGAGATATCTAACCCATACTTTCTGTGCAAGAGGGGCTTGTACATCTGCACAACATATCTTTTAAAGTTTGAACCTATCTTATTGCATTTTTGAGTTATAGCAGTTTTTACTGTTTTATTGCTCCAAAAGCCTTTTCAGCCCATGAACAGTTGTTTGTGATTTTCGAAAAAAAGTGCAAGAGCTATTCGAACCCTTTTTGCTGGGCAAGTAGGACCTGTAAATCTACACAATATAGAGTTTAAAGTTTGAGTCTATCATATTAGGTTTTGGATTTATAGCTGTTTTTGTGTCTATTGCTTCAAAAGCATTTACACATAATTTGTGTTTTCTGAAGAAACTACAGGAGATATCTAACCCATACTTTCTGTGCAAGAGGGGCTTGTACATCTGCACAACATGTCTTTTAAAGTTTGAACCTATCTTATTGCATTTTTGAGTTATAGCAGTTTTTACTGTTTTATTGCTCCAAAAGCCTTTTCAGCCCATGAACAGTTGTTTGTGAGTTTCGAAAAAAAGTGCAAGAGCTATTCAAACCATTTTTGCTGGGCAAGTAGGACCTGTAAATCTACACAATATATAGTTTAAAGTTTGAGTCTATCATATTAGGTTTTGGATTTATAGCTGTTTTTGTGTCTATTGCTTCAAAAGCATTTTCACATAATTTGTGTTTTCTGAAGAAACTGCAAGAGATATCTAACCCATACTTTCTGTGCAAGAGGGGCTTGTACATCTGCACAACATGTCTTTTAAAGTTTGAACCTATCTTATTGCATTTTTGAGTTATAGCAGTTTTTACTGTTTTATTGCTCCAAAAGCCTTTTCAGCCCATGAACAGTTGTTTGTGAGTTTCGAAAAAAAGTGCAAGAGCTATTCGAACCCTTTTTGCTGGGCAAGTAGGACCTGTAAATCTACACAATATATAATTTAAAGTTTGAGTCTATCATATTAGGTTTTGGATTTATAGCTGTTTTTGTGTCTATTGCTTCAAAAGCATTTTCACATAATTTGTGTTTTCTGAAGAAACTGCAAGAGATATCTAACCCATACTTTCTGTGCAAGAGGGGCTTGTACATCTGCACAACATGTCTTTTAAAGTTTGAACCTATCTTATTGCATTTTTGAGTTATAGCAGTTTTTACTGTTTTATTGCTCCAAAAGCCTTTTCAGCCCATGAACAGTTGTTTGTGAGTTTCGAAAAAAAGTGCAAGAGCTATTCGAACCCTTTTTGCTGGGCAAGTAGGACCTGTAAATCTACACAATATATAATTTAAAGTTTGAGTCTATCATATTAGGTTTTGGATTTATAGCTGTTTTTGTGTCTATCGCTTCAAAAGCATTTTCACATAATTTGTGTTTTCTGAAGAAACTACAGGAGATATCTAACCCATACTTTCTGTGCAAGAGGGGCTTGTACATCTGCACAACATGTCTTTTAAAGTTCGAACCTATCTTATTGCATTTTTGAGTTATAGCAGTTTTTACTGTTTTATTGCTCCAAAAGCCTTTTCAGCCCATGAACAGTTGTTTGTGATTTTCGAAAAAAAGTGCAAGAGCTATTCGAACCCTTTTTGCTGGGCAAGTAGGACCTGTAAATCTACACAATATATAGTTTAAAGTTTGAGTCTATCATATTAGGTTTTGGATTTATAGCTGTTTTAGTGTCTATCGCTTCAAAAGCATTTTCACATAATTTGTGTTTTCTGAAGAAACTGCAAGAGATATCTAACCCATACTTTCTGTGCAAGAGGGGCTTGTACATCTGCACAACATGTCTTTTAAAGTTTGAACCTATCTTATTGCATTTTTGAGTTATAGCAGTTTTTACTGTTTTATTGCTCCAAAAGCCTTTTCAGCCCATGAACAGTTGTTTGTTAGTTTTGAAAAAAGTGCAAGAGCTATTAAAACCCTTTTTGCTGGGCAAGTAGGACCTGTAAATCTACACAATAAATAGTTTAAAGTTTGAGTCTATCATATTAGGTTTTGGATTTATAGCTGTTTTAGTGTCTATCGCTTCAAAAGCATTTTCACATAATTTGTGTTTTCTGAAGAAACTGCAAGAGATATCTAACCCATACTTTCTGTGCAAGAGGGGCTTGTACATCTGCACAACATGTCTTTTAAAGTTCGAACCTATCTTATTGCATTTTTGAGTTATAGCAGTTTTTACTGTTTTATTGCTCCAAAAGCCTTTTCAGCCCATGAACAGTTGTTTGTGATTTTCGAAAAAAAGTGCAAGAGCTATTCAAACCCTTTTTGCTGGGCAAGTAGGACCTGTAAATCTACACAATATAGAGTTTAAAGATTGAGTCTATCATATTAGGTTTTGGATTTATAGCTGTTTTAGTGTCCATCGCTTCAAAAGCATTTTCACATAATTTGTGTTTTCTGAAGAAACTGCAAGAGATATCTAACCCATACTTTCTGTGCAAGAGGGGCTTGTACATCTGCACAACATGTCTTTTATAGTTTGAACCTATCTTATTGCATTTTTGAGTTATAGCAGTTTTTACTGTTTTATTGCTCCAAAAGCCTTTTCAGCCCATGAACAGTTGTTTGTGAGTTTCGAAAAAAAGTGCAAGAGGTATTCAAACCCTTTTTGGTGGGCAAGTAGGACCTGTAAATCTACACAATATATAGTTTAAAGTTTGAGTCTATCATATTAGGTTTTCGATTTATAGCTGTTTTAGTGTCTATCGCTTCAAAAGCATTTTCACATAATTTGTGTTTTCTGAAGAAACTGCAAGAGATATCTAACCCATACTTTCTGTGCAAAAGGGGCTTTTACATCTGCACAACATGTCTTTTAAAGTTTGAACCTATCTTATTGCATTTTTGAGTTATTGCAGTTTTTACTGTTTTATTGCTCCAAAAGCCTTTTCAGCCCATGAACAGTTGTTTTTGAGTTTCGAAAAAAAGTGCAAGAGCTATTCGAACCCTTTTTGCTGGGCAAGTAGGACCTGTAAATCTACATAATATATAGTTTAAAGTTTGAGTCTATCATATTAGGTTTTGGATTTATAGCTGTTTTTGTGTCTATTGCTTCAAAAGCATTTACACATAATTTGTGTTTTCTGAAGAAACTACAGGAGATATCTAACCCATACTTTCTGTGCAAGAGGGGCTTGTACATCTGCACAACATGTCTTTTAAAGTTTGAACCTATCTTATTGCATTTTTGAGTTATAGCAGTTTTTACTGTTTTATTGCTCCAAAAGCCTTTTCAGCCCATGAACAGTTGTTTGTGAGTTTTGAAAAAAGTGCAAGAGCTATTCAAACCCTTTTTGCTGGGCAAGTAGGACCTGTAAATCTACACAATATAGAGTTTAAAGTTTGAGTCTATCATATTAGGTTTTGGATTTATAGCTGTTTTAGTGTCTATCGCTTCAAAAGCATTTTCACATAATTTGTGTTTTCTGAAGAAACTGCAAGAGATATCTAACCCATACTTTCTGTGCAAGAGGGGCTTGTACATCTGCACAACATGTCTTTTAAAGTTTGAACCTATCTTATTGCATTTTTGAGTTATAGCAGTTTTTACTGTTTTATTGCTCCAAAAGCCTTTTCAGCCCATGAACAGTTGTTTGTTAGTTTTGAAAAAAGTGCAAGAGCTATTAAAACCCTTTTTGCTGGGCAAGTAGGACCTGTAAATCTACACAATAAATAGTTTAAAGTTTGAGTCTATCATATTAGGTTTTGGATTTATAGCTGTTTTAGTGTCTATCGCTTCAAAAGCATTTTCACATAATTTGTGTTTTCTGAAGAAACTGCAAGAGATATCTAACCCATACTTTCTGTGCAAGAGGGGCTTGTACATCTGCACAACATGTCTTTTAAAGTTCGAACCTATCTTATTGCATTTTTGAGTTATAGCAGTTTTTACTGTTTTATTGCTCCAAAAGCCTTTTCAGCCCATGAACAGTTGTTTGTGATTTTCGAAAAAAAGTGCAAGAGCTATTCAAACCCTTTTTGCTGGGCAAGTAGGACCTGTAAATCTACACAATATAGAGTTTAAAGTTTGAGTCTATCATATTAGGTTTTGGATTTATAGCTGTTTTAGTGTCCATCGCTTCAAAAGCATTTTCACATAATTTGTGTTTTCTGAAGAAACTGCAAGAGATATCTAACCCATACTTTCTGTGCAAGAGGGGCTTGTACATCTGCACAACATGTCTTTTATAGTTTGAACCTATCTTATTGCATTTTTGAGTTATAGCAGTTTTTACTGTTTTATTGCTCCAAAAGCCTTTTCAGCCCATGAACAGTTGTTTGTGAGTTTCGAAAAAAAGTGCAAGAGGTATTCAAACCCTTTTTGGTGGGCAAGTAGGACCTGTAAATCTACACAATATATAGTTTAAAGTTTGAGTCTATCATATTAGGTTTTCGATTTATAGCTGTTTTAGTGTCTATCGCTTCAAAAGCATTTTCACATAATTTGTGTTTTCTGAAGAAACTGCAAGAGATATCTAACCCATACTTTCTGTGCAAGAGGGGCTTTTACATCTGCACAACATGTCTTTTAAAGTTTGAACCTATCTTATTGCATTTTTGAGTTATTGCAGTTTTTACTGTTTTATTGCTCCAAAAGCCTTTTCAGCCCATGAACAGTTGTTTTTGAGTTTCGAAAAAAAGTGCAAGAGCTATTCGAACCCTTTTTGCTGGGCAAGTAGGACCTGTAAATCTACATAATATATAGTTTAAAGTTTGAGTCTATCATATTAGGTTTTGGATTTATAGCTGTTTTTGTGTCTATTGCTTCAAAAGCATTTACACATAATTTGTGTTTTCTGAAGAAACTACAGGAGATATCTAACCCATACTTTCTGTGCAAGAGGGGCTTGTACATCTGCACAACATGTCTTTTAAAGTTTGAACCTATCTTATTGCATTTTTGAGTTATAGCAGTTTTTACTGTTTTATTGCTCCAAAAGCCTTTTCAGCCCATGAACAGTTGTTTGTGAGTTTTGAAAAAAGTGCAAGAGCTATTCAAACCCTTTTTGCTGGGCAAGTAGGACCTGTAAATCTACACAATATAGAGTTTAAAGTTTGAGTCTATCATATTAGGTTTTGGATTTATAGCTGTTTTAGTGTCTATCGCTTCAAAAGCATTTTCACATAATTTGTGTTTTCTGAAGAAACTGCAAGAGATATCTAACCCATACTTTCTGTGCAAGAGGGGCTTTTAAAGTTTGAACCTATCTTATTGCATTTTTGAGTTATAGCAGTTTTTACTGTTCTATTGCTCCAAAAGCCTTTTCAGCCCATGAACAGTTGTTTGTGAGTTTTGAAAAAAGTACAAGAGCTATTAAAACCTAACCCTAACCCTAACCCTAACCCCAACCCTAACCCAACCCTAACCCTAACCCTAACCCTAACCCTAAACCCTATCCCTAAACCCTAACCCTAACCCCAACCCTAACCCACTATAACCCTAACCCTAACCCTAACCCAACCCTAACCCTAACCCTATATAGTTTAAAGTTTGAGTCTATCATATTAGGTTTTGGATTTATAGCTGTTTTAGTGTCTATCGCTTCAAAAGCATTTTCACATAATTTGTGTTTTCTGAAGAAACTGCAAGAGATATCTAACCCATACTTTCTGTGCAAGAGGGGCTTGCACATCTGCACAACATATCTTTTAAAGTTTGAACCTATCTTATTGCATTTTTGAGTTATAGCAGTTTTTACTGTTTTATTGCTCCAAAAGCCTTTTCAGCCCATGAACAGTTGTTTGTGAGTTTCGAAAAAAAGTGCAAGAGCTATTCAAACCCTTTTTGCTGGGCAAGTAGGACCTGTAAATCTACACAATATATAGTTTAAAGTTTGAGTCTATCATATTAGGTTTTGGATTTATAGCTGTTTTTGTGTCTATTGCTTCAAAAGCATTTTCACATAATTTGTGTTTTCTGAAGAAACTACAGGAGATATCTAACCCATACTTTCTGTGCAAGAGGGGCTTGTACATCTGCACAACATGTCTTTTAAAGTTCGAACCTATCTTATTGCATTTTTGAGTTATAGCAGTTTTTACTGTTTTATTGCTCCAAAAGCCTTTTCAGCCCATGAACAGTTGTTTGTGAGTTTTGAAAAAAGTGCAAGAGCTATTCGAACCCTTTTTGCTGGGCAAGTAGGACCTGTAAATCTACACAATATATAGTTTAAAGTTTGAGTCTATCATATTAGGTTTTGGATTTATAGCTGTTTTTGTGTCTATTGCTTCAAAAGCATTTTCACATAATTTGTGTTTTCTGAAGAAACTACAGGAGATATCTAACCCATACTTTCTGTGCAAGAGGGGCTTGTACATCTGCACAACATGTCTTTTAAAGTTCGAACCTATCTTATTGCATTTTTGAGTTATAGCAGTTTTTACTGTTTTATTGCTCCAAAAGCCTTTTCAGCCCATGAACAGTTGTTTGTGATTTTCGAAAAAAAGTGCAAGAGCTATTCGAACCCTTTTTGCTGGGCAAGTAGGACCTGTAAATCTACACAATATAGAGTTTAAAGTTTGAGTCTATCATATTAGGTTTTGGATTTATAGCTGTTTTTGTGTCTATTGCTTCAAAAGCATTTACACATAATTTGTGTTTTCTGAAGAAACTACAGGAGATATCTAACCCATACTTTCTGTGCAAGAGGGGCTTGTACATCTGCACAACATGTCTTTTAAAGTTTGAACCTATCTTATTGCATTTTTGAGTTATAGCAGTTTTTACTGTTTTATTGCTCCAAAAGCCTTTTCAGCCCATGAACAGTTGTTTGTGAGTTTCGAAAAAAAGTGCAAGAGCTATTCAAACCATTTTTGCTGGGCAAGTAGGACCTGTAAATCTACACAATATATAGTTTAAAGTTTGAGTCTATCATATTAGGTTTTGGATTTATAGCTGTTTTTGTGTCTATTTCTTCAAAAGCATTTTCAAATAATTTGTGTTTTCTGAAGAAACTGCAAGAGATATCTAACCCATACTTTCTGTGCAAGAGGGGCTTGTACATCTGCACAACATATCTTTTAAAGTTTGAACCTATCTTATTGCATTTTTGAGTTATAGCAGTTTTTACTGTTTTATTGCTCCAAAAGCCTTTTCAGCCCATGAACAGTTGTTTGTGATTTTCGAAAAAAAGTGCAAGAGCTATTCGAACCCTTTTTGCTGGGCAAGTAGGACCTGTAAATCTACACAATATAGAGTTTAAAGTTTGAGTCTATCATATTAGGTTTTGGATTTATAGCTGTTTTTGTGTCTATTGCTTCAAAAGCATTTACACATAATTTGTGTTTTCTGAAGAAACTACAGGAGATATCTAACCCATACTTTCTGTGCAAGAGGGGCTTGTACATCTGCACAACATGTCTTTTAAAGTTTGAACCTATCTTATTGCATTTTTGAGTTATAGCAGTTTTTACTGTTTTATTGCTCCAAAAGCCTTTTCAGCCCATGAACAGTTGTTTGTGAGTTTCGAAAAAAAGTGCAAGAGCTATTCAAACCATTTTTGCTGGGCAAGTAGGACCTGTAAATCTACACAATATATAGTTTAAAGTTTGAGTCTATCATATTAGGTTTTGGATTTATAGCTGTTTTTGTGTCTATTTCTTCAAAAGCATTTTCAAATAATTTGTGTTTTCTGAAGAAACTGCAAGAGATATCTAACCCATACTTTCTGTGCAAGAGGGGCTTGTACATCTGCACAACATATCTTTTAAAGTTTGAACCTATCTTATTGTATTTTTGAGTTATAGCAGTTTTTACTGTTTTATTGCTCCAAAAGCCTTTTCAGCCCATGAACAGTTGTTTGTGAGTTTCGAAAAAAGTGCAAGAGCTATTCGAAACCTTTTTGCTGGGCAAGTAGGACCTGTAAATCTACACAATATAGAGTTTAAAGTTTGAGTCTATCATATTAGGTTTTGGATTTATAGCTGTTTTTGTGTCTATTGCTTCAAAAGCATTTTCACATAATTTGTGTTTTCTGAAGAAACTGCAAGAGATATCTAACCCATACTTTCTGTGCAAGAGGGGCTTGTACATCTGCACAACATGTCTTTTAAAGTTTGAACCTATCTTATTGCATTTTTGAGTTATAGCAGTTTTTACTGTTTTATTGCTCCAAAAGCCTTTTCAGCCCATGAACAGTTGTTTGTGATTTTCGAAAAAAAGTGCAAGAGCTATTCGAACCCTTTTTGCTGGGCAAGTAGGACCTGTAAATCTACACAATATAGAGTTTAAAGTTTGAGTCTATCATATTAGGTTTTGGATTTATAGCTGTTTTTGTGTCTATTGCTTCAAAAGCATTTTCACATAATTTGTGTTTTCTGAAGAAACTACAGGAGATATCTAACCCATACTTTCTGTGCAAGAGGGGCTTGTACATCTGCACAACATGTCTTTTAAAGTTCGAACCTATCTTATTGCATTTTTGAGTTATAGCAGTTTTTACTGTTTTATTGCTCCAAAAGCCTTTTCAGCCCATGAACAGTTGTTTGTGATTTTCGAAAAAAAGTGCAAGAGCTATTCGAACCCTTTTTGCTGGGCAAGTAGGACCTGTAAATCTACACAATATATAGTTTAAAGTTTGAGTCTATCATATTAGGTTTTGGATTTATAGCTGTTTTAGTGTCTATCGCTTCAAAAGCATTTTCACATAATTTGTGTTTTCTGAAGAAACTGCAAGAGATATCTAACCCATACTTTCTGTGCAAGAGGGGCTTGTACATCTGCACAACATGTCTTTTAAAGTTTGAACCTATCTTATTGCATTTTTGAGTTATAGCAGTTTTTACTGTTTTATTGCTCCAAAAGCCTTTTCAGCCCATGAACAGTTGTTTGTTAGTTTTGAAAAAAGTGCAAGAGCTATTAAAACCCTTTTTGCTGGGCAAGTAGGACCTGTAAATCTACATAATATATAGTTTAAAGTTTGAGTCTATCATATTAGGTTTTGGATTTATAGCTGTTTTTGTGTCTATTGCTTCAAAAGCATTTACACATAATTTGTGTTTTCTGAAGAAACTACAGGAGATATCTAACCCATACTTTCTGTGCAAGAGGGGCTTGTACATCTGCACAACATATCTTTTAAAGTTTGAACCTATCTTATTGCATTTTTGAGTTATAGCAGTTTTTACTGTTTTATTGCTCCAAAAGCCTTTTCAGCCCATGAACAGTTGTTTGTGAGTTTCGAAAAAAGTGCAAGAGCTATTCGAAACCTTTTTGCTGGGCAAGTAGGACCTGTAAATCTACACAATATAGAGTTTAAAGTTTGAGTCTATCATATTAGGTTTTGGATTTATAGCTGTTTTTGTGTCTATTGCTTCAAAAGCATTTTCACATAATTTGTGTTTTCTGAAGAAACTGCAAGAGATATCTAACCCATACTTTCTGTGCAAGAGGGGCTTGTACATCTGCACAACATGTCTTTTAAAGTTTGAACCTATCTTATTGCATTTTTGAGTTATAGCAGTTTTTACTGTTTTATTGCTCCAAAAGCCTTTTCAGCCCATGAACAGTTGTTTGTGAGTTTCGAAAAAAAGTGCAAGAGCTATTCGAACCCTTTTTGCTGGGCAAGTAGGACCTGTAAATCTACACAATATATAATTTAAAGTTTGAGTCTATCATATTAGGTTTTGGATTTATAGCTGTTTTTGTGTCTATTGCTTCAAAAGCATTTTCACATAATTTGTGTTTTCTGAAGAAACTGCAAGAGATATCTAACCCATACTTTCTGTGCAAGAGGGGCTTGTACATCTGCACAACATGTCTTTTAAAGTTTGAACCTATCTTATTGCATTTTTGAGTTATAGCAGTTTTTACTGTTTTATTGCTCCAAAAGCCTTTTCAGCCCATGAACAGTTGTTTGTGAGTTTCGAAAAAAAAGTGCAAGAGCTATTCGAACCCTTTTTGCTGGGCAAGTAGGACCTGTAAATCTACATAATATATAGTTTAAAGTTTGAGTCTATCATATTAGGTTTTGGATTTATAGCTGTTTTTGTGTATATTGCTTCAAAAGCATTTACACATAATTTGTGTTTTCTGAAGAAACTACAGGAGATATCTAACCCATACTTTCTGTGCAAGAGGGGCTTGTACATCTGCACAACATGTCTTTTAAAGTTTGAACCTATCTTATTGCATTTTTGAGTTATAGCAGTTTTTACTGTTTTATTGCTCCAAAAGCCTTTTCAGCCCATGAACAGTTGTTTGTGAGTTTTGAAAAAAGTGCAAGAGCTATTCAAACCCTTTTTGCTGGGCAAGTAGGACCTGTAAATCTACACAATATAGAGTTTAAAGTTTGAGTCTATCATATTAGGTTTTGGATTTATAGCTGTTTTAGTGTCTATCGCTTCAAAAGCATTTTCACATAATTTGTGTTTTCTGAAGAAACTGCAAGAGATATCTAACCCAACTTTCTGTGCAAGAGTAGCTTGTACATCTGCACAACATATCTTTTAAAGTTTGAACCTATCTTATTGCATTTTTGAGTTATAGCAGTTTTTACTGTTTTATTGCTCCAAAAGCCTTTTCAGCCCATGAACAGTTGTTTGTGAGTTTCGAAAAAAGTGCAAGAGCTATTCGAAACCTTTTTGCTGGGCAAGTAGGACCTGTAAATCTACACAATATAGAGTTTAAAGTTTGAGTCTATCATATTAGGTTTTGGATTTATAGCTGTTTTTGTGTCTATTGCTTCAAAAGCATTTTCACATAATTTGTGTTTTCTGAAGAAACTGCAAGAGATATCTAACCCATACTTTCTGTGCAAGAGGGGCTTGTACATCTGCACAACATGTCTTTTAAAGTTTGAACCTATCTTATTGCATTTTTGAGTTATAGCAGTTTTTACTGTTTTATTGCTCCAAAAGCCTTTTCAGCCCATGAACAGTTGTTTGTGAGTTTCGAAAAAAAGTGCAAGAGCTATTCGAACCCTTTTTGCTGGGCAAGTAGGACCTGTAAATCTACACAATATATAATTTAAAGTTTGAGTCTATCATATTAGGTTTTGGATTTATAGCTGTTTTTGTGTCTATTGCTTCAAAAGCATTTTCACATAATTTGTGTTTTCTGAAGAAACTGCAAGAGATATCTAACCCATACTTTCTGTGCAAGAGGGGCTTGTACATCTGCACAACATGTCTTTTAAAGTTTGAACCTATCTTATTGCATTTTTGAGTTATAGCAGTTTTTACTGTTTTATTGCTCCAAAAGCCTTTTCAGCCCATGAACAGTTGTTTGTGAGTTTCGAAAAAAAGTGCAAGAGCTATTCGAACCCTTTTTGCTGGGCAAGTAGGACCTGTAAATCTACACAATATATAATTTAAAGTTTGAGTCTATCATATTAGGTTTTGGATTTATAGCTGTTTTTGTGTCTATCGCTTCAAAAGCATTTTCACATAATTTGTGTTTTCTGAAGAAACTACAGGAGATATCTAACCCATACTTTCTGTGCAAGAGGGGCTTGTACATCTGCACAACATGTCTTTTAAAGTTCGAACCTATCTTATTGCATTTTTGAGTTATAGCAGTTTTTACTGTTTTATTGTTCAAAAATTTTTTTCAGCCCATGAACAGTTGTTTGTGATTTTCGAAAAAAAGTGCAAGAGCTATTCGAACCCTTTTTGCTGGGCAAGTAGGACCTGTAAATCTACACAATATATAGTTTAAAGTTTGAGTCTATCATATTAGGTTTTGGATTTATAGCTGTTTTAGTGTCTATCGCTTCAAAAGCATTTTCACATAATTTGTGTTTTCTGAAGAAACTGCAAGAGATATCTAACCCATACTTTCTGTGCAAGAGTAGCTTGTACATCTGCACAACATATCTTTTAAAGTTTGAACCTATCTTATTGCATTTTTGAGTTATAGCAGTTTTTACTGTTTTATTGCTCCAAAAGCCTTTTCAGCCTATGAACAGTTGTTTGTGAGTTTCGAAAAAAAGTGCAAGAGCTATTCAAACCATTTTTGCTGGGCAAGTAGGACCTGTAAATCTACACAATATATAGTTTAAAGTTTGAGTCTATCATATTAGGTTTTGGATTTATAGCTGTTTTTGTGTATATTGCTTCAAAAGCATTTACACATAATTTGTGTTTTCTGAAGAAACTACAGGAGATATCTAACCCATACTTTCTGTGCAAGAGGGGCTTGTACATCTGCACAACATGTCTTTTAAAGTTTGAACCTATCTTATTGCATTTTTGAGTTATAGCAGTTTTTACTGTTTTATTGCTCCAAAAGCCTTTTCAGCCCATGAACAGTTGTTTGTGAGTTTCGAAAAAAAGTGCAAGAGCTATTCAAACCATTTTTGCTGGGCAAGTAGGACCTGTAAATCTACACAATATATAGTTTAAAGTTTGAGTCTATCATATTAGGTTTTGGATTTATAGCTGTTTTAGTGTCTATCGCTTCAAAAGCATTTTCACATAATTTGTGTTTTCTGAAGAAACTGCAAGAGATATCTAACCCATACTTTCTGTGCAAGAGTAGCTTGTACATCTGCACAACATATCTTTTAAAGTTTGAACCTATCTTATTGCATTTTTGAGTTATAGCAGTTTTTACTGTTTTATTGCTCCAAAAGCCTTTTCAGCCTATGAACAGTTGTTTGTGAGTTTCGAAAAAAAGTGCAAGAGCTATTCAAACCATTTTTGCTGGGCAAGTAGGACCTGTAAATCTACACAATATATAGTTTAAAGTTTGAGTCTATCATATTAGGTTTTGGATTTATAGCTGTTTTTGTGTATATTGCTTCAAAAGCATTTACACATAATTTGTGTTTTCTGAAGAAACTACAGGAGATATCTAACCCATACTTTCTGTGCAAGAGGGGCTTGTACATCTGCACAACATGTCTTTTAAAGTTTGAACCTATCTTATTGCATTTTTGAGTTATAGCAGTTTTTACTGTTTTATTGCTCCAAAAGCCTTTTCAGCCCATGAACAGTTGTTTGTGAGTTTCGAAAAAAAGTGCAAGAGCTATTCAAACCATTTTTGCTGGGCAAGTAGGACCTGTAAATCTACACAATATATAGTTTAAAGTTTGAGTCTATCATATTAGGTTTTGGATTTATAGCTGTTTTTGTGTCTATTGCTTCAAAAGCATTTTCAAATAATTTGTGTTTTCTGAAGAAACCGCAAGAGATATCTAACCCATACTTTCTGTGCAAGAGGGGCTTGTACATCTGCACAACATATCTTTTAAAGTTTGAACCTATCTTATTGCATTTTTGAGTTATAGCAGTTTTTACTGTTTTATTGCTCCAAAAGCCTTTTCAGCCCATGAACAGTTGTTTGTGAGTTTCGAAAAAAGTGCAAGAGCTATTCGAAACCTTTTTGCTGGGCAAGTAGGACCTGTAAATCTACACAATATAGAGTTTAAAGTTTGAGTCTATCATATTAGGTTTTGGATTTATAGCTGTTTTTGTGTCTATTGCTTCAAAAGCATTTTCACATAATTTGTGTTTTCTGAAGAAACTACAGGAGATATCTAACCCATACTTTCTGTGCAAGAGGGGCTTGTACATCTGCACAACATGTCTTTTAAAGTTCGAACCTATCTTATTGCATTTTTGAGTTATAGCAGTTTTTACTGTTTTATTGCTCCAAAAGCCTTTTCAGCCCATGAACAGTTGTTTGTGATTTTCGAAAAAAAGTGCAAGAGCTATTCGAACCCTTTTTGCTGGGCAAGTAGGACCTGTAAATCTACACAATATATAGTTTAAAGTTTGAGTCTATCATATTAGGTTTTGGATTTATAGCTGTTTTAGTGTCTATCGCTTCAAAAGCATTTTCACATAATTTGTGTTTTCTGAAGAAACTGCAAGAGATATCTAACCCATACTTTCTGTGCAAGAGGGGCTTGTACATCTGCACAACATGTCTTTTAAAGTTTGAACCTATCTTATTGCATTTTTGAGTTATAGCAGTTTTTACTGTTTTATTGCTCCAAAAGCCTTTTCAGCCCATGAACAGTTGTTTGTGAGTTTTGAAAAAAGTGCAAGAGCTATTCAAACCCTTTTTGCTGGGCAAGTAGGACCTGTAAATCTACACAATATAGAGTTTAAAGTTTGAGTCTATCATATTAGGTTTTGGATTTATAGCTGTTTTAGTGTCTATCGCTTCAAAAGCATTTTCACATAATTTGTGTTTTCTGAAGAAACTGCAAGAGATATCTAACCCATACTTTCTGTGCAAGAGTAGCTTGTACATCTGCACAACATATCTTTTAAAGTTTGAACCTATCTTATTGCATTTTTGAGTTATAGCAGTTTTTACTGTTTTATTGCTCCAAAAGCCTTTTCAGCCTATGAACAGTTGTTTGTGATTTTCGAAAAAAAGTGCAAGAGCTATTCGAACCCTTTTTGCTGGGCAAGTAGGACCTGTAAATCTACACAATATAGAGTTTAAAGTTTGAGTCTATCATATTAGGTTTTGGATTTATAGCTGTTTTTGTGTCTATTGCTTCAAAAGCATTTTCACATAATTTGTGTTTTCTGAAGAAACTGCAAGAGATATCTAACCCATACTTTCTGTGCAAGAGGGGCTTGTACATCTGCACAACATGTCTTTTAAAGTTTGAACCTATCTTATTGCATTTTTGAGTTATAGCAGTTTTTACTGTTTTATTGCTCCAAAAGCCTTTTCAGCCCATGAACAGTTGTTTGTGAGTTTCGAAAAAAAGTGCAAGAGCTATTCGAACCCTTTTTGCTGGGCAAGTAGGACCTGTAAATCTACACAATATATAATTTAAAGTTTGAGTCTATCATATTAGGTTTTGGATTTATAGCTGTTTTTGTGTATATTGCTTCAAAAGCATTTACACATAATTTGTGTTTTATGAAGAAACTACAGGAGATATCTAACCCATACTTTCTGTGCAAGAGGGGCTTGTACATCTGCACAACATGTCTTTTAAAGTTTGAACCTATCTTATTGCATTTTTGAGTTATAGCAGTTTTTACTGTTTTATTGCTCCAAAAGCCTTTTCAGCCCATGAACAGTTGTTTGTGAGTTTCGAAAAAAAGTGCAAGAGCTATTCAAACCATTTTTGCTGGGCAAGTAGGACCTGTAAATCTACACAATATATAGTTTAAAGTTTGAGTCTATCATATTAGGTTTTGGATTTATAGCTGTTTTTGTGTATATTGCTTCAAAAGCATTTACACATAATTTGTGTTTTCTGAAGAAACTACAGGAGATATCTAACCCATACTTTCTGTGCAAGAGGGGCTTGTACATCTGCACAACATGTCTTTTAAAGTTTGAACCTATCTTATTGCATTTTTGAGTTATAGCAGTTTTTACTGTTTTATTGCTCCAAAAGCCTTTTCAGCCCATGAACAGTTGTTTGTGAGTTTTGAAAAAAGTGCAAGAGCTATTCAAACCCTTTTTGCTGGGCAAGTAGGACCTGTAAATCTACACAATATAGAGTTTAAAGTTTGAGTCTATCATATTAGGTTTTGGATTTATAGCTGTTTTAGTGTCTATCGCTTCAAAAGCATTTTCACATAATTTGTGTTTTCTGAAGAAACTGCAAGAGATATCTAACCCATACTTTCTGTGCAAGAGTAGCTTGTACATCTGCACAACATATCTTTTAAAGTTTGAACCTATCTTATTGCATTTTTGAGTTATAGCAGTTTTTACTGTTTTATTGCTCCAAAAGCCTTTTCAGCCTATGAACAGTTGTTTGTGATTTTCGAAAAAAAGTGCAAGAGCTATTCGAACCCTTTTTGCTGGGCAAGTAGGACCTGTAAATCTACACAATATAGAGTTTAAAGTTTGAGTCTATCATATTAGGTTTTGGATTTATAGCTGTTTTTGTGTCTATTGCTTCAAAAGCATTTTCACATAATTTGTGTTTTCTGAAGAAACTGCAAGAGATATCTAACCCATACTTTCTGTGCAAGAGGGGCTTGTATATCTGCACAACATGTCTTTTAAAGTTTGAACCTATCTTATTGCATTTTTGAGTTATAGCAGTTTTTACTGTTTTATTGCTCCAAAAGCCTTTTCAGCCCATGAACAGTTGTTTGTGAGTTTCGAAAAAAAGTGCAAGAGCTATTCAAACCATTTTTGCTGGGCAAGTAGGACCTGTAAATCTACACAATATATAGTTTAAAGTTTGAGTCTATCATATTAGGTTTTGGATTTATAGCTGTTTTTGTGTCTATTGCTTCAAAAGCATTTTCAAATAATTTGTGTTTTCTGAAGAAACCGCAAGAGATATCTAACCCATACTTTCTGTGCAAGAGGGGCTTGTACATCTGCACAACATATCTTTTAAAGTTTGAACCTATCTTATTGCATTTTTGAGTTATAGCAGTTTTTACTGTTTTATTGCTCCAAAAGCCTTTTCAGCCCATGAACAGTTGTTTGTGAGTTTCGAAAAAAGTGCAAGAGCTATTCGAAACCTTTTTGCTGGGCAAGTAGGACCTGTAAATCTACACAATATAGAGTTTAAAGTTTGAGTCTATCATATTAGGTTTTGGATTTATAGCTGTTTTTGTGTCTATTGCTTCAAAAGCATTTTCACATAATTTGTGTTTTCTGAAGAAACTACAGGAGATATCTAACCCATACTTTCTGTGCAAGAGGGGCTTGTACATCTGCACAACATGTCTTTTAAAGTTCGAACCTATCTTATTGCATTTTTGAGTTATAGCAGTTTTTACTGTTTTATTGCTCCAAAAGCCTTTTCAGCCCATGAACAGTTGTTTGTGATTTTCGAAAAAAAGTGCAAGAGCTATTCGAACCCTTTTTGCTGGGCAAGTAGGACCTGTAAATCTACACAATATATAGTTTAAAGTTTGAGTCTATCATATTAGGTTTTGGATTTATAGCTGTTTTAGTGTCTATCGCTTCAAAAGCATTTTCACATAATTTGTGTTTTCTGAAGAAACTGCAAGAGATATCTAACCCATACTTTCTGTGCAAGAGGGGCTTGTACATCTGCACAACATGTCTTTTAAAGTTTGAACCTATCTTATTGCATTTTTGAGTTATAGCAGTTTTTACTGTTTTATTGCTCCAAAAGCCTTTTCAGCCCATGAACAGTTGTTTGTGAGTTTTGAAAAAAGTGCAAGAGCTATTCAAACCCTTTTTGCTGGGCAAGTAGGACCTGTAAATCTACACAATATAGAGTTTAAAGTTTGAGTCTATCATATTAGGTTTTGGATTTATAGCTGTTTTAGTGTCTATCGCTTCAAAAGCATTTTCACATAATTTGTGTTTTCTGAAGAAACTGCAAGAGATATCTAACCCATACTTTCTGTGCAAGAGTAGCTTGTACATCTGCACAACATATCTTTTAAAGTTTGAACCTATCTTATTGCATTTTTGAGTTATAGCAGTTTTTACTGTTTTATTGCTCCAAAAGCCTTTTCAGCCTATGAACAGTTGTTTGTGATTTTCGAAAAAAAGTGCAAGAGCTATTCGAACCCTTTTTGCTGGGCAAGTAGGACCTGTAAATCTACACAATATAGAGTTTAAAGTTTGAGTCTATCATATTAGGTTTTGGATTTATAGCTGTTTTTGTGTCTATTGCTTCAAAAGCATTTTCACATAATTTGTGTTTTCTGAAGAAACTGCAAGAGATATCTAACCCATACTTTCTGTGCAAGAGGGGCTTGTACATCTGCACAACATGTCTTTTAAAGTTTGAACCTATCTTATTGCATTTTTGAGTTATAGCAGTTTTTACTGTTTTATTGCTCCAAAAGCCTTTTCAGCCCATGAACAGTTGTTTGTGAGTTTCGAAAAAAAGTGCAAGAGCTATTCGAACCCTTTTTGCTGGGCAAGTAGGACCTGTAAATCTACACAATATATAATTTAAAGTTTGAGTCTATCATATTAGGTTTTGGATTTATAGCTGTTTTTGTGTATATTGCTTCAAAAGCATTTACACATAATTTGTGTTTTCTGAAGAAACTACAGGAGATATCTAACCCATACTTTCTGTGCAAGAGGGGCTTGTACATCTGCACAACATATCTTTTAAAGTTTGAACCTATCTTATTGCATTTTTGAGTTATAGCAGTTTTTACTGTTTTATTGCTCCAAAAGCCTTTTCAGCCTATGAACAGTTGTTTGTGAGTTTCGAAAAAAAGTGCAAGAGCTATTCAAACCATTTTTGCTGGGCAAGTAGGACCTGTAAATCTACACAATATATAGTTTAAAGTTTGAGTCTATCATATTAGGTTTTGGATTTATAGCTGTTTTTGTGTATATTGCTTCAAAAGCATTTACACATAATTTGTGTTTTATGAAGAAACTACAGGAGATATCTAACCCATACTTTCTGTGCAAGAGGGGCTTGTACATCTGCACAACATGTCTTTTAAAGTTTGAACCTATCTTATTGCATTTTTGAGTTATAGCAGTTTTTACTGTTTTATTGCTCCAAAAGCCTTTTCAGCCCATGAACAGTTGTTTGTGAGTTTCGAAAAAAAGTGCAAGAGCTATTCAAACCATTTTTGCTGGGCAAGTAGGACCTGTAAATCTACACAATATATAGTTTAAAGTTTGAGTCTATCATATTAGGTTTTGGATTTATAGCTGTTTTTGTGTATATTGCTTCAAAAGCATTTACACATAATTTGTGTTTTCTGAAGAAACTACAGGAGATATCTAACCCATACTTTCTGTGCAAGAGGGGCTTGTACATCTGCACAACATGTCTTTTAAAGTTTGAACCTATCTTATTGCATTTTTGAGTTATAGCAGTTTTTACTGTTTTATTGCTCCAAAAGCCTTTTCAGCCCATGAACAGTTGTTTGTGAGTTTTGAAAAAAGTGCAAGAGCTATTCAAACCCTTTTTGCTGGGCAAGTAGGACCTGTAAATCTACACAATATAGAGTTTAAAGTTTGAGTCTATCATATTAGGTTTTGGATTTATAGCTGTTTTAGTGTCTATCGCTTCAAAAGCATTTTCACATAATTTGTGTTTTCTGAAGAAACTGCAAGAGATATCTAACCCATACTTTCTGTGCAAGAGTAGCTTGTACATCTGCACAACATATCTTTTAAAGTTTGAACCTATCTTATTGCATTTTTGAGTTATAGCAGTTTTTACTGTTTTATTGCTCCAAAAGCCTTTTCAGCCTATGAACAGTTGTTTGTGATTTTCGAAAAAAAGTGCAAGAGCTATTCGAACCCTTTTTGCTGGGCAAGTAGGACCTGTAAATCTACACAATATAGAGTTTAAAGTTTGAGTCTATCATATTAGGTTTTGGATTTATAGCTGTTTTTGTGTCTATTGCTTCAAAAGCATTTTCACATAATTTGTGTTTTCTGAAGAAACTGCAAGAGATATCTAACCCATACTTTCTGTGCAAGAGGGGCTTGTATATCTGCACAACATGTCTTTTAAAGTTTGAACCTATCTTATTGCATTTTTGAGTTATAGCAGTTTTTACTGTTTTATTGCTCCAAAAGCCTTTTCAGCCCATGAACAGTTGTTTGTGAGTTTCGAAAAAAAGTGCAAGAGCTATTCGAACCCTTTTTGCTGGGCAAGTAGGACCTGTAAATCTACACAATATATAATTTAAAGTTTGAGTCTATCATATTAGGTTTTGGATTTATAGCTGTTTTTGTGTATATTGCTTCAAAAGCATTTACACATAATTTGTGTTTTCTGAAGAAACTACAGGAGATATCTAACCCATACTTTCTGTGCAAGAGGGGCTTGTACATCTGCACAACATATCTTTTAAAGTTTGAACCTATCTTATTGCATTTTTGAGTTATAGCAGTTTTTACTGTTTTATTGCTCCAAAAGCCTTTTCAGCCTATGAACAGTTGTTTGTGAGTTTCGAAAAAAAGTGCAAGAGCTATTCAAACCATTTTTGCTGGGCAAGTAGGACCTGTAAATCTACACAATATATAGTTTAAAGTTTGAGTCTATCATATTAGGTTTTGGATTTATAGCTGTTTTTGTGTATATTGCTTCAAAAGCATTTACACATAATTTGTGTTTTATGAAGAAACTACAGGAGATATCTAACCCATACTTTCTGTGCAAGAGGGGCTTGTACATCTGCACAACATGTCTTTTAAAGTTTGAACCTATCTTATTGCATTTTTGAGTTATAGCAGTTTTTACTGTTTTATTGCTCCAAAAGCCTTTTCAGCCCATGAACAGTTGTTTGTGAGTTTCGAAAAAAAGTGCAAGAGCTATTCAAACCATTTTTGCTGGGCAAGTAGGACCTGTAAATCTACACAATATATAGTTTAAAGTTTGAGTCTATCATATTAGGTTTGGGATTTATAGCTGTTTTTGTGTCTATTGCTTCAAAAGCATTTTCAAATAATTTGTGTTTTCTGAAGAAACCGCAAGAGATATCTAACCCATACTTTCTGTGCAAGAGGGGCTTGTACATCTGCACAACATATCTTTTAAAGTTTGAACCTATCTTATTGCATTTTGAGTTATAGCAGTTTTTACTGTTTTATTGCTCCAAAAGCCTTTTCAGCCCATGAACAGTTGTTTGTGAGTTTCGAAAAAAGTGCAAGAGCTATTCGAAACCTTTTTGCTGGGCAAGTAGGACCTGTAAATCTACACAATATAGAGTTTAAAGTTTGAGTCTATCATATTAGGTTTTGGATTTATAGCTGTTTTTGTGTCTATTGCTTCAAAAGCATTTTCACATAATTTGTGTTTTCTGAAGAAACTGCAAGAGATATCTAACCCATACTTTCTGTGCAAGAGGGGCTTGTACATCTGCACAACATATCTTTTAAAGTTTGAACCTATCTTATTGCATTTTTGAGTTATAGCAGTTTTTACTGTTTTATTGCTCCAAAAGCCTTTTCAGCCCATGAACAGTTGTTTGTGAGTTTCGAAAAAAAGTGCAAGAGCTATTCGAACCCTTTTTGCTGGGCAAGTAGGACCTGTAAATCTACACAATATATAATTTAAAGTTTGAGTCTATCATATTAGGTTTTGGATTTATAGCTGTTTTTGTGTCTATTGCTTCAAAAGCATTTTCACATAATTTGTGTTTTCTGAAGAAACTGCAAGAGATATCTAACCCATACTTTCTGTGCAAGAGGGGCTTGTACATCTGCACAACATGTCTTTTAAAGTTTGAACCTATCTTATTGCATTTTTGAGTTATAGCAGTTTTTACTGTTTTATTGCTCCAAAAGCCTTTTCAGCCCATGAACAGTTGTTTGTGAGTTTCGAAAAAAAGTGCAAGAGCTATTCGAACCCTTTTTGCTGGGCAAGTAGGACCTGTAAATCTACACAATATATAATTTAAAGTTTGAGTCTATCATATTAGGTTTTGGATTTATAGCTGTTTTTGTGTCTATTGCTTCAAAAGCATTTTCACATAATTTGTGTTTTCTGAAGAAACTGCAAGAGATATCTAACCCATACTTTCTGTGCAAGAGGGGCTTTTACATCTGCACAACATATCTTTTAAAGTTTGAACCTATCTTATTGCATTTTTGAGTTATAGCAGTTTTTACTGTTTTATTGCTCCAAAAGCCTTTTCAGCCCATGAACAGTTGTTTGTGAGTTTCGAAAAAAGTGCAAGAGCTATTCGAAACCTTTTTGCTGGGCAAGTAGGACCTGTAAATCTACACAATATAGAGTTTAAAGTTTGAGTCTATCATATTAGGTTTTGGATTTATAGCTGTTTTTGTGTCTATTGCTTCAAAAGCATTTTCACATAATTTGTGTTTTCTGAAGAAACTGCAAGAGATATCTAACCCATACTTTCTGTGCAAGAGGGGCTTGTACATCTGCACAACATATCTTTTAAAGTTCGAACCTATCTTATTGCATTTTGAGTTATAGCAGTTTTTACTGTTTTATTGCTCCAAAAGCCTTTTCAGCCCATGAACAGTTGTTTGTGATTTTCGAAAAAAAGTGCAAGAGCTATTCGAACCCTTTTTGCTGGGCAAGTAGGACCTGTAAATCTACACAATATAGAGTTTAAAGTTTGAGTCTATCATATTAGGTTTTGGATTTATAGCTGTTTTTGTGTCTATTGCTTCAAAAGCATTTTCACATAATTTGTGTTTTCTGAAGAAACTGCAAGAGATATCTAACCCATACTTTCTGTGCAAGAGGGGCTTGTACATCTGCACAACATGTCTTTTAAAGTTCGAACCTATCTTATTGCATTTTGAGTTATAGCAGTTTTTACTGTTTTATTGCTCCAAAAGTCTTTTCAGCCCATGAACAGTTGTTTGTGATTTTCGAAAAAAAGTGCAAGAGCTATTCGAACCCTTTTTGCTGGGCAAGTAGGACCTGTAAATCTACACAATATAGAGTTTAAAGTTTGAGTCTATCATATTAGGTTTTGGATTTATAGCTGTTTTTGTGTCTATTGCTTCAAAAGCATTTTCACATAATTTGTGTTTTCTGAAGAAACTGCAAGAGATATCTAACCCATACTTTCTGTGCAAGAGGGGCTTGTACATCTGCACAACATGTCTTTTAAAGTTTGAACCTATCTTATTGCATTTTTGAGTTATAGCAGTTTTTACTGTTTTATTGCTCCAAAAGCCTTTTCAGCCCATGAACAGTTGTTTGTGAGTTTCGAAAAAAAGTGCAAGAGCTATTCGAACCCTTTTTGCTGGGCAAGTAGGACCTGTAAATCTACACAATATATAATTTAAAGTTTGAGTCTATCATATTAGGTTTTGGATTTATAGCTGTTTTTGTGTCTATTGCTTCAAAAGCATTTTCACATAATTTGTGTTTTCTGAAGAAACTGCAAGAGATATCTAACCCATACTTTCTGTGCAAGAGGGGCTTGTACATCTGCACAACATGTCTTTTAAAGTTTGAACCTATCTTATTGCATTTTTGAGTTATAGCAGTTTTTACTGTTTTATTGCTCCAAAAGCCTTTTCAGCCCATGAACAGTTGTTTGTGAGTTTCGAAAAAAAGTGCAAGAGCTATTCGAACCCTTTTTGCTGGGCAAGTAGGACCTGTAAATCTACACAATATATAATTTAAAGTTTGAGTCTATCATATTAGGTTTTGGATTTATAGCTGTTTTTGTGTCTATCGCTTCAAAAGCATTTTCACATAATTTGTGTTTTCTGAAGAAACTACAGGAGATATCTAACCCATACTTTCTGTGCAAGAGGGGCTTGTACATCTGCACAACATGTCTTTTAAAGTTCGAACCTATCTTATTGCATTTTTGAGTTATAGCAGTTTTTACTGTTTTATTGCTCCAAAAGCCTTTTCAGCCCATGAACAGTTGTTTGTGATTTTCGAAAAAAAGTGCAAGAGCTATTCGAACCCTTTTTGCTGGGCAAGTAGGACCTGTAAATCTACACAATATATAGTTTAAAGTTTGAGTCTATCATATTAGGTTTTGGATTTATAGCTGTTTTAGTGTCTATCGCTTCAAAAGCATTTTCACATAATTTGTGTTTTCTGAAGAAACTGCAAGAGATATCTAACCCATACTTTCTGTGCAAGAGGGGCTTGTACATCTGCACAACATGTCTTTTAAAGTTTGAACCTATCTTATTGCATTTTTGAGTTATAGCAGTTTTTACTGTTTTATTGCTCCAAAAGCCTTTTCAGCCCATGAACAGTTGTTTGTTAGTTTTGAAAAAAGTGCAAGAGCTATTAAAACCCTTTTTGCTGGGCAAGTAGGACCTGTAAATCTACACAATAAATAGTTTAAAGTTTGAGTCTATCATATTAGGTTTTGGATTTATAGCTGTTTTAGTGTCTATCGCTTCAAAAGCATTTTCACATAATTTGTGTTTTCTGAAGAAACTGCAAGAGATATCTAACCCATACTTTCTGTGCAAGAGGGGCTTGTACATCTGCACAACATGTCTTTTAAAGTTCGAACCTATCTTATTGCATTTTTGAGTTATAGCAGTTTTTACTGTTTTATTGCTCCAAAAGCCTTTTCAGCCCATGAACAGTTGTTTGTGATTTTCGAAAAAAAGTGCAAGAGCTATTCAAACCCTTTTTGCTGGGCAAGTAGGACCTGTAAATCTACACAATATAGAGTTTAAAGATTGAGTCTATCATATTAGGTTTTGGATTTATAGCTGTTTTAGTGTCCATCGCTTCAAAAGCATTTTCACATAATTTGTGTTTTCTGAAGAAACTGCAAGAGATATCTAACCCATACTTTCTGTGCAAGAGGGGCTTGTACATCTGCACAACATGTCTTTTATAGTTTGAACCTATCTTATTGCATTTTTGAGTTATAGCAGTTTTTACTGTTTTATTGCTCCAAAAGCCTTTTCAGCCCATGAACAGTTGTTTGTGAGTTTCGAAAAAAAGTGCAAGAGGTATTCAAACCCTTTTTGGTGGGCAAGTAGGACCTGTAAATCTACACAATATATAGTTTAAAGTTTGAGTCTATCATATTAGGTTTTCGATTTATAGCTGTTTTAGTGTCTATCGCTTCAAAAGCATTTTCACATAATTTGTGTTTTCTGAAGAAACTGCAAGAGATATCTAACCCATACTTTCTGTGCAAAAGGGGCTTTTACATCTGCACAACATGTCTTTTAAAGTTTGAACCTATCTTATTGCATTTTTGAGTTATTGCAGTTTTTACTGTTTTATTGCTCCAAAAGCCTTTTCAGCCCATGAACAGTTGTTTTTGAGTTTCGAAAAAAAGTGCAAGAGCTATTCGAACCCTTTTTGCTGGGCAAGTAGGACCTGTAAATCTACATAATATATAGTTTAAAGTTTGAGTCTATCATATTAGGTTTTGGATTTATAGCTGTTTTTGTGTCTATTGCTTCAAAAGCATTTACACATAATTTGTGTTTTCTGAAGAAACTACAGGAGATATCTAACCCATACTTTCTGTGCAAGAGGGGCTTGTACATCTGCACAACATGTCTTTTAAAGTTTGAACCTATCTTATTGCATTTTTGAGTTATAGCAGTTTTTACTGTTTTATTGCTCCAAAAGCCTTTTCAGCCCATGAACAGTTGTTTGTGAGTTTTGAAAAAAGTGCAAGAGCTATTCAAACCCTTTTTGCTGGGCAAGTAGGACCTGTAAATCTACACAATATAGAGTTTAAAGTTTGAGTCTATCATATTAGGTTTTGGATTTATAGCTGTTTTAGTGTCTATCGCTTCAAAAGCATTTTCACATAATTTGTGTTTTCTGAAGAAACTGCAAGAGATATCTAACCCATACTTTCTGTGCAAGAGGGGCTTGTACATCTGCACAACATGTCTTTTAAAGTTTGAACCTATCTTATTGCATTTTTGAGTTATAGCAGTTTTTACTGTTTTATTGCTCCAAAAGCCTTTTCAGCCCATGAACAGTTGTTTGTTAGTTTTGAAAAAAGTGCAAGAGCTATTAAAACCCTTTTTGCTGGGCAAGTAGGACCTGTAAATCTACACAATAAATAGTTTAAAGTTTGAGTCTATCATATTAGGTTTTGGATTTATAGCTGTTTTAGTGTCTATCGCTTCAAAAGCATTTTCACATAATTTGTGTTTTCTGAAGAAACTGCAAGAGATATCTAACCCATACTTTCTGTGCAAGAGGGGCTTGTACATCTGCACAACATGTCTTTTAAAGTTCGAACCTATCTTATTGCATTTTTGAGTTATAGCAGTTTTTACTGTTTTATTGCTCCAAAAGCCTTTTCAGCCCATGAACAGTTGTTTGTGATTTTCGAAAAAAAGTGCAAGAGCTATTCAAACCCTTTTTGCTGGGCAAGTAGGACCTGTAAATCTACACAATATAGAGTTTAAAGTTTGAGTCTATCATATTAGGTTTTGGATTTATAGCTGTTTTAGTGTCCATCGCTTCAAAAGCATTTTCACATAATTTGTGTTTTCTGAAGAAACTGCAAGAGATATCTAACCCATACTTTCTGTGCAAGAGGGGCTTGTACATCTGCACAACATGTCTTTTATAGTTTGAACCTATCTTATTGCATTTTTGAGTTATAGCAGTTTTTACTGTTTTATTGCTCCAAAAGCCTTTTCAGCCCATGAACAGTTGTTTGTGAGTTTCGAAAAAAAGTGCAAGAGGTATTCAAACCCTTTTTGGTGGGCAAGTAGGACCTGTAAATCTACACAATATATAGTTTAAAGTTTGAGTCTATCATATTAGGTTTTCGATTTATAGCTGTTTTAGTGTCTATCGCTTCAAAAGCATTTTCACATAATTTGTGTTTTCTGAAGAAACTGCAAGAGATATCTAACCCATACTTTCTGTGCAAGAGGGGCTTTTACATCTGCACAACATGTCTTTTAAAGTTTGAACCTATCTTATTGCATTTTTGAGTTATTGCAGTTTTTACTGTTTTATTGCTCCAAAAGCCTTTTCAGCCCATGAACAGTTGTTTTTGAGTTTCGAAAAAAAGTGCAAGAGCTATTCGAACCCTTTTTGCTGGGCAAGTAGGACCTGTAAATCTACATAATATATAGTTTAAAGTTTGAGTCTATCATATTAGGTTTTGGATTTATAGCTGTTTTTGTGTCTATTGCTTCAAAAGCATTTACACATAATTTGTGTTTTCTGAAGAAACTACAGGAGATATCTAACCCATACTTTCTGTGCAAGAGGGGCTTGTACATCTGCACAACATGTCTTTTAAAGTTTGAACCTATCTTATTGCATTTTTGAGTTATAGCAGTTTTTACTGTTTTATTGCTCCAAAAGCCTTTTCAGCCCATGAACAGTTGTTTGTGAGTTTTGAAAAAAGTGCAAGAGCTATTCAAACCCTTTTTGCTGGGCAAGTAGGACCTGTAAATCTACACAATATAGAGTTTAAAGTTTGAGTCTATCATATTAGGTTTTGGATTTATAGCTGTTTTAGTGTCTATCGCTTCAAAAGCATTTTCACATAATTTGTGTTTTCTGAAGAAACTGCAAGAGATATCTAACCCATACTTTCTGTGCAAGAGGGGCTTTTAAAGTTTGAACCTATCTTATTGCATTTTTGAGTTATAGCAGTTTTTACTGTTCTATTGCTCCAAAAGCCTTTTCAGCCCATGAACAGTTGTTTGTGAGTTTTGAAAAAAGTACAAGAGCTATTAAAACCTAACCCTAACCCTAACCCTAACCCCAACCCTAACCCAACCCTAACCCTAACCCTAACCCTAACCCTAAACCCTATCCCTAAACCCTAACCCTAACCCCAACCCTAACCCACTATAACCCTAACCCTAACCCTAACCCAACCCTAACCCTAACCCTATATAGTTTAAAGTTTGAGTCTATCATATTAGGTTTTGGATTTATAGCTGTTTTAGTGTCTATCGCTTCAAAAGCATTTTCACATAATTTGTGTTTTCTGAAGAAACTGCAAGAGATATCTAACCCATACTTTCTGTGCAAGAGGGGCTTGCACATCTGCACAACATATCTTTTAAAGTTTGAACCTATCTTATTGCATTTTTGAGTTATAGCAGTTTTTACTGTTTTATTGCTCCAAAAGCCTTTTCAGCCCATGAACAGTTGTTTGTGAGTTTCGAAAAAAAGTGCAAGAGCTATTCAAACCCTTTTTGCTGGGCAAGTAGGACCTGTAAATCTACACAATATATAGTTTAAAGTTTGAGTCTATCATATTAGGTTTTGGATTTATAGCTGTTTTTGTGTCTATTGCTTCAAAAGCATTTTCACATAATTTGTGTTTTCTGAAGAAACTACAGGAGATATCTAACCCATACTTTCTGTGCAAGAGGGGCTTGTACATCTGCACAACATGTCTTTTAAAGTTCGAACCTATCTTATTGCATTTTTGAGTTATAGCAGTTTTTACTGTTTTATTGCTCCAAAAGCCTTTTCAGCCCATGAACAGTTGTTTGTGAGTTTTGAAAAAAGTGCAAGAGCTATTCGAACCCTTTTTGCTGGGCAAGTAGGACCTGTAAATCTACACAATATATAGTTTAAAGTTTGAGTCTATCATATTAGGTTTTGGATTTATAGCTGTTTTTGTGTCTATTGCTTCAAAAGCATTTTCACATAATTTGTGTTTTCTGAAGAAACTACAGGAGATATCTAACCCATACTTTCTGTGCAAGAGGGGCTTGTACATCTGCACAACATGTCTTTTAAAGTTCGAACCTATCTTATTGCATTTTTGAGTTATAGCAGTTTTTACTGTTTTATTGCTCCAAAAGCCTTTTCAGCCCATGAACAGTTGTTTGTGATTTTCGAAAAAAAGTGCAAGAGCTATTCGAACCCTTTTTGCTGGGCAAGTAGGACCTGTAAATCTACACAATATAGAGTTTAAAGTTTGAGTCTATCATATTAGGTTTTGGATTTATAGCTGTTTTTGTGTATATTGCTTCAAAAGCATTTACACATAATTTGTGTTTTCTGAAGAAACTACAGGAGATATCTAACCCATACTTTCTGTGCAAGAGGGGCTTGTACATCTGCACAACATGTCTTTTAAAGTTTGAACCTATCTTATTGCATTTTTGAGTTATAGCAGTTTTTACTGTTTTATTGCTCCAAAAGCCTTTTCAGCCCATGAACAGTTGTTTGTGAGTTTCGAAAAAAAGTGCAAGAGCTATTCAAACCATTTTTGCTGGGCAAGTAGGACCTGTAAATCTACACAATATATAGTTTAAAGTTTGAGTCTATCATATTAGGTTTGGGATTTATAGCTGTTTTTGTGTCTATTGCTTCAAAAGCATTTTCAAATAATTTGTGTTTTCTGAAGAAACCGCAAGAGATATCTAACCCATACTTTCTGTGCAAGAGGGGCTTGTACATCTGCACAACATATCTTTTAAAGTTTGAACCTATCTTATTGCATTTTTGAGTTATAGCAGTTTTTACTGTTTTATTGCTCCAAAAGCCTTTTCAGCCCATGAACAGTTGTTTGTGAGTTTCGAAAAAAGTGCAAGAGCTATTCGAAACCTTTTTGCTGGGCAAGTAGGACCTGTAAATCTACACAATATAGAGTTTAAAGTTTGAGTCTATCATATTAGGTTTTGGATTTATAGCTGTTTTTGTGTCTATTGCTTCAAAAGCATTTTCACATAATTTGTGTTTTCTGAAGAAACTACAGGAGATATCTAACCCATACTTTCTGTGCAAGAGGGGCTTGTACATCTGCACAACATGTCTTTTAAAGTTCGAACCTATCTTATTGCATTTTTGAGTTATAGCAGTTTTTACTGTTTTATTGCTCCAAAAGCCTTTTCAGCCCATGAACAGTTGTTTGTGATTTTCGAAAAAAAGTGCAAGAGCTATTCGAACCCTTTTTGCTGGGCAAGTAGGACCTGTAAATCTACACAATATATAGTTTAAAGTTTGAGTCTATCATATTAGGTTTTGGATTTATAGCTGTTTTAGTGTCTATCGCTTCAAAAGCATTTTCACATAATTTGTGTTTTCTGAAGAAACTGCAAGAGATATCTAACCCATACTTTCTGTGCAAGAGGGGCTTGTACATCTGCACAACATGTCTTTTAAAGTTTGAACCTATCTTATTGCATTTTTGAGTTATAGCAGTTTTTACTGTTTTATTGCTCCAAAAGCCTTTTCAGCCCATGAACAGTTGTTTGTTAGTTTTGAAAAAAGTGCAAGAGCTATTAAAACCCTTTTTGCTGGGCAAGTAGGACCTGTAAATCTACACAATATATAATTTAAAGTTTGAGTCTATCATATTAGGTTTTGGATTTATAGCTGTTTTTGTGTCTATTGCTTCAAAAGCATTTTCACATAATTTGTGTTTTCTGAAGAAACTGCAAGAGATATCTAACCCATACTTTCTGTGCAAGAGGGGCTTGTACATCTGCACAACATGTCTTTTAAAGTTTGAACCTATCTTATTGCATTTTTGAGTTATAGCAGTTTTTACTGTTTTATTGCTCCAAAAGCCTTTTCAGCCCATGAACAGTTGTTTGTGAGTTTCGAAAAAAAAGTGCAAGAGCTATTCGAACCCTTTTTGCTGGGCAAGTAGGACCTGTAAATCTACATAATATATAGTTTAAAGTTTGAGTCTATCATATTAGGTTTTGGATTTATAGCTGTTTTTGTGTATATTGCTTCAAAAGCATTTACACATAATTTGTGTTTTCTGAAGAAACTACAGGAGATATCTAACCCATACTTTCTGTGCAAGAGGGGCTTGTACATCTGCACAACATGTCTTTTAAAGTTTGAACCTATCTTATTGCATTTTTGAGTTATAGCAGTTTTTACTGTTTTATTGCTCCAAAAGCCTTTTCAGCCCATGAACAGTTGTTTGTGAGTTTTGAAAAAAGTGCAAGAGCTATTCAAACCCTTTTTGCTGGGCAAGTAGGACCTGTAAATCTACACAATATAGAGTTTAAAGTTTGAGTCTATCATATTAGGTTTTGGATTTATAGCTGTTTTAGTGTCTATCGCTTCAAAAGCATTTTCACATAATTTGTGTTTTCTGAAGAAACTGCAAGAGATATCTAACCCATACTTTCTGTGCAAGAGTAGCTTGTACATCTGCACAACATATCTTTTAAAGTTTGAACCTATCTTATTGCATTTTTGAGTTATAGCAGTTTTTACTGTTTTATTGCTCCAAAAGCCTTTTCAGCCTATGAACAGTTGTTTGTGAGTTTCGAAAAAAAGTGCAAGAGCTATTCAAACCATTTTTGCTGGGCAAGTAGGACCTGTAAATCTACACAATATATAGTTTAAAGTTTGAGTCTATCATATTAGGTTTTGGATTTATAGCTGTTTTTGTGTATATTGCTTCAAAAGCATTTACACATAATTTGTGTTTTCTGAAGAAACTACAGGAGATATCTAACCCATACTTTCTGTGCAAGAGGGGCTTGTACATCTGCACAACATGTCTTTTAAAGTTTGAACCTATCTTATTGCATTTTTGAGTTATAGCAGTTTTTACTGTTTTATTGCTCCAAAAGCCTTTTCAGCCCATGAACAGTTGTTTGTGAGTTTCGAAAAAAAGTGCAAGAGCTATTCAAACCATTTTTGCTGGGCAAGTAGGACCTGTAAATCTACACAATATATAGTTTAAAGTTTGAGTCTATCATATTAGGTTTTGGATTTATAGCTGTTTTAGTGTCTATCGCTTCAAAAGCATTTTCACATAATTTGTGTTTTCTGAAGAAACTGCAAGAGATATCTAACCCATACTTTCTGTGCAAGAGTAGCTTGTACATCTGCACAACATATCTTTTAAAGTTTGAACCTATCTTATTGCATTTTTGAGTTATAGCAGTTTTTACTGTTTTATTGCTCCAAAAGCCTTTTCAGCCTATGAACAGTTGTTTGTGAGTTTCGAAAAAAAGTGCAAGAGCTATTCAAACCATTTTTGCTGGGCAAGTAGGACCTGTAAATCTACACAATATATAGTTTAAAGTTTGAGTCTATCATATTAGGTTTTGGATTTATAGCTGTTTTTGTGTATATTGCTTCAAAAGCATTTACACATAATTTGTGTTTTCTGAAGAAACTACAGGAGATATCTAACCCATACTTTCTGTGCAAGAGGGGCTTGTACATCTGCACAACATGTCTTTTAAAGTTTGAACCTATCTTATTGCATTTTTGAGTTATAGCAGTTTTTACTGTTTTATTGCTCCAAAAGCCTTTTCAGCCCATGAACAGTTGTTTGTGAGTTTCGAAAAAAAGTGCAAGAGCTATTCAAACCATTTTTGCTGGGCAAGTAGGACCTGTAAATCTACACAATATATAGTTTAAAGTTTGAGTCTATCATATTAGGTTTGGGATTTATAGCTGTTTTTGTGTCTATTGCTTCAAAAGCATTTTCAAATAATTTGTGTTTTCTGAAGAAACCGCAAGAGATATCTAACCCATACTTTCTGTGCAAGAGGGGCTTGTACATCTGCACAACATATCTTTTAAAGTTTGAACCTATCTTATTGCATTTTTGAGTTATAGCAGTTTTTACTGTTTTATTGCTCCAAAAGCCTTTTCAGCCCATGAACAGTTGTTTGTGAGTTTCGAAAAAAGTGCAAGAGCTATTCGAAACCTTTTTGCTGGGCAAGTAGGACCTGTAAATCTACACAATATAGAGTTTAAAGTTTGAGTCTATCATATTAGGTTTTGGATTTATAGCTGTTTTTGTGTCTATTGCTTCAAAAGCATTTTCACATAATTTGTGTTTTCTGAAGAAACTACAGGAGAAATCTAACCCATACTTTTTGTGCAAGAGGGGCTTGTACATCTGCACAACATGTCTTTTAAAGTTCGAACCTATCTTATTGCATTTTTGAGTTATAGCAGTTTTTACTGTTTTATTGCTCCAAAAGCCTTTTCAGCCCATGAACAGTTGTTTGTGATTTTCGAAAAAAAGTGCAAGAGCTATTCGAACCCTTTTTGCTGGGCAAGTAGGACCTGTAAATCTACACAATATATAGTTTAAAGTTTGAGTCTATCATATTAGGTTTTGGATTTATAGCTGTTTTAGATTCTATCGCTTCAAAAGCATTTTCACATAATTTGTGTTTTCTGAAGAAACTGCAAGAGATATCTAACCCATACTTTCTGTGCAAGAGGGGCTTGTACATCTGCACAACATGTCTTTTAAAGTTTGAACCTATCTTATTGCATTTTTGAGTTATAGCAGTTTTTACTGTTTTATTGCTCCAAAAGCCTTTTCAGCCCATGAACAGTTGTTTGTTAGTTTTGAAAAAAGTGCAAGAGCTATTAAAACCCTTTTTGCTGGGCAAGTAGGACCTGTAAATCTACACAATAAATAGTTTAAAGTTTGAGTCTATCATATTAGGTTTTGGATTTATAGCTGTTTTAGTGTCTATCGCTTCAAAAGCATTTTCACATAATTTGTGTTTTCTGAAGAAACTGCAAGAGATATCTAACCCATACTTTCTGTGCAAGAGGGGCTTGTACATCTGCACAACATGTCTTTTAAAGTTCGAACCTATCTTATTGCATTTTTGAGTTATAGCAGTTTTTACTGTTTTATTGCTCCAAAAGCCTTTTCAGCCCATGAACAGTTGTTTGTGATTTTCGAAAAAAAGTGCAAGAGCTATTCAAACCCTTTTTGCTGGGCAAGTAGGACCTGTAAATCTACACAATATAGAGTTTAAAGTTTGAGTCTATCATATTAGGTTTTGGATTTATAGCTGTTTTAGTGTCCATCGCTTCAAAAGCATTTTCACATAATTTGTGTTTTCTGAAGAAACTGCAAGAGATATCTAACCCATACTTTCTGTGCAAGAGGGGCTTGTACATCTGCACAACATGTCTTTTATAGTTTGAACCTATCTTATTGCATTTTTGAGTTATAGCAGTTTTTACTGTTTTATTGCTCCAAAAGCCTTTTCAGCCCATGAACAGTTGTTTGTGAGTTTCGAAAAAAAGTGCAAGAGGTATTCAAACCCTTTTTGGTGGGCAAGTAGGACCTGTAAATCTACACAATATATAGTTTAAAGTTTGAGTCTATCATATTAGGTTTTCGATTTATAGCTGTTTTAGTGTCTATCGCTTCAAAAGCATTTTCACATAATTTGTGTTTTCTGAAGAAACTGCAAGAGATATCTAACCCATACTTTCTGTGCAAGAGTAGCTTGTACATCTGCACAACATATCTTTTAAAGTTTGAACCTATCTTATTGCATTTTTGAGTTATAGCAGTTTTTACTGTTTTATTGCTCCAAAAGCCTTTTCAGCCTATGAACAGTTGTTTGTGAGTTTCGAAAAAAAGTGCAAGAGCTATTCAAACCATTTTTGCTGGGCAAGTAGGACCTGTAAATCTACACAATATATAGTTTAAAGTTTGAGTCTATCATATTAGGTTTTGGATTTATAGCTGTTTTTGTGTATATTGCTTCAAAAGCATTTACACATAATTTGTGTTTTCTGAAGAAACTACAGGAGATATCTAACCCATACTTTCTGTGCAAGAGGGGCTTGTACATCTGCACAACATGTCTTTTAAAGTTTGAACCTATCTTATTGCATTTTTGAGTTATAGCAGTTTTTACTGTTTTATTGCTCCAAAAGCCTTTTCAGCCCATGAACAGTTGTTTGTGAGTTTCGAAAAAAAGTGCAAGAGCTATTCAAACCATTTTTGCTGGGCAAGTAGGACCTGTAAATCTACACAATATATAGTTTAAAGTTTGAGTCTATCATATTAGGTTTGGGATTTATAGCTGTTTTTGTGTCTATTGCTTCAAAAGCATTTTCAAATAATTTGTGTTTTCTGAAGAAACCGCAAGAGATATCTAACCCATACTTTCTGTGCAAGAGTAGCTTGTACATCTGCACAACATATCTTTTAAAGTTTGAACCTATCTTATTGCATTTTTGAGTTATAGCAGTTTTTACTGTTTTATTGCTCCAAAAGCCTTTTCAGCCTATGAACAGTTGTTTGTGAGTTTCGAAAAAAAGTGCAAGAGCTATTCAAACCATTTTTGCTGGGCAAGTAGGACCTGTAAATCTACACAATATATAGTTTAAAGTTTGAGTCTATCATATTAGGTTTTGGATTTATAGCTGTTTTTGTGTATATTGCTTCAAAAGCATTTACACATAATTTGTGTTTTCTGAAGAAACTACAGGAGATATCTAACCCATACTTTCTGTGCAAGAGGGGCTTGTACATCTGCACAACATGTCTTTTAAAGTTTGAACCTATCTTATTGCATTTTTGAGTTATAGCAGTTTTTACTGTTTTATTGCTCCAAAAGCCTTTTCAGCCCATGAACAGTTGTTTGTGAGTTTCGAAAAAAAGTGCAAGAGCTATTCAAACCATTTTTGCTGGGCAAGTAGGACCTGTAAATCTACACAATATATAGTTTAAAGTTTGAGTCTATCATATTAGGTTTGGGATTTATAGCTGTTTTTGTGTCTATTGCTTCAAAAGCATTTTCAAATAATTTGTGTTTTCTGAAGAAACCGCAAGAGATATCTAACCCATACTTTCTGTGCAAGAGGGGCTTGTACATCTGCACAACATATCTTTTAAAGTTTGAACCTATCTTATTGCATTTTTGAGTTATAGCAGTTTTTACTGTTTTATTGCTCCAAAAGCCTTTTCAGCCCATGAACAGTTGTTTGTGAGTTTCGAAAAAAGTGCAAGAGCTATTCGAAACCTTTTTGCTGGGCAAGTAGGACCTGTAAATCTACACAATATAGAGTTTAAAGTTTGAGTCTATCATATTAGGTTTTGGATTTATAGCTGTTTTTGTGTCTATTGCTTCAAAAGCATTTTCACATAATTTGTGTTTTCTGAAGAAACTACAGGAGAAATCTAACCCATACTTTCTGTGCAAGAGGGGCTTGTACATCTGCACAACATGTCTTTTAAAGTTCGAACCTATCTTATTGCATTTTTGAGTTATAGCAGTTTTTACTGTTTTATTGCTCCAAAAGCCTTTTCAGCCCATGAACAGTTGTTTGTGATTTTCGAAAAAAAGTGCAAGAGCTATTCGAACCCTTTTTGCTGGGCAAGTAGGACCTGTAAATCTACACAATATATAGTTTAAAGTTTGAGTCTATCATATTAGGTTTTGGATTTATAGCTGTTTTAGATTCTATCGCTTCAAAAGCATTTTCACATAATTTGTGTTTTCTGAAGAAACTGCAAGAGATATCTAACCCATACTTTCTGTGCAAGAGGGGCTTGTACATCTGCACAACATGTCTTTTAAAGTTTGAACCTATCTTATTGCATTTTTGAGTTATAGCAGTTTTTACTGTTTTATTGCTCCAAAAGCCTTTTCAGCCCATGAACAGTTGTTTGTTAGTTTTGAAAAAAGTGCAAGAGCTATTAAAACCCTTTTTGCTGGGCAAGTAGGACCTGTAAATCTACACAATAAATAGTTTAAAGTTTGAGTCTATCATATTAGGTTTTGGATTTATAGCTGTTTTAGTGTCTATCGCTTCAAAAGCATTTTCACATAATTTGTGTTTTCTGAAGAAACTGCAAGAGATATCTAACCCATACTTTCTGTGCAAGAGGGGCTTGTACATCTGCACAACATGTCTTTTAAAGTTCGAACCTATCTTATTGCATTTTTGAGTTATAGCAGTTTTTACTGTTTTATTGCTCCAAAAGCCTTTTCAGCCCATGAACAGTTGTTTGTGATTTTCGAAAAAAAGTGCAAGAGCTATTCAAACCCTTTTTGCTGGGCAAGTAGGACCTGTAAATCTACACAATATAGAGTTTAAAGTTTGAGTCTATCATATTAGGTTTTGGATTTATAGCTGTTTTAGTGTCCATCGCTTCAAAAGCATTTTCACATAATTTGTGTTTTCTGAAGAAACTGCAAGAGATATCTAACCCATACTTTCTGTGCAAGAGGGGCTTGTACATCTGCACAACATGTCTTTTATAGTTTGAACCTATCTTATTGCATTTTTGAGTTATAGCAGTTTTTACTGTTTTATTGCTCCAAAAGCCTTTTCAGCCCATGAACAGTTGTTTGTGAGTTTCGAAAAAAAGTGCAAGAGGTATTCAAACCCTTTTTGGTGGGCAAGTAGGACCTGTAAATCTACACAATATATAGT
This sequence comes from Eucyclogobius newberryi, assembly GCF_026437365.1. Taxonomy (NCBI): domain Eukaryota; kingdom Metazoa; phylum Chordata; class Actinopteri; order Gobiiformes; family Gobiidae; genus Eucyclogobius; species Eucyclogobius newberryi. Next base: position 2,436,300 of record NW_027316500.1, on the reverse strand, counting down.
TTAAAGTTTGAGTCTATCATATTAGGTTTTCGATTTATAGCTGTTTTAGTGTCTATCGCTTCAAAAGCATTTTCACATAATTTGTGTTTTCTGAAGAAACTGCAAGAGATATCTAACCCATACTTTCTGTGCAAGAGTAGCTTGTACATCTGCACAACATATCTTTTAAAGTTTGAACCTATCTTATTGCATTTTTGAGTTATAGCAGTTTTTACTGTTTTATTGCTCCAAAAGCCTTTTCAGCCTATGAACAGTTGTTTGTGAGTTTCGAAAAAAAGTGCAAGAGCTATTCAAACCATTTTTGCTGGGCAAGTAGGACCTGTAAATCTACACAATATATAGTTTAAAGTTTGAGTCTATCATATTAGGTTTTGGATTTATAGCTGTTTTTGTGTATATTGCTTCAAAAGCATTTACACATAATTTGTGTTTTCTGAAGAAACTACAGGAGATATCTAACCCATACTTTCTGTGCAAGAGGGGCTTGTACATCTGCACAACATGTCTTTTAAAGTTTGAACCTATCTTATTGCATTTTTGAGTTATAGCAGTTTTTACTGTTTTATTGCTCCAAAAGCCTTTTCAGCCCATGAACAGTTGTTTGTGAGTTTCGAAAAAAAGTGCAAGAGCTATTCAAACCATTTTTGCTGGGCAAGTAGGACCTGTAAATCTACACAATATATAGTTTAAAGTTTGAGTCTATCATATTAGGTTTGGGATTTATAGCTGTTTTTGTGTCTATTGCTTCAAAAGCATTTTCAAATAATTTGTGTTTTCTGAAGAAACCGCAAGAGATATCTAACCCATACTTTCTGTGCAAGAGGGGCTTGTACATCTGCACAACATATCTTTTAAAGTTTGAACCTATCTTATTGCATTTTTGAGTTATAGCAGTTTTTACTGTTTTATTGCTCCAAAAGCCTTTTCAGCCCATGAACAGTTGTTTGTGAGTTTCGAAAAAAGTGCAAGAGCTATTCGAAACCTTTTTGCTGGGCAAGTAGGACCTGTAAATCTACACAATATAGAGTTTAAAGTTTGAGTCTATCATATTAGGTTTTGGATTTATAGCTGTTTTTGTGTCTATTGCTTCAAAAGCATTTTCACATAATTTGTGTTTTCTGAAGAAACTACAGGAGATATCTAACCCATACTTTCTGTGCAAGAGGGGCTTGTACATCTGCACAACATGTCTTTTAAAGTTCGAACCTATCTTATTGCATTTTTGAGTTATAGCAGTTTTTACTGTTTTATTGCTCCAAAAGCCTTTTCAGCCCATGAACAGTTGTTTGTGATTTTCGAAAAAAAGTGCAAGAGCTATTCGAACCCTTTTTGCTGGGCAAGTAGGACCTGTAAATCTACACAATATATAGTTTAAAGTTTGAGTCTATCATATTAGGTTTTGGATTTATAGCTGTTTTAGTGTCTATCGCTTCAAAAGCATTTTCACATAATTTGTGTTTTCTGAAGAAACTGCAAGAGATATCTAACCCATACTTTCTGTGCAAGAGGGGCTTTTACATCTGCACAACATGTCTTTTAAAGTTTGAACCTATCTTATTGCATTTTTGAGTTATAGCAGTTTTTACTGTTTTATTGCTCCAAAAGCCTTTTCAGCCCATGAACAGTTGTTTGTGAGTTTCGAAAAAAGTGCAAGAGCTATTCGAAACCTTTTTGCTGGGCAAGTAGGACCTGTAAATCTACACAATATAGAGTTTAAAGTTTGAGTCTATCATATTAGGTTTTGGATTTATAGCTGTTTTTGTGTCTATTGCTTCAAAAGCATTTTCACATAATTTGTGTTTTCTGAAGAAACTACAGGAGATATCTAACCCATACTTTCTGTGCAAGAGGGGCTTGTACATCTGCACAACATGTCTTTTAAAGTTCGAACCTATCTTATTGCATTTTTGAGTTATAGCAGTTTTTACTGTTTTATTGCTCCAAAAGCCTTTTCAGCCCATGAACAGTTGTTTGTGATTTTCGAAAAAAAGTGCAAGAGCTATTCGAACCCTTTTTGCTGGGCAAGTAGGACCTGTAAATCTACACAATATATAGTTTAAAGTTTGAGTCTATCATATTAGGTTTTGGATTTATAGCTGTTTTAGTGTCTATCGCTTCAAAAGCATTTTCACATAATTTGTGTTTTCTGAAGAAACTGCAAGAGATATCTAACCCATACTTTCTGTGCAAGAGGGGCTTGTACATCTGCACAACATGTCTTTTAAAGTTTGAACCTATCTTATTGCATTTTTGAGTTATAGCAGTTTTTACTGTTTTATTGCTCCAAAAGCCTTTTCAGCCCATGAACAGTTGTTTGTGAGTTTTGAAAAAAGTGCAAGAGCTATTCAAACCCTTTTTGCTGGGCAAGTAGGACCTGTAAATCTACACAATATAGAGTTTAAAGTTTGAGTCTATCATATTAGGTTTTGGATTTATAGCTGTTTTTGTGTCTATTGCTTCAAAAGCATTTTCACATAATTTGTGTTTTCTGAAGAAACTGCAAGAGATATCTAACCCATACTTTCTGTGCAAGAGGGGCTTGTACATCTGCACAACATGTCTTTTAAAGTTTGAACCTATCTTATTGCATTTTTGAGTTATAGCAGTTTTTACTGTTTTATTGCTCCAAAAGCCTTTTCAGCCCATGAACAGTTGTTTGTGAGTTTCGAAAAAAAGTGCAAGAGCTATTCGAACCCTTTTTGCTGGGCAAGTAGGACCTGTAAATCTACACAATATATAATTTAAAGTTTGAGTCTATCATATTAGGTTTTGGATTTATAGCTGTTTTTGTGTCTATTGCTTCAAAAGCATTTTCACATAATTTGTGTTTTCTGAAGAAACTGCAAGAGATATCTAACCCATACTTTCTGTGCAAGAGGGGCTTGTACATCTGCACAACATGTCTTTTAAAGTTTGAACCTATCTTATTGCATTTTTGAGTTATAGCAGTTTTTACTGTTTTATTGCTCCAAAAGCCTTTTCAGCCCATGAACAGTTGTTTGTGAGTTTCGAAAAAAAGTGCAAGAGCTATTCGAACCCTTTTTGCTGGGCAAGTAGGACCTGTAAATCTACACAATATATAATTTAAAGTTTGAGTCTATCATATTAGGTTTTGGATTTATAGCTGTTTTTGTGTCTATCGCTTCAAAAGCATTTTCACATAATTTGTGTTTTCTGAAGAAACTACAGGAGATATCTAACCCATACTTTCTGTGCAAGAGGGGCTTGTACATCTGCACAACATGTCTTTTAAAGTTCGAACCTATCTTATTGCATTTTTGAGTTATAGCAGTTTTTACTGTTTTATTGTTCAAAAATTTTTTTCAGCCCATGAACAGTTGTTTGTGATTTTCGAAAAAAGGTGCAAGAGCTATTCGAACCCTTTTTGCTGGGCAAGTAGGACCTGTAAATCTACACAATATATAGTTTAAAGTTTGAGTCTATCATATTAGGTTTTGGATTTATAGCTGTTTTAGTGTCTATCGCTTCAAAAGCATTTTCACATAATTTGTGTTTTCTGAAGAAACTGCAAGAGATATCTAACCCATACTTTCTGTGCAAGAGTAGCTTGTACATCTGCACAACATATCTTTTAAAGTTTGAACCTATCTTATTGCATTTTTGAGTTATAGCAGTTTTTACTGTTTTATTGCTCCAAAAGCCTTTTCAGCCTATGAACAGTTGTTTGTGAGTTTCGAAAAAAAGTGCAAGAGCTATTCAAACCATTTTTGCTGGGCAAGTAGGACCTGTAAATCTACACAATATATAGTTTAAAGTTTGAGTCTATCATATTAGGTTTTGGATTTATAGCTGTTTTTGTGTATATTGCTTCAAAAGCATTTACACATAATTTGTGTTTTCTGAAGAAACTACAGGAGATATCTAACCCATACTTTCTGTGCAAGAGGGGCTTGTACATCTGCACAACATGTCTTTTAAAGTTTGAACCTATCTTATTGCATTTTTGAGTTATAGCAGTTTTTACTGTTTTATTGCTCCAAAAGCCTTTTCAGCCCATGAACAGTTGTTTGTGAGTTTCGAAAAAAAGTGCAAGAGCTATTCAAACCATTTTTGCTGGGCAAGTAGGACCTGTAAATCTACACAATATATAGTTTAAAGTTTGAGTCTATCATATTAGGTTTTGGATTTATAGCTGTTTTAGTGTCTATCGCTTCAAAAGCATTTTCACATAATTTGTGTTTTCTGAAGAAACTGCAAGAGATATCTAACCCATACTTTCTGTGCAAGAGTAGCTTGTACATCTGCACAACATATCTTTTAAAGTTTGAACCTATCTTATTGCATTTTTGAGTTATAGCAGTTTTTACTGTTTTATTGCTCCAAAAGCCTTTTCAGCCTATGAACAGTTGTTTGTGAGTTTCGAAAAAAAGTGCAAGAGCTATTCAAACCATTTTTGCTGGGCAAGTAGGACCTGTAAATCTACACAATATATAGTTTAAAGTTTGAGTCTATCATATTAGGTTTTGGATTTATAGCTGTTTTTGTGTATATTGCTTCAAAAGCATTTACACATAATTTGTGTTTTCTGAAGAAACTACAGGAGATATCTAACCCATACTTTCTGTGCAAGAGGGGCTTGTACATCTGCACAACATGTCTTTTAAAGTTTGAACCTATCTTATTGCATTTTTGAGTTATAGCAGTTTTTACTGTTTTATTGCTCCAAAAGCCTTTTCAGCCCATGAACAGTTGTTTGTGAGTTTCGAAAAAAAGTGCAAGAGCTATTCAAACCATTTTTGCTGGGCAAGTAGGACCTGTAAATCTACACAATATATAGTTTAAAGTTTGAGTCTATCATATTAGGTTTTGGATTTATAGCTGTTTTTGTGTCTATTGCTTCAAAAGCATTTTCAAATAATTTGTGTTTTCTGAAGAAACCGCAAGAGATATCTAACCCATACTTTCTGTGCAAGAGGGGCTTGTACATCTGCACAACATATCTTTTAAAGTTTGAACCTATCTTATTGCATTTTTGAGTTATAGCAGTTTTTACTGTTTTATTGCTCCAAAAGCCTTTTCAGCCCATGAACAGTTGTTTGTGAGTTTCGAAAAAAGTGCAAGAGCTATTCGAAACCTTTTTGCTGGGCAAGTAGGACCTGTAAATCTACACAATATAGAGTTTAAAGTTTGAGTCTATCATATTAGGTTTTGGATTTATAGCTGTTTTTGTGTCTATTGCTTCAAAAGCATTTTCACATAATTTGTGTTTTCTGAAGAAACTACAGGAGATATCTAACCCATACTTTCTGTGCAAGAGGGGCTTGTACATCTGCACAACATGTCTTTTAAAGTTCGAACCTATCTTATTGCATTTTTGAGTTATAGCAGTTTTTACTGTTTTATTGCTCCAAAAGCCTTTTCAGCCCATGAACAGTTGTTTGTGATTTTCGAAAAAAAGTGCAAGAGCTATTCGGACCCTTTTTGCTGGGCAAGTAGGACCTGTAAATCTACACAATATATAGTTTAAAGTTTGAGTCTATCATATTAGGTTTTGGATTTATAGCTGTTTTAGTGTCTATCGCTTCAAAAGCATTTTCACATAATTTGTGTTTTCTGAAGAAACTGCAAGAGATATCTAACCCATACTTTCTGTGCAAGAGGGGCTTGTACATCTGCACAACATGTCTTTTAAAGTTTGAACCTATCTTATTGCATTTTTGAGTTATAGCAGTTTTTACTGTTTTATTGCTCCAAAAGCCTTTTCAGCCCATGAACAGTTGTTTGTTAGTTTTGAAAAAAGTGCAAGAGCTATTAAAACCCTTTTTGCTGGGCAAGTAGGACCTGTAAATCTACACAATAAATAGTTTAAAGTTTGAGTCTATCATATTAGGTTTTGGATTTATAGCTGTTTTAGTGTCTATCGCTTCAAAAGCATTTTCACATAATTTGTGTTTTCTGAAGAAACTGCAAGAGATATCTAACCCATACTTTCTGTGCAAGAGGGGCTTGTACATCTGCACAACATGTCTTTTAAAGTTCGAACCTATCTTATTGCATTTTTGAGTTATAGCAGTTTTTACTGTTTTATTGCTCCAAAAGCCTTTTCAGCCCATGAACAGTTGTTTGTGATTTTCGAAAAAAAGTGCAAGAGCTATTCGAACCCTTTTTGCTGGGCAAGTAGGACCTGTAAATCTACACAATATAGAGTTTAAAGTTTGAGTCTATCATATTAGGTTTTGGATTTATAGCTGTTTTTGTGTCTATTTCTTCAAAAGCATTTTCAAATAATTTGTGTTTTCTGAAGAAACTGCAAGAGATATCTAACCCATACTTTCTGTGCAAGAGGGGCTTGTACATCTGCACAACATATCTTTTAAAGTTTGAACCTATCTTATTGCATTTTTGAGTTATAGCAGTTTTTACTGTTTTATTGCTCCAAAAGCCTTTTCAGCCCATGAACAGTTGTTTGTGATTTTCGAAAAAAAGTGCAAGAGCTATTCGAACCCTTTTTGCTGGGCAAGTAGGACCTGTAAATCTACACAATATAGAGTTTAAAGTTTGAGTCTATCATATTAGGTTTTGGATTTATAGCTGTTTTTGTGTCTATTGCTTCAAAAGCATTTTCACATAATTTGTGTTTTCTGAAGAAACTGCAAGAGATATCTAACCCATACTTTCTGTGCAAGAGGGGCTTGTACATCTGCACAACATGTCTTTTAAAGTTTGAACCTATCTTATTGCATTTTTGAGTTATAGCAGTTTTTACTGTTTTATTGCTCCAAAAGCCTTTTCAGCCCATGAACAGTTGTTTGTGAGTTTCGAAAAAAAGTGCAAGAGCTATTCGAACCCTTTTTGCTGGGCAAGTAGGACCTGTAAATCTACACAATATATAATTTAAAGTTTGAGTCTATCATATTAGGTTTTGGATTTATAGCTGTTTTTGTGTCTATCGCTTCAAAAGCATTTTCACATAATTTGTGTTTTCTGAAGAAACTACAGGAGATATCTAACCCATACTTTCTGTGCAAGAGGGGCTTGTACATCTGCACAACATGTCTTTTAAAGTTCGAACCTATCTTATTGCATTTTTGAGTTATAGCAGTTTTTACTGTTTTATTGTTCAAAAATTTTTTTCAGCCCATGAACAGTTGTTTGTGATTTTCGAAAAAAAGTGCAAGAGCTATTCGAACCCTTTTTGCTGGGCAAGTAGGACCTGTAAATCTACACAATATATAGTTTAAAGTTTGAGTCTATCATATTAGGTTTTGGATTTATAGCTGTTTTAGTGTCTATCGCTTCAAAAGCATTTTCACATAATTTGTGTTTTCTGAAGAAACTGCAAGAGATATCTAACCCATACTTTCTGTGCAAGAGTAGCTTGTACATCTGCACAACATATCTTTTAAAGTTTGAACCTATCTTATTGCATTTTTGAGTTATAGCAGTTTTTACTGTTTTATTGCTCCAAAAGCCTTTTCAGCCTATGAACAGTTGTTTGTGAGTTTCGAAAAAAAGTGCAAGAGCTATTCAAACCATTTTTGCTGGGCAAGTAGGACCTGTAAATCTACACAATATATAGTTTAAAGTTTGAGTCTATCATATTAGGTTTTGGATTTATAGCTGTTTTTGTGTATATTGCTTCAAAAGCATTTACACATAATTTGTGTTTTCTGAAGAAACTACAGGAGATATCTAACCCATACTTTCTGTGCAAGAGGGGCTTGTACATCTGCACAACATGTCTTTTAAAGTTTGAACCTATCTTATTGCATTTTTGAGTTATAGCAGTTTTTACTGTTTTATTGCTCCAAAAGCCTTTTCAGCCCATGAACAGTTGTTTGTGAGTTTCGAAAAAAAGTGCAAGAGCTATTCAAACCATTTTTGCTGGGCAAGTAGGACCTGTAAATCTACACAATATATAGTTTAAAGTTTGAGTCTATCATATTAGGTTTTGGATTTATAGCTGTTTTAGTGTCTATCGCTTCAAAAGCATTTTCACATAATTTGTGTTTTCTGAAGAAACTGCAAGAGATATCTAACCCATACTTTCTGTGCAAGAGTAGCTTGTACATCTGCACAACATATCTTTTAAAGTTTGAACCTATCTTATTGCATTTTTGAGTTATAGCAGTTTTTACTGTTTTATTGCTCCAAAAGCCTTTTCAGCCTATGAACAGTTGTTTGTGAGTTTCGAAAAAAAGTGCAAGAGCTATTCAAACCATTTTTGCTGGGCAAGTAGGACCTGTAAATCTACACAATATATAGTTTAAAGTTTGAGTCTATCATATTAGGTTTTGGATTTATAGCTGTTTTTGTGTATATTGCTTCAAAAGCATTTACACATAATTTGTGTTTTCTGAAGAAACTACAGGAGATATCTAACCCATACTTTCTGTGCAAGAGGGGCTTGTACATCTGCACAACATGTCTTTTAAAGTTTGAACCTATCTTATTGCATTTTTGAGTTATAGCAGTTTTTACTGTTTTATTGCTCCAAAAGCCTTTTCAGCCCATGAACAGTTGTTTGTGAGTTTCGAAAAAAAGTGCAAGAGCTATTCAAACCATTTTTGCTGGGCAAGTAGGACCTGTAAATCTACACAATATATAGTTTAAAGTTTGAGTCTATCATATTAGGTTTTGGATTTATAGCTGTTTTTGTGTCTATTGCTTCAAAAGCATTTTCAAATAATTTGTGTTTTCTGAAGAAACCGCAAGAGATATCTAACCCATACTTTCTGTGCAAGAGGGGCTTGTACATCTGCACAACATATCTTTTAAAGTTTGAACCTATCTTATTGCATTTTTGAGTTATAGCAGTTTTTACTGTTTTATTGCTCCAAAAGCCTTTTCAGCCCATGAACAGTTGTTTGTGAGTTTCGAAAAAAGTGCAAGAGCTATTCGAAACCTTTTTGCTGGGCAAGTAGGACCTGTAAATCTACACAATATAGAGTTTAAAGTTTGAGTCTATCATATTAGGTTTTGGATTTATAGCTGTTTTTGTGTCTATTGCTTCAAAAGCATTTTCACATAATTTGTGTTTTCTGAAGAAACTACAGGAGATATCTAACCCATACTTTCTGTGCAAGAGGGGCTTGTACATCTGCACAACATATCTTTTAAAGTTTGAACCTATCTTATTGCATTTTTGAGTTATAGCAGTTTTTACTGTTTTATTGCTCCAAAAGCCTTTTCAGCCCATGAACAGTTGTTTGTGAGTTTCGAAAAAAAGTGCAAGAGCTATTCAAACCATTTTTGCTGGGCAAGTAGGACCTGTAAATCTACACAATATATAGTTTAAAGTTTGAGTCTATCATATTAGGTTTTGGATTTATAGCTGTTTTAGTGTCTATCGCTTCAAAAGCATTTTCACATAATTTGTGTTTTCTGAAGAAACTGCAAGAGATATCTAACCCATACTTTCTGTGCAAGAGTAGCTTGTACATCTGCACAACATATCTTTTAAAGTTTGAACCTATCTTATTGCATTTTTGAGTTATAGCAGTTTTTACTGTTTTATTGCTCCAAAAGCCTTTTCAGCCTATGAACAGTTGTTTGTGAGTTTCGAAAAAAAGTGCAAGAGCTATTCAAACCATTTTTGCTGGGCAAGTAGGACCTGTAAATCTACACAATATATAGTTTAAAGTTTGAGTCTATCATATTAGGTTTTGGATTTATAGCTGTTTTTGTGTATATTGCTTCAAAAGCATTTACACATAATTTGTGTTTTCTGAAGAAACTACAGGAGATATCTAACCCATACTTTCTGTGCAAGAGGGGCTTGTACATCTGCACAACATGTCTTTTAAAGTTTGAACCTATCTTATTGCATTTTTGAGTTATAGCAGTTTTTACTGTTTTATTGCTCCAAAAGCCTTTTCAGCCCATGAACAGTTGTTTGTGAGTTTCGAAAAAAAGTGCAAGAGCTATTCAAACCATTTTTGCTGGGCAAGTAGGACCTGTAAATCTACACAATATATAGTTTAAAGTTTGAGTCTATCATATTAGGTTTTGGATTTATAGCTGTTTTTGTGTCTATTGCTTCAAAAGCATTTTCAAATAATTTGTGTTTTCTGAAGAAACCGCAAGAGATATCTAACCCATACTTTCTGTGCAAGAGGGGCTTGTACATCTGCACAACATATCTTTTAAAGTTTGAACCTATCTTATTGCATTTTTGAGTTATAGCAGTTTTTACTGTTTTATTGCTCCAAAAGCCTTTTCAGCCCATGAACAGTTGTTTGTGAGTTTCGAAAAAAGTGCAAGAGCTATTCGAAACCTTTTTGCTGGGCAAGTAGGACCTGTAAATCTACACAATATAGAGTTTAAAGTTTGAGTCTATCATATTAGGTTTTGGATTTATAGCTGTTTTTGTGTCTATTGCTTCAAAAGCATTTTCACATAATTTGTGTTTTCTGAAGAAACTACAGGAGATATCTAACCCATACTTTCTGTGCAAGAGGGGCTTGTACATCTGCACAACATGTCTTTTAAAGTTCGAACCTATCTTATTGCATTTTTGAGTTATAGCAGTTTTTACTGTTTTATTGCTCCAAAAGCCTTTTCAGCCCATGAACAGTTGTTTGTGATTTTCGAAAAAAAGTGCAAGAGCTATTCGAACCCTTTTTGCTGGGCAAGTAGGACCTGTAAATCTACACAATATATAGTTTAAAGTTTGAGTCTATCATATTAGGTTTTGGATTTATAGCTGTTTTAGTGTCTATCGCTTCAAAAGCATTTTCACATAATTTGTGTTTTCTGAAGAAACTGCAAGAGATATCTAACCCATACTTTCTGTGCAAGAGGGGCTTGTACATCTGCACAACATGTCTTTTAAAGTTTGAACCTATCTTATTGCATTTTTGAGTTATAGCAGTTTTTACTGTTTTATTGCTCCAAAAGCCTTTTCAGCCCATGAACAGTTGTTTGTTAGTTTTGAAAAAAGTGCAAGAGCTATTAAAACCCTTTTTGCTGGGCAAGTAGGACCTGTAAATCTACACAATAAATAGTTTAAAGTTTGAGTCTATCATATTAGGTTTTGGATTTATAGCTGTTTTAGTGTCTATCGCTTCAAAAGCATTTTCACATAATTTGTGTTTTCTGAAGAAACTGCAAGAGATATCTAACCCATACTTTCTGTGCAAGAGGGGCTTGTACATCTGCACAACATGTCTTTTAAAGTTCGAACCTATCTTATTGCATTTTTGAGTTATAGCAGTTTTTACTGTTTTATTGCTCCAAAAGCCTTTTCAGCCCATGAACAGTTGTTTGTGATTTTCGAAAAAAAGTGCAAGAGCTATTCGAACCCTTTTTGCTGGGCAAGTAGGACCTGTAAATCTACACAATATAGAGTTTAAAGTTTGAGTCTATCATATTAGGTTTTGGATTTATAGCTGTTTTTGTGTCTATTTCTTCAAAAGCATTTTCAAATAATTTGTGTTTTCTGAAGAAACTGCAAGAGATATCTAACCCATACTTTCTGTGCAAGAGGGGCTTGTACATCTGCACAACATGTCTTTTAAAGTTTGAACCTATCTTATTGCATTTTTGAGTTATAGCAGTTTTTACTGTTTTATTGCTCCAAAAGCCTTTTCAGCCCATGAACAGTTGTTTGTGATTTTCGAAAAAAAGTGCAAGAGCTATTCGAACCCTTTTTGCTGGGCAAGTAGGACCTGTAAATCTACACAATATAGAGTTTAAAGTTTGAGTCTATCATATTAGGTTTTGGATTTATAGCTGTTTTTGTGTCTATTGCTTCAAAAGCATTTACACATAATTTGTGTTTTCTGAAGAAACTACAGGAGATATCTAACCCATACTTTCTGTGCAAGAGGGGCTTGTACATCTGCACAACATGTCTTTTAAAGTTTGAACCTATCTTATTGCATTTTTGAGTTATAGCAGTTTTTACTGTTTTATTGCTCCAAAAGCCTTTTCAGCCCATGAACAGTTGTTTGTGAGTTTCGAAAAAAAGTGCAAGAGCTATTCAAACCATTTTTGCTGGGCAAGTAGGACCTGTAAATCTACACAATATATAGTTTAAAGTTTGAGTCTATCATATTAGGTTTTGGATTTATAGCTGTTTTTGTGTCTATTTCTTCAAAAGCATTTTCAAATAATTTGTGTTTTCTGAAGAAACTGCAAGAGATATCTAACCCATACTTTCTGTGCAAGAGGGGCTTGTACATCTGCACAACATGTCTTTTAAAGTTTGAACCTATCTTATTGCATTTTTGAGTTATAGCAGTTTTTACTGTTTTATTGCTCCAAAAGCCTTTTCAGCCCATGAACAGTTGTTTGTGAGTTTCGAAAAAAAGTGCAAGAGCTATTCAAACCATTTTTGCTGGGCAAGTAGGACCTGTAAATCTACACAATATATAGTTTAAAGTTTGAGTCTATCATATTAGGTTTTGGATTTATAGCTGTTTTTGTGTCTATTTCTTCAAAAGCATTTTCAAATAATTTGTGTTTTCTGAAGAAACTGCAAGAGATATCTAACCCATACTTTCTGTGCAAGAGGGGCTTGTACATCTGCACAACATATCTTTTAAAGTTTGAACCTATCTTATTGCATTTTTGAGTTATAGCAGTTTTTACTGTTTTATTGCTCCAAAAGCCTTTTCAGCCCATGAACAGTTGTTTGTGAGTTTCGAAAAAAGTGCAAGAGCTATTCGAAACCTTTTTGCTGGGCAAGTAGGACCTGTAAATCTACACAATATAGAGTTTAAAGTTTGAGTCTATCATATTAGGTTTTGGATTTATAGCTGTTTTTGTGTCTATTGCTTCAAAAGCATTTTCACATAATTTGTGTTTTCTGAAGAAACTGCAAGAGATATCTAACCCATACTTTCTGTGCAAGAGGGGCTTGTACATCTGCACAACATGTCTTTTAAAGTTTGAACCTATCTTATTGCATTTTTGAGTTATAGCAGTTTTTACTGTTTTATTGCTCCAAAAGCCTTTTCAGCCCATGAACAGTTGTTTGTGATTTTCGAAAAAAAGTGCAAGAGCTATTCGAACCCTTTTTGCTGGGCAAGTAGGACCTGTAAATCTACACAATATAGAGTTTAAAGTTTGAGTCTATCATATTAGGTTTTGGATTTATAGCTGTTTTTGTGTCTATTGCTTCAAAAGCATTTTCACATAATTTGTGTTTTCTGAAGAAACTACAGGAGATATCTAACCCATACTTTCTGTGCAAGAGGGGCTTGTACATCTGCACAACATGTCTTTTAAAGTTCGAACCTATCTTATTGCATTTTTGAGTTATAGCAGTTTTTACTGTTTTATTGCTCCAAAAGCCTTTTCAGCCCATGAACAGTTGTTTGTGATTTTCGAAAAAAAGTGCAAGAGCTATTCGAACCCTTTTTGCTGGGCAATTAGGACCTGTAAATCTACACAATATATAGTTTAAAGTTTGAGTCTATCATATTAGGTTTTGGATTTATAGCTGTTTTAGTGTCTATCGCTTCAAAAGCATTTTCACATAATTTGTGTTTTCTGAAGAAACTGCAAGAGATATCTAACCCATACTTTCTGTGCAAGAGGGGCTTGTACATCTGCACAACATGTCTTTTAAAGTTTGAACCTATCTTATTGCATTTTTGAGTTATAGCAGTTTTTACTGTTTTATTGCTCCAAAAGCCTTTTCAGCCCATGAACAGTTGTTTGTTAGTTTTGAAAAAAGTGCAAGAGCTATTAAAACCCTTTTTGCTGGGCAAGTAGGACCTGTAAATCTACATAATATATAGTTTAAAGTTTGAGTCTATCATATTAGGTTTTGGATTTATAGCTGTTTTTGTGTCTATTGCTTCAAAAGCATTTACACATAATTTGTGTTTTCTGAAGAAACTACAGGAGATATCTAACCCATACTTTCTGTGCAAGAGGGGCTTGTACATCTGCACAACATATCTTTTAAAGTTTGAACCTATCTTATTGCATTTTTGAGTTATAGCAGTTTTTACTGTTTTATTGCTCCAAAAGCCTTTTCAGCCCATGAACAGTTGTTTGTGAGTTTCGAAAAAAGTGCAAGAGCTATTCGAAACCTTTTTGCTGGGCAAGTAGGACCTGTAAATCTACACAATATAGAGTTTAAAGTTTGAGTCTATCATATTAGGTTTTGGATTTATAGCTGTTTTTGTGTCTATTGCTTCAAAAGCATTTTCACATAATTTGTGTTTTCTGAAGAAACTGCAAGAGATATCTAACCCATACTTTCTGTGCAAGAGGGGCTTGTACATCTGCACAACATGTCTTTTAAAGTTTGAACCTATCTTATTGCATTTTTGAGTTATAGCAGTTTTTACTGTTTTATTGCTCCAAAAGCCTTTTCAGCCCATGAACAGTTGTTTGTGAGTTTCGAAAAAAAGTGCAAGAGCTATTCGAACCCTTTTTGCTGGGCAAGTAGGACCTGTAAATCTACACAATATATAATTTAAAGTTTGAGTCTATCATATTAGGTTTTGGATTTATAGCTGTTTTTGTGTCTATTGCTTCAAAAGCATTTTCACATAATTTGTGTTTTCTGAAGAAACTGCAAGAGATATCTAACCCATACTTTCTGTGCAAGAGGGGCTTGTACATCTGCACAACATGTCTTTTAAAGTTTGAACCTATCTTATTGCATTTTTGAGTTATAGCAGTTTTTACTGTTTTATTGCTCCAAAAGCCTTTTCAGCCCATGAACAGTTGTTTGTGAGTTTCGAAAAAAAAGTGCAAGAGCTATTCGAACCCTTTTTGCTGGGCAAGTAGGACCTGTAAATCTACATAATATATAGTTTAAAGTTTGAGTCTATCATATTAGGTTTTGGATTTATAGCTGTTTTTGTGTATATTGCTTCAAAAGCATTTACACATAATTTGTGTTTTCTGAAGAAACTACAGGAGATATCTAACCCATACTTTCTGTGCAAGAGGGGCTTGTACATCTGCACAACATGTCTTTTAAAGTTTGAACCTATCTTATTGCATTTTTGAGTTATAGCAGTTTTTACTGTTTTATTGCTCCAAAAGCCTTTTCAGCCCATGAACAGTTGTTTGTGAGTTTTGAAAAAAGTGCAAGAGCTATTCAAACCCTTTTTGCTGGGCAAGTAGGACCTGTAAATCTACACAATATAGAGTTTAAAGTTTGAGTCTATCATATTAGGTTTTGGATTTATAGCTGTTTTAGTGTCTATCGCTTCAAAAGCATTTTCACATAATTTGTGTTTTCTGAAGAAACTGCAAGAGATATCTAACCCATACTTTCTGTGCAAGAGTAGCTTGTACATCTGCACAACATGTCTTTTAAAGTTCGAACCTATCTTATTGCATTTTTGAGTTATAGCAGTTTTTACTGTTTTATTGCTCCAAAAGCCTTTTCAGCCCATGAACAGTTGTTTGTGATTTTCGAAAAAAAGTGCAAGAGCTATTCGAACCCTTTTTGCTGGGCAAGTAGGACCTGTAAATCTACACAATATATAGTTTAAAGTTTGAGTCTATCATATTAGGTTTTGGATTTATAGCTGTTTTAGTGTCTATCGCTTCAAAAGCATTTTCACATAATTTGTGTTTTCTGAAGAAACTGCAAGAGATATCTAACCCATACTTTCTGTGCAAGAGTAGCTTGTACATCTGCACAACATATCTTTTAAAGTTTGAACCTATCTTATTGCATTTTTGAGTTATAGCAGTTTTTACTGTTTTATTGCTCCAAAAGCCTTTTCAGCCTATGAACAGTTGTTTGTGAGTTTCGAAAAAAAGTGCAAGAGCTATTCAAACCATTTTTGCTGGGCAAGTAGGACCTGTAAATCTACACAATATATAGTTTAAAGTTTGAGTCTATCATATTAGGTTTTGGATTTATAGCTGTTTTTGTGTATATTGCTTCAAAAGCATTTACACATAATTTGTGTTTTCTGAAGAAACTACAGGAGATATCTAACCCATACTTTCTGTGCAAGAGGGGCTTGTACATCTGCACAACATGTCTTTTAAAGTTTGAACCTATCTTATTGCATTTTTGAGTTATAGCAGTTTTTACTGTTTTATTGCTCCAAAAGCCTTTTCAGCCCATGAACAGTTGTTTGTGAGTTTCGAAAAAAAGTGCAAGAGCTATTCAAACCATTTTTGCTGGGCAAGTAGGACCTGTAAATCTACACAATATATAGTTTAAAGTTTGAGTCTATCATATTAGGTTTTGGATTTATAGCTGTTTTAGTGTCTATCGCTTCAAAAGCATTTTCACATAATTTGTGTTTTCTGAAGAAACTGCAAGAGATATCTAACCCATACTTTCTGTGCAAGAGTAGCTTGTACATCTGCACAACATATCTTTTAAAGTTTGAACCTATCTTATTGCATTTTTGAGTTATAGCAGTTTTTACTGTTTTATTGCTCCAAAAGCCTTTTCAGCCTATGAACAGTTGTTTGTGAGTTTCGAAAAAAAGTGCAAGAGCTATTCAAACCATTTTTGCTGGGCAAGTAGGACCTGTAAATCTACACAATATATAGTTTAAAGTTTGAGTCTATCATATTAGGTTTTGGATTTATAGCTGTTTTTGTGTATATTGCTTCAAAAGCATTTACACATAATTTGTGTTTTCTGAAGAAACTACAGGAGATATCTAACCCATACTTTCTGTGCAAGAGGGGCTTGTACATCTGCACAACATGTCTTTTAAAGTTTGAACCTATCTTATTGCATTTTTGAGTTATAGCAGTTTTTACTGTTTTATTGCTCCAAAAGCCTTTTCAGCCCATGAACAGTTGTTTGTGAGTTTCGAAAAAAAGTGCAAGAGCTATTCAAACCATTTTTGCTGGGCAAGTAGGACCTGTAAATCTACACAATATATAGTTTAAAGTTTGAGTCTATCATATTAGGTTTGGGATTTATAGCTGTTTTTGTGTCTATTGCTTCAAAAGCATTTTCAAATAATTTGTGTTTTCTGAAGAAACCGCAAGAGATATCTAACCCATACTTTCTGTGCAAGAGGGGCTTGTACATCTGCACAACATATCTTTTAAAGTTTGAACCTATCTTATTGCATTTTTGAGTTATAGCAGTTTTTACTGTTTTATTGCTCCAAAAGCCTTTTCAGCCCATGAACAGTTGTTTGTGAGTTTCGAAAAAAGTGCAAGAGCTATTCGAAACCTTTTTGCTGGGCAAGTAGGACCTGTAAATCTACACAATATAGAGTTTAAAGTTTGAGTCTATCATATTAGGTTTTGGATTTATAGCTGTTTTTGTGTCTATTGCTTCAAAAGCATTTTCACATAATTTGTGTTTTCTGAAGAAACTACAGGAGATATCTAACCCATACTTTCTGTGCAAGAGGGGCTTGTACATCTGCACAACATGTCTTTTAAAGTTCGAACCTATCTTATTGCATTTTTGAGTTATAGCAGTTTTTACTGTTTTATTGCTCCAAAAGCCTTTTCAGCCCATGAACAGTTGTTTGTGATTTTCGAAAAAAAGTGCAAGAGCTATTCGAACCCTTTTTGCTGGGCAAGTAGGACCTGTAAATCTACACAATATAGAGTTTAAAGTTTGAGTCTATCATATTAGGTTTTGGATTTATAGCTGTTTTTGTGTCTATTGCTTCAAAAGCATTTTCACATAATTTGTGTTTTCTGAAGAAACTGCAAGAGATATCTAACCCATACTTTCTGTGCAAGAGGGGCTTGTACATCTGCACAACATGTCTTTTAAAGTTTGAACCTATCTTATTGCATTTTTGAGTTATAGCAGTTTTTACTGTTTTATTGCTCCAAAAGCCTTTTCAGCCCATGAACAGTTGTTTGTGAGTTTCGAAAAAAAGTGCAAGAGCTATTCGAACCCTTTTTGCTGGGCAAGTAGGACCTGTAAATCTACACAATATATAATTTAAAGTTTGAGTCTATCATATTAGGTTTTGGATTTATAGCTGTTTTTGTGTCTATCGCTTCAAAAGCATTTTCACATAATTTGTGTTTTCTGAAGAAACTACAGGAGATATCTAACCCATACTTTCTGTGCAAGAGGGGCTTGTACATCTGCACAACATGTCTTTTAAAGTTCGAACCTATCTTATTGCATTTTTGAGTTATAGCAGTTTTTACTGTTTTATTGTTCAAAAATTTTTTTCAGCCCATGAACAGTTGTTTGTGATTTTCGAAAAAAAGTGCAAGAGCTATTCGAACCCTTTTTGCTGGGCAAGTAGGACCTGTAAATCTACACAATATATAGTTTAAAGTTTGAGTCTATCATATTAGGTTTTGGATTTATAGCTGTTTTAGTGTCTATCGCTTCAAAAGCATTTTCACATAATTTGTGTTTTCTGAAGAAACTGCAAGAGATATCTAACCCATACTTTCTGTGCAAGAGTAGCTTGTACATCTGCACAACATATCTTTTAAAGTTTGAACCTATCTTATTGCATTTTTGAGTTATAGCAGTTTTTACTGTTTTATTGCTCCAAAAGCCTTTTCAGCCTATGAACAGTTGTTTGTGAGTTTCGAAAAAAAGTGCAAGAGCTATTCAAACCATTTTTGCTGGGCAAGTAGGACCTGTAAATCTACACAATATATAGTTTAAAGTTTGAGTCTATCATATTAGGTTTTGGATTTATAGCTGTTTTTGTGTATATTGCTTCAAAAGCATTTACACATAATTTGTGTTTTCTGAAGAAACTACAGGAGATATCTAACCCATACTTTCTGTGCAAGAGGGGCTTGTACATCTGCACAACATGTCTTTTAAAGTTTGAACCTATCTTATTGCATTTTTGAGTTATAGCAGTTTTTACTGTTTTATTGCTCCAAAAGCCTTTTCAGCCCATGAACAGTTGTTTGTGAGTTTCGAAAAAAAGTGCAAGAGCTATTCAAACCATTTTTGCTGGGCAAGTAGGACCTGTAAATCTACACAATATATAGTTTAAAGTTTGAGTCTATCATATTAGGTTTTGGATTTATAGCTGTTTTAGTGTCTATCGCTTCAAAAGCATTTTCACATAATTTGTGTTTTCTGAAGAAACTGCAAGAGATATCTAACCCATACTTTCTGTGCAAGAGTAGCTTGTACATCTGCACAACATATCTTTTAAAGTTTGAACCTATCTTATTGCATTTTTGAGTTATAGCAGTTTTTACTGTTTTATTGCTCCAAAAGCCTTTTCAGCCTATGAACAGTTGTTTGTGAGTTTCGAAAAAAAGTGCAAGAGCTATTCAAACCATTTTTGCTGGGCAAGTAGGACCTGTAAATCTACACAATATATAGTTTAAAGTTTGAGTCTATCATATTAGGTTTTGGATTTATAGCTGTTTTTGTGTATATTGCTTCAAAAGCATTTACACATAATTTGTGTTTTCTGAAGAAACTACAGGAGATATCTAACCCATACTTTCTGTGCAAGAGGGGCTTGTACATCTGCACAACATGTCTTTTAAAGTTTGAACCTATCTTATTGCATTTTTGAGTTATAGCAGTTTTTACTGTTTTATTGCTCCAAAAGCCTTTTCAGCCCATGAACAGTTGTTTGTGAGTTTCGAAAAAAAGTGCAAGAGCTATTCAAACCATTTTTGCTGGGCAAGTAGGACCTGTAAATCTACACAATATATAGTTTAAAGTTTGAGTCTATCATATTAGGTTTTGGATTTATAGCTGTTTTTGTGTCTATTGCTTCAAAAGCATTTTCAAATAATTTGTGTTTTCTGAAGAAACCGCAAGAGATATCTAACCCATACTTTCTGTGCAAGAGGGGCTTGTACATCTGCACAACATATCTTTTAAAGTTTGAACCTATCTTATTGCATTTTTGAGTTATAGCAGTTTTTACTGTTTTATTGCTCCAAAAGCCTTTTCAGCCCATGAACAGTTGTTTGTGAGTTTCGAAAAAAGTGCAAGAGCTATTCGAAACCTTTTTGCTGGGCAAGTAGGACCTGTAAATCTACACAATATAGAGTTTAAAGTTTGAGTCTATCATATTAGGTTTTGGATTTATAGCTGTTTTTGTGTCTATTGCTTCAAAAGCATTTTCACATAATTTGTGTTTTCTGAAGAAACTACAGGAGATATCTAACCCATACTTTCTGTGCAAGAGGGGCTTGTACATCTGCACAACATGTCTTTTAAAGTTCGAACCTATCTTATTGCATTTTTGAGTTATAGCAGTTTTTACTGTTTTATTGCTCCAAAAGCCTTTTCAGCCCATGAACAGTTGTTTGTGATTTTCGAAAAAAAGTGCAAGAGCTATTCGAACCCTTTTTGCTGGGCAAGTAGGACCTGTAAATCTACACAATATATAGTTTAAAGTTTGAGTCTATCATATTAGGTTTTGGATTTATAGCTGTTTTAGTGTCTATCGCTTCAAAAGCATTTTCACATAATTTGTGTTTTCTGAAGAAACTGCAAGAGATATCTAACCCATACTTTCTGTGCAAGAGGGGCTTGTACATCTGCACAACATGTCTTTTAAAGTTTGAACCTATCTTATTGCATTTTTGAGTTATAGCAGTTTTTACTGTTTTATTGCTCCAAAAGCCTTTTCAGCCCATGAACAGTTGTTTGTTAGTTTTGAAAAAAGTGCAAGAGCTATTAAAACCCTTTTTGCTGGGCAAGTAGGACCTGTAAATCTACACAATAAATAGTTTAAAGTTTGAGTCTATCATATTAGGTTTTGGATTTATAGCTGTTTTAGTGTCTATCGCTTCAAAAGCATTTTCACATAATTTGTGTTTTCTGAAGAAACTGCAAGAGATATCTAACCCATACTTTCTGTGCAAGAGGGGCTTGTACATCTGCACAACATGTCTTTTAAAGTTCGAACCTATCTTATTGCATTTTTGAGTTATAGCAGTTTTTACTGTTTTATTGCTCCAAAAGCCTTTTCAGCCCATGAACAGTTGTTTGTGATTTTCGAAAAAAAGTGCAAGAGCTATTCGAACCCTTTTTGCTGGGCAAGTAGGACCTGTAAATCTACACAATATAGAGTTTAAAGTT
This sequence comes from Eucyclogobius newberryi, assembly GCF_026437365.1. NCBI lineage: Eukaryota > Metazoa > Chordata > Actinopteri > Gobiiformes > Gobiidae > Eucyclogobius > Eucyclogobius newberryi. Next base: position 2,415,383 of record NW_027316500.1, on the reverse strand, counting down.
TGAGTCTATCATATTAGGTTTTGGATTTATAGCTGTTTTTGTGTCTATTGCTTCAAAAGCATTTACACATAATTTGTGTTTTCTGAAGAAACTACAGGAGATATCTAACCCATACTTTCTGTGCAAGAGGGGCTTGTACATCTGCACAACATGTCTTTTAAAGTTTGAACCTATCTTATTGCATTTTTGAGTTATAGCAGTTTTTACTGTTTTATTGCTCCAAAAGCCTTTTCAGCCCATGAACAGTTGTTTGTGAGTTTCGAAAAAAAGTGCAAGAGCTATTCAAACCATTTTTGCTGGGCAAGTAGGACCTGTAAATCTACACAATATATAGTTTAAAGTTTGAGTCTATCATATTAGGTTTTGGATTTATAGCTGTTTTTGTGTCTATTTCTTCAAAAGCATTTTCAAATAATTTGTGTTTTCTGAAGAAACTGCAAGAGATATCTAACCCATACTTTCTGTGCAAGAGGGGCTTGTACATCTGCACAACATGTCTTTTAAAGTTTGAACCTATCTTATTGCATTTTTGAGTTATAGCAGTTTTTACTGTTTTATTGCTCCAAAAGCCTTTTCAGCCCATGAACAGTTGTTTGTGAGTTTCGAAAAAAAGTGCAAGAGCTATTCAAACCATTTTTGCTGGGCAAGTAGGACCTGTAAATCTACACAATATATAGTTTAAAGTTTGAGTCTATCATATTAGGTTTTGGATTTATAGCTGTTTTTGTGTCTATTTCTTCAAAAGCATTTTCAAATAATTTGTGTTTTCTGAAGAAACTGCAAGAGATATCTAACCCATACTTTCTGTGCAAGAGGGGCTTGTACATCTGCACAACATATCTTTTAAAGTTTGAACCTATCTTATTGCATTTTTGAGTTATAGCAGTTTTTACTGTTTTATTGCTCCAAAAGCCTTTTCAGCCCATGAACAGTTGTTTGTGAGTTTCGAAAAAAGTGCAAGAGCTATTCGAAACCTTTTTGCTGGGCAAGTAGGACCTGTAAATCTACACAATATAGAGTTTAAAGTTTGAGTCTATCATATTAGGTTTTGGATTTATAGCTGTTTTTGTGTCTATTGCTTCAAAAGCATTTTCACATAATTTGTGTTTTCTGAAGAAACTGCAAGAGATATCTAACCCATACTTTCTGTGCAAGAGGGGCTTGTACATCTGCACAACATGTCTTTTAAAGTTTGAACCTATCTTATTGCATTTTTGAGTTATAGCAGTTTTTACTGTTTTATTGCTCCAAAAGCCTTTTCAGCCCATGAACAGTTGTTTGTGATTTTCGAAAAAAAGTGCAAGAGCTATTCGAACCCTTTTTGCTGGGCAAGTAGGACCTGTAAATCTACACAATATAGAGTTTAAAGTTTGAGTCTATCATATTAGGTTTTGGATTTATAGCTGTTTTTGTGTCTATTGCTTCAAAAGCATTTTCACATAATTTGTGTTTTCTGAAGAAACTACAGGAGATATCTAACCCATACTTTCTGTGCAAGAGGGGCTTGTACATCTGCACAACATGTCTTTTAAAGTTCGAACCTATCTTATTGCATTTTTGAGTTATAGCAGTTTTTACTGTTTTATTGCTCCAAAAGCCTTTTCAGCCCATGAACAGTTGTTTGTGATTTTCGAAAAAAAGTGCAAGAGCTATTCGAACCCTTTTTGCTGGGCAATTAGGACCTGTAAATCTACACAATATATAGTTTAAAGTTTGAGTCTATCATATTAGGTTTTGGATTTATAGCTGTTTTAGTGTCTATCGCTTCAAAAGCATTTTCACATAATTTGTGTTTTCTGAAGAAACTGCAAGAGATATCTAACCCATACTTTCTGTGCAAGAGGGGCTTGTACATCTGCACAACATGTCTTTTAAAGTTTGAACCTATCTTATTGCATTTTTGAGTTATAGCAGTTTTTACTGTTTTATTGCTCCAAAAGCCTTTTCAGCCCATGAACAGTTGTTTGTTAGTTTTGAAAAAAGTGCAAGAGCTATTAAAACCCTTTTTGCTGGGCAAGTAGGACCTGTAAATCTACATAATATATAGTTTAAAGTTTGAGTCTATCATATTAGGTTTTGGATTTATAGCTGTTTTTGTGTCTATTGCTTCAAAAGCATTTACACATAATTTGTGTTTTCTGAAGAAACTACAGGAGATATCTAACCCATACTTTCTGTGCAAGAGGGGCTTGTACATCTGCACAACATATCTTTTAAAGTTTGAACCTATCTTATTGCATTTTTGAGTTATAGCAGTTTTTACTGTTTTATTGCTCCAAAAGCCTTTTCAGCCCATGAACAGTTGTTTGTGAGTTTCGAAAAAAGTGCAAGAGCTATTCGAAACCTTTTTGCTGGGCAAGTAGGACCTGTAAATCTACACAATATAGAGTTTAAAGTTTGAGTCTATCATATTAGGTTTTGGATTTATAGCTGTTTTTGTGTCTATTGCTTCAAAAGCATTTTCACATAATTTGTGTTTTCTGAAGAAACTGCAAGAGATATCTAACCCATACTTTCTGTGCAAGAGGGGCTTGTACATCTGCACAACATGTCTTTTAAAGTTTGAACCTATCTTATTGCATTTTTGAGTTATAGCAGTTTTTACTGTTTTATTGCTCCAAAAGCCTTTTCAGCCCATGAACAGTTGTTTGTGAGTTTCGAAAAAAAGTGCAAGAGCTATTCGAACCCTTTTTGCTGGGCAAGTAGGACCTGTAAATCTACACAATATATAATTTAAAGTTTGAGTCTATCATATTAGGTTTTGGATTTATAGCTGTTTTTGTGTCTATTGCTTCAAAAGCATTTTCACATAATTTGTGTTTTCTGAAGAAACTGCAAGAGATATCTAACCCATACTTTCTGTGCAAGAGGGGCTTGTACATCTGCACAACATGTCTTTTAAAGTTTGAACCTATCTTATTGCATTTTTGAGTTATAGCAGTTTTTACTGTTTTATTGCTCCAAAAGCCTTTTCAGCCCATGAACAGTTGTTTGTGAGTTTCGAAAAAAAAGTGCAAGAGCTATTCGAACCCTTTTTGCTGGGCAAGTAGGACCTGTAAATCTACATAATATATAGTTTAAAGTTTGAGTCTATCATATTAGGTTTTGGATTTATAGCTGTTTTTGTGTATATTGCTTCAAAAGCATTTACACATAATTTGTGTTTTCTGAAGAAACTACAGGAGATATCTAACCCATACTTTCTGTGCAAGAGGGGCTTGTACATCTGCACAACATGTCTTTTAAAGTTTGAACCTATCTTATTGCATTTTTGAGTTATAGCAGTTTTTACTGTTTTATTGCTCCAAAAGCCTTTTCAGCCCATGAACAGTTGTTTGTGAGTTTTGAAAAAAGTGCAAGAGCTATTCAAACCCTTTTTGCTGGGCAAGTAGGACCTGTAAATCTACACAATATAGAGTTTAAAGTTTGAGTCTATCATATTAGGTTTTGGATTTATAGCTGTTTTAGTGTCTATCGCTTCAAAAGCATTTTCACATAATTTGTGTTTTCTGAAGAAACTGCAAGAGATATCTAACCCATACTTTCTGTGCAAGAGTAGCTTGTACATCTGCACAACATGTCTTTTAAAGTTCGAACCTATCTTATTGCATTTTTGAGTTATAGCAGTTTTTACTGTTTTATTGCTCCAAAAGCCTTTTCAGCCCATGAACAGTTGTTTGTGATTTTCGAAAAAAAGTGCAAGAGCTATTCGAACCCTTTTTGCTGGGCAAGTAGGACCTGTAAATCTACACAATATATAGTTTAAAGTTTGAGTCTATCATATTAGGTTTTGGATTTATAGCTGTTTTAGTGTCTATCGCTTCAAAAGCATTTTCACATAATTTGTGTTTTCTGAAGAAACTGCAAGAGATATCTAACCCATACTTTCTGTGCAAGAGTAGCTTGTACATCTGCACAACATATCTTTTAAAGTTTGAACCTATCTTATTGCATTTTTGAGTTATAGCAGTTTTTACTGTTTTATTGCTCCAAAAGCCTTTTCAGCCTATGAACAGTTGTTTGTGAGTTTCGAAAAAAAGTGCAAGAGCTATTCAAACCATTTTTGCTGGGCAAGTAGGACCTGTAAATCTACACAATATATAGTTTAAAGTTTGAGTCTATCATATTAGGTTTTGGATTTATAGCTGTTTTTGTGTATATTGCTTCAAAAGCATTTACACATAATTTGTGTTTTCTGAAGAAACTACAGGAGATATCTAACCCATACTTTCTGTGCAAGAGGGGCTTGTACATCTGCACAACATGTCTTTTAAAGTTTGAACCTATCTTATTGCATTTTTGAGTTATAGCAGTTTTTACTGTTTTATTGCTCCAAAAGCCTTTTCAGCCCATGAACAGTTGTTTGTGAGTTTCGAAAAAAAGTGCAAGAGCTATTCAAACCATTTTTGCTGGGCAAGTAGGACCTGTAAATCTACACAATATATAGTTTAAAGTTTGAGTCTATCATATTAGGTTTTGGATTTATAGCTGTTTTAGTGTCTATCGCTTCAAAAGCATTTTCACATAATTTGTGTTTTCTGAAGAAACTGCAAGAGATATCTAACCCATACTTTCTGTGCAAGAGTAGCTTGTACATCTGCACAACATATCTTTTAAAGTTTGAACCTATCTTATTGCATTTTTGAGTTATAGCAGTTTTTACTGTTTTATTGCTCCAAAAGCCTTTTCAGCCTATGAACAGTTGTTTGTGAGTTTCGAAAAAAAGTGCAAGAGCTATTCAAACCATTTTTGCTGGGCAAGTAGGACCTGTAAATCTACACAATATATAGTTTAAAGTTTGAGTCTATCATATTAGGTTTTGGATTTATAGCTGTTTTTGTGTATATTGCTTCAAAAGCATTTACACATAATTTGTGTTTTCTGAAGAAACTACAGGAGATATCTAACCCATACTTTCTGTGCAAGAGGGGCTTGTACATCTGCACAACATGTCTTTTAAAGTTTGAACCTATCTTATTGCATTTTTGAGTTATAGCAGTTTTTACTGTTTTATTGCTCCAAAAGCCTTTTCAGCCCATGAACAGTTGTTTGTGAGTTTCGAAAAAAAGTGCAAGAGCTATTCAAACCATTTTTGCTGGGCAAGTAGGACCTGTAAATCTACACAATATATAGTTTAAAGTTTGAGTCTATCATATTAGGTTTGGGATTTATAGCTGTTTTTGTGTCTATTGCTTCAAAAGCATTTTCAAATAATTTGTGTTTTCTGAAGAAACCGCAAGAGATATCTAACCCATACTTTCTGTGCAAGAGGGGCTTGTACATCTGCACAACATATCTTTTAAAGTTTGAACCTATCTTATTGCATTTTTGAGTTATAGCAGTTTTTACTGTTTTATTGCTCCAAAAGCCTTTTCAGCCCATGAACAGTTGTTTGTGAGTTTCGAAAAAAGTGCAAGAGCTATTCGAAACCTTTTTGCTGGGCAAGTAGGACCTGTAAATCTACACAATATAGAGTTTAAAGTTTGAGTCTATCATATTAGGTTTTGGATTTATAGCTGTTTTTGTGTCTATTGCTTCAAAAGCATTTTCACATAATTTGTGTTTTCTGAAGAAACTACAGGAGATATCTAACCCATACTTTCTGTGCAAGAGGGGCTTGTACATCTGCACAACATGTCTTTTAAAGTTCGAACCTATCTTATTGCATTTTTGAGTTATAGCAGTTTTTACTGTTTTATTGCTCCAAAAGCCTTTTCAGCCCATGAACAGTTGTTTGTGATTTTCGAAAAAAAGTGCAAGAGCTATTCGAACCCTTTTTGCTGGGCAAGTAGGACCTGTAAATCTACACAATATATAGTTTAAAGTTTGAGTCTATCATATTAGGTTTTGGATTTATAGCTGTTTTAGTGTCTATCGCTTCAAAAGCATTTTCACATAATTTGTGTTTTCTGAAGAAACTGCAAGAGATATCTAACCCATACTTTCTGTGCAAGAGGGGCTTGTACATCTGCACAACATGTCTTTTAAAGTTTGAACCTATCTTATTGCATTTTTGAGTTATAGCAGTTTTTACTGTTTTATTGCTCCAAAAGCCTTTTCAGCCCATGAACAGTTGTTTGTTAGTTTTGAAAAAAGTGCAAGAGCTATTAAAACCCTTTTTGCTGGGCAATTAGGACCTGTAAATCTACACAATATATAATTTAAAGTTTGAGTCTATCATATTAGGTTTTGGATTTATAGCTGTTTTTGTGTCTATTGCTTCAAAAGCATTTTCACATAATTTGTGTTTTCTGAAGAAACTGCAAGAGATATCTAACCCATACTTTCTGTGCAAGAGGGGCTTGTACATCTGCACAACATGTCTTTTAAAGTTTGAACCTATCTTATTGCATTTTTGAGTTATAGCAGTTTTTACTGTTTTATTGCTCCAAAAGCCTTTTCAGCCCATGAACAGTTGTTTGTGAGTTTCGAAAAAAAAGTGCAAGAGCTATTCGAACCCTTTTTGCTGGGCAAGTAGGACCTGTAAATCTACATAATATATAGTTTAAAGTTTGAGTCTATCATATTAGGTTTTGGATTTATAGCTGTTTTTGTGTATATTGCTTCAAAAGCATTTACACATAATTTGTGTTTTCTGAAGAAACTACAGGAGATATCTAACCCATACTTTCTGTGCAAGAGGGGCTTGTACATCTGCACAACATGTCTTTTAAAGTTTGAACCTATCTTATTGCATTTTTGAGTTATAGCAGTTTTTACTGTTTTATTGCTCCAAAAGCCTTTTCAGCCCATGAACAGTTGTTTGTGAGTTTTGAAAAAAGTGCAAGAGCTATTCAAACCCTTTTTGCTGGGCAAGTAGGACCTGTAAATCTACACAATATAGAGTTTAAAGTTTGAGTCTATCATATTAGGTTTTGGATTTATAGCTGTTTTAGTGTCTATCGCTTCAAAAGCATTTTCACATAATTTGTGTTTTCTGAAGAAACTGCAAGAGATATCTAACCCATACTTTCTGTGCAAGAGTAGCTTGTACATCTGCACAACATATCTTTTAAAGTTTGAACCTATCTTATTGCATTTTTGAGTTATAGCAGTTTTTACTGTTTTATTGCTCCAAAAGCCTTTTCAGCCTATGAACAGTTGTTTGTGAGTTTCGAAAAAAAGTGCAAGAGCTATTCAAACCATTTTTGCTGGGCAAGTAGGACCTGTAAATCTACACAATATATAGTTTAAAGTTTGAGTCTATCATATTAGGTTTTGGATTTATAGCTGTTTTTGTGTATATTGCTTCAAAAGCATTTACACATAATTTGTGTTTTCTGAAGAAACTACAGGAGATATCTAACCCATACTTTCTGTGCAAGAGGGGCTTGTACATCTGCACAACATGTCTTTTAAAGTTTGAACCTATCTTATTGCATTTTTGAGTTATAGCAGTTTTTACTGTTTTATTGCTCCAAAAGCCTTTTCAGCCCATGAACAGTTGTTTGTGAGTTTCGAAAAAAAGTGCAAGAGCTATTCAAACCATTTTTGCTGGGCAAGTAGGACCTGTAAATCTACACAATATATAGTTTAAAGTTTGAGTCTATCATATTAGGTTTGGGATTTATAGCTGTTTTTGTGTCTATTGCTTCAAAAGCATTTTCAAATAATTTGTGTTTTCTGAAGAAACCGCAAGAGATATCTAACCCATACTTTCTGTGCAAGAGGGGCTTGTACATCTGCACAACATATCTTTTAAAGTTTGAACCTATCTTATTGCATTTTTGAGTTATAGCAGTTTTTACTGTTTTATTGCTCCAAAAGCCTTTTCAGCCCATGAACAGTTGTTTGTGAGTTTCGAAAAAAGTGCAAGAGCTATTCGAAACCTTTTTGCTGGGCAAGTAGGACCTGTAAATCTACACAATATAGAGTTTAAAGTTTGAGTCTATCATATTAGGTTTTGGATTTATAGCTGTTTTAGTGTCTATCGCTTCAAAAGCATTTTCACATAATTTGTGTTTTCTGAAGAAACTGCAAGAGATATCTAACCCATACTTTCTGTGCAAGAGGGGCTTGTACATCTGCACAACATGTCTTTTAAAGTTTGAACCTATCTTATTGCATTTTTGAGTTATAGCAGTTTTTACTGTTTTATTGCTCCAAAAGCCTTTTCAGCCCATGAACAGTTGTTTGTTAGTTTTGAAAAAAGTGCAAGAGCTATTAAAACCCTTTTTGCTGGGCAAGTAGGACCTGTAAATCTACATAATATATAGTTTAAAGTTTGAGTCTATCATATTAGGTTTTGGATTTATAGCTGTTTTTGTGTCTATTGCTTCAAAAGCATTTACACATAATTTGTGTTTTCTGAAGAAACTACAGGAGATATCTAACCCATACTTTCTGTGCAAGAGGGGCTTGTACATCTGCACAACATATCTTTTAAAGTTTGAACCTATCTTATTGCATTTTTGAGTTATAGCAGTTTTTACTGTTTTATTGCTCCAAAAGCCTTTTCAGCCCATGAACAGTTGTTTGTGAGTTTCGAAAAAAGTGCAAGAGCTATTCGAAACCTTTTTGCTGGGCAAGTAGGACCTGTAAATCTACACAATATAGAGTTTAAAGTTTGAGTCTATCATATTAGGTTTTGGATTTATAGCTGTTTTTGTGTCTATTGCTTCAAAAGCATTTTCACATAATTTGTGTTTTCTGAAGAAACTGCAAGAGATATCTAACCCATACTTTCTGTGCAAGAGGGGCTTGTACATCTGCACAACATGTCTTTTAAAGTTTGAACCTATCTTATTGCATTTTTGAGTTATAGCAGTTTTTACTGTTTTATTGCTCCAAAAGCCTTTTCAGCCCATGAACAGTTGTTTGTGAGTTTCGAAAAAAAGTGCAAGAGCTATTCGAACCCTTTTTGCTGGGCAAGTAGGACCTGTAAATCTACACAATATATAATTTAAAGTTTGAGTCTATCATATTAGGTTTTGGATTTATAGCTGTTTTTGTGTCTATTGCTTCAAAAGCATTTTCACATAATTTGTGTTTTCTGAAGAAACTGCAAGAGATATCTAACCCATACTTTCTGTGCAAGAGGGGCTTGTACATCTGCACAACATGTCTTTTAAAGTTTGAACCTATCTTATTGCATTTTTGAGTTATAGCAGTTTTTACTGTTTTATTGCTCCAAAAGCCTTTTCAGCCCATGAACAGTTGTTTGTGAGTTTCGAAAAAAAAGTGCAAGAGCTATTCGAACCCTTTTTGCTGGGCAAGTAGGACCTGTAAATCTACATAATATATAGTTTAAAGTTTGAGTCTATCATATTAGGTTTTGGATTTATAGCTGTTTTTGTGTATATTGCTTCAAAAGCATTTACACATAATTTGTGTTTTCTGAAGAAACTACAGGAGATATCTAACCCATACTTTCTGTGCAAGAGGGGCTTGTACATCTGCACAACATGTCTTTTAAAGTTTGAACCTATCTTATTGCATTTTTGAGTTATAGCAGTTTTTACTGTTTTATTGCTCCAAAAGCCTTTTCAGCCCATGAACAGTTGTTTGTGAGTTTTGAAAAAAGTGCAAGAGCTATTCAAACCCTTTTTGCTGGGCAACTAGGACCTGTAAATCTACACAATATAGAGTTTAAAGTTTGAGTCTATCATATTAGGTTTTGGATTTATAGCTGTTTTAGTGTCTATCGCTTCAAAAGCATTTTCACATAATTTGTGTTTTCTGAAGAAACTGCAAGAGATATCTAACCCATACTTTCTGTGCAAGAGTAGCTTGTACATCTGCACAACATGTCTTTTAAAGTTCGAACCTATCTTATTGCATTTTTGAGTTATAGCAGTTTTTACTGTTTTATTGCTCCAAAAGCCTTTTCAGCCCATGAACAGTTGTTTGTGATTTTCGAAAAAAAGTGCAAGAGCTATTCGAACCCTTTTTGCTGGGCAAGTAGGACCTGTAAATCTACACAATATATAGTTTAAAGTTTGAGTCTATCATATTAGGTTTTGGATTTATAGCTGTTTTAGTGTCTATCGCTTCAAAAGCATTTTCACATAATTTGTGTTTTCTGAAGAAACTGCAAGAGATATCTAACCCATACTTTCTGTGCAAGAGTAGCTTGTACATCTGCACAACATATCTTTTAAAGTTTGAACCTATCTTATTGCATTTTTGAGTTATAGCAGTTTTTACTGTTTTATTGCTCCAAAAGCCTTTTCAGCCTATGAACAGTTGTTTGTGAGTTTCGAAAAAAAGTGCAAGAGCTATTCAAACCATTTTTGCTGGGCAAGTAGGACCTGTAAATCTACACAATATATAGTCTAAAGTTTGAGTCTATCATATTAGGTTTTGGATTTATAGCTGTTTTTGTGTATATTGCTTCAAAAGCATTTACACATAATTTGTGTTTTCTGAAGAAACTACAGGAGATATCTAACCCATACTTTCTGTGCAAGAGGGGCTTGTACATCTGCACAACATGTCTTTTAAAGTTTGAACCTATCTTATTGCATTTTTGAGTTATAGCAGTTTTTACTGTTTTATTGCTCCAAAAGCCTTTTCAGCCCATGAACAGTTGTTTGTGAGTTTCGAAAAAAAGTGCAAGAGCTATTCAAACCATTTTTGCTGGGCAAGTAGGACCTGTAAATCTACACAATATATAGTTTAAAGTTTGAGTCTATCATATTAGGTTTTGGATTTATAGCTGTTTTAGTGTCTATCGCTTCAAAAGCATTTTCACATAATTTGTGTTTTCTGAAGAAACTGCAAGAGATATCTAACCCATACTTTCTGTGCAAGAGTAGCTTGTACATCTGCACAACATATCTTTTAAAGTTTGAACCTATCTTATTGCATTTTTGAGTTATAGCAGTTTTTACTGTTTTATTGCTCCAAAAGCCTTTTCAGCCTATGAACAGTTGTTTGTGAGTTTCGAAAAAAAGTGCAAGAGCTATTCAAACCATTTTTGCTGGGCAAGTAGGACCTGTAAATCTACACAATATATAGTTTAAAGTTTGAGTCTATCATATTAGGTTTTGGATTTATAGCTGTTTTTGTGTATATTGCTTCAAAAGCATTTACACATAATTTGTGTTTTCTGAAGAAACTACAGGAGATATCTAACCCATACTTTCTGTGCAAGAGGGGCTTGTACATCTGCACAACATGTCTTTTAAAGTTTGAACCTATCTTATTGCATTTTTGAGTTATAGCAGTTTTTACTGTTTTATTGCTCCAAAAGCCTTTTCAGCCCATGAACAGTTGTTTGTGAGTTTCGAAAAAAAGTGCAAGAGCTATTCAAACCATTTTTGCTGGGCAAGTAGGACCTGTAAATCTACACAATATATAGTTTAAAGTTTGAGTCTATCATATTAGGTTTGGGATTTATAGCTGTTTTTGTGTCTATTGCTTCAAAAGCATTTTCAAATAATTTGTGTTTTCTGAAGAAACCGCAAGAGATATCTAACCCATACTTTCTGTGCAAGAGGGGCTTGTACATCTGCACAACATATCTTTTAAAGTTTGAACCTATCTTATTGCATTTTTGAGTTATAGCAGTTTTTACTGTTTTATTGCTCCAAAAGCCTTTTCAGCCCATGAACAGTTGTTTGTGAGTTTCGAAAAAAGTGCAAGAGCTATTCGAAACCTTTTTGCTGGGCAAGTAGGACCTGTAAATCTACACAATATAGAGTTTAAAGTTTGAGTCTATCATATTAGGTTTTGGATTTATAGCTGTTTTTGTGTCTATTGCTTCAAAAGCATTTTCACATAATTTGTGTTTTCTGAAGAAACTACAGGAGATATCTAACCCATACTTTCTGTGCAAGAGGGGCTTGTACATCTGCACAACATGTCTTTTAAAGTTCGAACCTATCTTATTGCATTTTTGAGTTATAGCAGTTTTTACTGTTTTATTGCTCCAAAAGCCTTTTCAGCCCATGAACAGTTGTTTGTGATTTTCGAAAAAAAGTGCAAGAGCTATTCGAACCCTTTTTGCTGGGCAAGTAGGACCTGTAAATCTACACAATATATAGTTTAAAGTTTGAGTCTATCATATTAGGTTTTGGATTTATAGCTGTTTTAGTGTCTATCGCTTCAAAAGCATTTTCACATAATTTGTGTTTTCTGAAGAAACTGCAAGAGATATCTAACCCATACTTTCTGTGCAAGAGGGGCTTGTACATCTGCACAACATGTCTTTTAAAGTTTGAACCTATCTTATTGCATTTTTGAGTTATAGCAGTTTTTACTGTTTTATTGCTCCAAAAGCCTTTTCAGCCCATGAACAGTTGTTTGTTAGTTTTGAAAAAAGTGCAAGAGCTATTAAAACCCTTTTTGCTGGGCAATTAGGACCTGTAAATCTACACAATATATAATTTAAAGTTTGAGTCTATCATATTAGGTTTTGGATTTATAGCTGTTTTTGTGTCTATTGCTTCAAAAGCATTTTCACATAATTTGTGTTTTCTGAAGAAACTGCAAGAGATATCTAACCCATACTTTCTGTGCAAGAGGGGCTTGTACATCTGCACAACATGTCTTTTAAAGTTTGAACCTATCTTATTGCATTTTTGAGTTATAGCAGTTTTTACTGTTTTATTGCTCCAAAAGCCTTTTCAGCCCATGAACAGTTGTTTGTGAGTTTCGAAAAAAAAGTGCAAGAGCTATTCGAACCCTTTTTGCTGGGCAAGTAGGACCTGTAAATCTACATAATATATAGTTTAAAGTTTGAGTCTATCATATTAGGTTTTGGATTTATAGCTGTTTTTGTGTATATTGCTTCAAAAGCATTTACACATAATTTGTGTTTTCTGAAGAAACTACAGGAGATATCTAACCCATACTTTCTGTGCAAGAGGGGCTTGTACATCTGCACAACATGTCTTTTAAAGTTTGAACCTATCTTATTGCATTTTTGAGTTATAGCAGTTTTTACTGTTTTATTGCTCCAAAAGCCTTTTCAGCCCATGAACAGTTGTTTGTGAGTTTTGAAAAAAGTGCAAGAGCTATTCAAACCCTTTTTGCTGGGCAAGTAGGACCTGTAAATCTACACAATATAGAGTTTAAAGTTTGAGTCTATCATATTAGGTTTTGGATTTATAGCTGTTTTAGTGTCTATCGCTTCAAAAGCATTTTCACATAATTTGTGTTTTCTGAAGAAACTGCAAGAGATATCTAACCCATACTTTCTGTGCAAGAGTAGCTTGTACATCTGCACAACATGTCTTTTAAAGTTCGAACCTATCTTATTGCATTTTTGAGTTATAGCAGTTTTTACTGTTTTATTGCTCCAAAAGCCTTTTCAGCCCATGAACAGTTGTTTGTGATTTTCGAAAAAAAGTGCAAGAGCTATTCGAACCCTTTTTGCTGGGCAAGTAGGACCTGTAAATCTACACAATATATAGTTTAAAGTTTGAGTCTATCATATTAGGTTTTGGATTTATAGCTGTTTTAGTGTCTATCGCTTCAAAAGCATTTTCACATAATTTGTGTTTTCTGAAGAAACTGCAAGAGATATCTAACCCATACTTTCTGTGCAAGAGTAGCTTGTACATCTGCACAACATATCTTTTAAAGTTTGAACCTATCTTATTGCATTTTTGAGTTATAGCAGTTTTTACTGTTTTATTGCTCCAAAAGCCTTTTCAGCCTATGAACAGTTGTTTGTGAGTTTCGAAAAAAAGTGCAAGAGCTATTCAAACCATTTTTGCTGGGCAAGTAGGACCTGTAAATCTACACAATATATAGTTTAAAGTTTGAGTCTATCATATTAGGTTTTGGATTTATAGCTGTTTTTGTGTATATTGCTTCAAAAGCATTTACACATAATTTGTGTTTTCTGAAGAAACTACAGGAGATATCTAACCCATACTTTCTGTGCAAGAGGGGCTTGTACATCTGCACAACATGTCTTTTAAAGTTTGAACCTATCTTATTGCATTTTTGAGTTATAGCAGTTTTTACTGTTTTATTGCTCCAAAAGCCTTTTCAGCCCATGAACAGTTGTTTGTGAGTTTCGAAAAAAAGTGCAAGAGCTATTCAAACCATTTTTGCTGGGCAAGTAGGACCTGTAAATCTACACAATATATAGTTTAAAGTTTGAGTCTATCATATTAGGTTTGGGATTTATAGCTGTTTTTGTGTCTATTGCTTCAAAAGCATTTTCAAATAATTTGTGTTTTCTGAAGAAACCGCAAGAGATATCTAACCCATACTTTCTGTGCAAGAGGGGCTTGTACATCTGCACAACATATCTTTTAAAGTTTGAACCTATCTTATTGCATTTTTGAGTTATAGCAGTTTTTACTGTTTTATTGCTCCAAAAGCCTTTTCAGCCCATGAACAGTTGTTTGTGAGTTTCGAAAAAAGTGCAAGAGCTATTCGAAACCTTTTTGCTGGGCAAGTAGGACCTGTAAATCTACACAATATAGAGTTTAAAGTTTGAGTCTATCATATTAGGTTTTGGATTTATAGCTGTTTTAGTGTCTATCGCTTCAAAAGCATTTTCACATAATTTGTGTTTTCTGAAGAAACTGCAAGAGATATCTAACCCATACTTTCTGTGCAAGAGGGGCTTGTACATCTGCACAACATGTCTTTTAAAGTTTGAACCTATCTTATTGCATTTTTGAGTTATAGCAGTTTTTACTGTTTTATTGCTCCAAAAGCCTTTTCAGCCCATGAACAGTTGTTTGTTAGTTTTGAAAAAAGTGCAAGAGCTATTAAAACCCTTTTTGCTGGGCAAGTAGGACCTGTAAATCTACATAATATATAGTTTAAAGTTTGAGTCTATCATATTAGGTTTTGGATTTATAGCTGTTTTTGTGTCTATTGCTTCAAAAGCATTTACACATAATTTGTGTTTTCTGAAGAAACTACAGGAGATATCTAACCCATACTTTCTGTGCAAGAGGGGCTTGTACATCTGCACAACATATCTTTTAAAGTTTGAACCTATCTTATTGCATTTTTGAGTTATAGCAGTTTTTACTGTTTTATTGCTCCAAAAGCCTTTTCAGCCCATGAACAGTTGTTTGTGAGTTTCGAAAAAAGTGCAAGAGCTATTCGAAACCTTTTTGCTGGGCAAGTAGGACCTGTAAATCTACACAATATAGAGTTTAAAGTTTGAGTCTATCATATTAGGTTTTGGATTTATAGCTGTTTTTGTGTCTATTGCTTCAAAAGCATTTTCACATAATTTGTGTTTTCTGAAGAAACTGCAAGAGATATCTAACCCATACTTTCTGTGCAAGAGGGGCTTGTACATCTGCACAACATGTCTTTTAAAGTTTGAACCTATCTTATTGCATTTTTGAGTTATAGCAGTTTTTACTGTTTTATTGCTCCAAAAGCCTTTTCAGCCCATGAACAGTTGTTTGTGAGTTTCGAAAAAAAGTGCAAGAGCTATTCGAACCCTTTTTGCTGGGCAAGTAGGACCTGTAAATCTACACAATATATAATTTAAAGTTTGAGTCTATCATATTAGGTTTTGGATTTATAGCTGTTTTTGTGTCTATTGCTTCAAAAGCATTTTCACATAATTTGTGTTTTCTGAAGAAACTGCAAGAGATATCTAACCCATACTTTCTGTGCAAGAGTAGCTTGTACATCTGCACAACATGTCTTTTAAAGTTCGAACCTATCTTATTGCATTTTTGAGTTATAGCAGTTTTTACTGTTTTATTGCTCCAAAAGCCTTTTCAGCCTATGAACAGTTGTTTGTGAGTTTCGAAAAAAAGTGCAAGAGCTATTCAAACCATTTTTGCTGGGCAAGTAGGACCTGTAAATCTACACAATATATAGTTTAAAGTTTGAGTCTATCATATTAGGTTTTGGATTTATAGCTGTTTTTGTGTATATTGCTTCAAAAGCATTTACACATAATTTGTGTTTTCTGAAGAAACTACAGGAGATATCTAACCCATACTTTCTGTGCAAGAGGGGCTTGTACATCTGCACAACATGTCTTTTAAAGTTTGAACCTATCTTATTGCATTTTTGAGTTATAGCAGTTTTTACTGTTTTATTGCTCCAAAAGCCTTTTCAGCCCATGAACAGTTGTTTGTGAGTTTCGAAAAAAAGTGCAAGAGCTATTCAAACCATTTTTGCTGGGCAAGTAGGACCTGTAAATCTACACAATATATAGTTTAAAGTTTGAGTCTATCATATTAGGTTTTGGATTTATAGCTGTTTTAGTGTCTATCGCTTCAAAAGCATTTTCACATAATTTGTGTTTTCTGAAGAAACTGCAAGAGATATCTAACCCATACTTTCTGTGCAAGAGTAGCTTGTACATCTGCACAACATATATTTTAAAGTTTGAACCTATCTTATTGCATTTTTGAGTTATAGCAGTTTTTACTGTTTTATTGCTCCAAAAGCCTTTTCAGCCTATGAACAGTTGTTTGTGAGTTTCGAAAAAAAGTGCAAGAGCTATTCAAACCATTTTTGCTGGGCAAGTAGGACCTGTAAATCTACACAATATATAGTTTAAAGTTTGAGTCTATCATATTAGGTTTTGGATTTATAGCTGTTTTTGTGTATATTGCTTCAAAAGCATTTACACATAATTTGTGTTTTCTGAAGAAACTACAGGAGATATCTAACCCATACTTTCTGTGCAAGAGGGGCTTGTACATCTGCACAACATGTCTTTTAAAGTTTGAACCTATCTTATTGCATTTTTGAGTTATAGCAGTTTTACTGTTTTATTGCTCCAAAAGCCTTTTCAGCCCATGAACAGTTGTTTGTGAGTTTCGAAAAAAAGTGCAAGAGCTATTCAAACCATTTTTGCTGGGCAAGTAGGACCTGTAAATCTACACAATATATAGTTTAAAGTTTGAGTCTATCATATTAGGTTTGGGATTTATAGCTGTTTTTGTGTCTATTGCTTCAAAAGCATTTTCAAATAATTTGTGTTTTCTGAAGAAACCGCAAGAGATATCTAACCCATACTTTCTGTGCAAGAGGGGCTTGTACATCTGCACAACATATCTTTTAAAGTTTGAACCTATCTTATTGCATTTTTGAGTTATAGCAGTTTTTACTGTTTTATTGCTCCAAAAGCCTTTTCAGCCCATGAACAGTTGTTTGTGAGTTTCGAAAAAAGTGCAAGAGCTATTCGAAACCTTTTTGCTGGGCAAGTAGGACCTGTAAATCTACACAATATAGAGTTTAAAGTTTGAGTCTATCATATTAGGTTTTGGATTTATAGCTGTTTTTGTGTCTATTGCTTCAAAAGCATTTTCACATAATTTGTGTTTTCTGAAGAAACTACAGGAGATATCTAACCCATACTTTCTGTGCAAGAGGGGCTTGTACATCTGCACAACATGTCTTTTAAAGTTCGAACCTATCTTATTGCATTTTTGAGTTATAGCAGTTTTTACTGTTTTATTGCTCCAAAAGCCTTTTCAGCCCATGAACAGTTGTTTGTGATTTTCGAAAAAAAGTGCAAGAGCTATTCGAACCCTTTTTGCTGGGCAAGTAGGACCTGTAAATCTACACAATATATAGTTTAAAGTTTGAGTCTATCATATTAGGTTTTGGATTTATAGCTGTTTTAGTGTCTATCGCTTCAAAAGCATTTTCACATAATTTGTGTTTTCTGAAGAAACTGCAAGAGATATCTAACCCATACTTTCTGTGCAAGAGGGGCTTGTACATCTGCACAACATGTCTTTTAAAGTTTGAACCTATCTTATTGCATTTTTGAGTTATAGCAGTTTTTACTGTTTTATTGCTCCAAAAGCCTTTTCAGCCCATGAACAGTTGTTTGTTAGTTTTGAAAAAAGTGCAAGAGCTATTAAAACCCTTTTTGCTGGGCAAGTAGGACCTGTAAATCTACATAATATATAGTTTAAAGTTTGAGTCTATCATATTAGGTTTTGGATTTATAGCTGTTTTTGTGTCTATTGCTTCAAAAGCATTTACACATAATTTGTGTTTTCTGAAGAAACTACAGGAGATATCTAACCCATACTTTCTGTGCAAGAGGGGCTTGTACATCTGCACAACATATCTTTTAAAGTTTGAACCTATCTTATTGCATTTTTGAGTTATAGCAGTTTTTACTGTTTTATTGCTCCAAAAGCCTTTTCAGCCCATGAACAGTTGTTTGTGAGTTTCGAAAAAAGTGCAAGAGCTATTCGAAACCTTTTTGCTGGGCAAGTAGGACCTGTAAATCTACACAATATAGAGTTTAAAGTTTGAGTCTATCATATTAGGTTTTGGATTTATAGCTGTTTTAGTGTCTATCGCTTCAAAAGCATTTTCACATAATTTGTGTTTTCTGAAGAAACTGCAAGAGATATCTAACCCATACTTTCTGTGCAAGAGTAGCTTGTACATCTGCACAACATGTCTTTTAAAGTTCGAACCTATCTTATTGCATTTTTGAGTTATAGCAGTTTTTACTGTTTTATTGCTCCAAAAGCCTTTTCAGCCCATGAACAGTTGTTTGTGATTTTCGAAAAAAAGTGCAAGAGCTATTCGAACCCTTTTTGCTGGGCAAGTAGGACCTGTAAATCTACACAATATATAGTTTAAAGTTTGAGTCTATCATATTAGGTTTTGGATTTATAGCTGTTTTAGTGTCTATCGCTTCAAAAGCATTTTCACATAATTTGTGTTTTCTGAAGAAACTGCAAGAGATATCTAACCCATACTTTCTGTGCAAGAGTAGCTTGTACATCTGCACAACATATCTTTTAAAGTTTGAACCTATCTTATTGCATTTTTGAGTTATAGCAGTTTTTACTGTTTTATTGCTCCAAAAGCCTTTTCAGCCTATGAACAGTTGTTTGTGAGTTTCGAAAAAAAGTGCAAGAGCTATTCAAACCATTTTTGCTGGGCAAGTAGGACCTGTAAATCTACACAATATATAGTTTAAAGTTTGAGTCTATCATATTAGGTTTTGGATTTATAGCTGTTTTTGTGTATATTGCTTCAAAAGCATTTACACATAATTTGTGTTTTCTGAAGAAACTACAGGAGATATCTAACCCATACTTTCTGTGCAAGAGGGGCTTGTACATCTGCACAACATGTCTTTTAAAGTTTGAACCTATCTTATTGCATTTTTGAGTTATAGCAGTTTTTACTGTTTTATTGCTCCAAAAGCCTTTTCAGCCCATGAACAGTTGTTTGTGAGTTTCGAAAAAAAGTGCAAGAGCTATTCAAACCATTTTTGCTGGGCAAGTAGGACCTGTAAATCTACACAATATATAGTTTAAAGTTTGAGTCTATCATATTAGGTTTTGGATTTATAGCTGTTTTAGTGTCTATCGCTTCAAAAGCATTTTCACATAATTTGTGTTTTCTGAAGAAACTGCAAGAGATATCTAACCCATACTTTCTGTGCAAGAGTAGCTTGTACATCTGCACAACATATCTTTTAAAGTTTGAACCTATCTTATTGCATTTTTGAGTTATAGCAGTTTTTACTGTTTTATTGCTCCAAAAGCCTTTTCAGCCTATGAACAGTTGTTTGTGAGTTTCGAAAAAAAGTGCAAGAGCTATTCAAACCATTTTTGCTGGGCAAGTAGGACCTGTAAATCTACACAATATATAGTTTAAAGTTTGAGTCTATCATATTAGGTTTTGGATTTATAGCTGTTTTTGTGTATATTGCTTCAAAAGCATTTACACATAATTTGTGTTTTCTGAAGAAACTACAGGAGATATCTAACCCATACTTTCTGTGCAAGAGGGGCTTGTACATCTGCACAACATGTCTTTTAAAGTTTGAACCTATCTTATTGCATTTTTGAGTTATAGCAGTTTTTACTGTTTTATTGCTCCAAAAGCCTTTTCAGCCCATGAACAGTTGTTTGTGAGTTTCGAAAAAAAGTGCAAGAGCTATTCAAACCATTTTTGCTGGGCAAGTAGGACCTGTAAATCTACACAATATATAGTTTAAAGTTTGAGTCTATCATATTAGGTTTTGGATTTATAGCTGTTTTTGTGTCTATTGCTTCAAAAGCATTTACACATAATTTGTGTTTTCTGAAGAAACTACAGGAGATATCTAACCCATACTTTCTGTGCAAGAGGGGCTTGTACATCTGCACAACATATCTTTTAAAGTTTGAACCTATCTTATTGCATTTTTGAGTTATAGCAGTTTTTACTGTTTTATTGCTCCAAAAGCCTTTTCAGCCCATGAACAGTTGTTTGTGAGTTTCGAAAAAAGTGCAAGAGCTATTCGAAACCTTTTTGCTGGGCAAGTAGGACCTGTAAATCTACACAATATAGAGTTTAAAGTTTGAGTCTATCATATTAGGTTTTGGATTTATAGCTGTTTTTGTGTCTATTGCTTCAAAAGCATTTTCACATAATTTGTGTTTTCTGAAGAAACTGCAAGAGATATCTAACCCATACTTTCTGTGCAAGAGGGGCTTGTACATCTGCACAACATGTCTTTTAAAGTTTGAACCTATCTTATTGCATTTTTGAGTTATAGCAGTTTTTACTGTTTTATTGCTCCAAAAGCCTTTTCAGCCCATGAACAGTTGTTTGTGAGTTTCGAAAAAAAGTGCAAGAGCTATTCGAACCCTTTTTGCTGGGCAAGTAGGACCTGTAAATCTACACAATATATAATTTAAAGTTTGAGTCTATCATATTAGGTTTTGGATTTATAGCTGTTTTTGTGTCTATTGCTTCAAAAGCATTTTCACATAATTTGTGTTTTCTGAAGAAACTGCAAGAGATATCTAACCCATACTTTCTGTGCAAGAGGGGCTTGTACATCTGCACAACATGTCTTTTAAAGTTTGAACCTATCTTATTGCATTTTTGAGTTATAGCAGTTTTTACTGTTTTATTGCTCCAAAAGCCTTTTCAGCCCATGAACAGTTGTTTGTGAGTTTCGAAAAAAAAGTGCAAGAGCTATTCGAACCCTTTTTGCTGGGCAAGTAGGACCTGTAAATCTACATAATATATAGTTTAAAGTTTGAGTCTATCATATTAGGTTTTGGATTTATAGCTGTTTTTGTGTATATTGCTTCAAAAGCATTTACACATAATTTGTGTTTTCTGAAGAAACTACAGGAGATATCTAACCCATACTTTCTGTGCAAGAGGGGCTTGTACATCTGCACAACATGTCTTTTAAAGTTTGAACCTATCTTATTGCATTTTTGAGTTATAGCAGTTTTTACTGTTTTATTGCTCCAAAAGCCTTTTCAGCCCATGAACAGTTGTTTGTGAGTTTTGAAAAAAGTGCAAGAGCTATTCAAACCCTTTTTGCTGGGCAAGTAGGACCTGTAAATCTACACAATATAGAGTTTAAAGTTTGAGTCTATCATATTAGGTTTTGGATTTATAGCTGTTTTAGTGTCTATCGCTTCAAAAGCATTTTCACATAATTTGTGTTTTCTGAAGAAACTGCAAGAGATATCTAACCCATACTTTCTGTGCAAGAGTAGCTTGTACATCTGCACAACATGTCTTTTAAAGTTCGAACCTATCTTATTGCATTTTTGAGTTATAGCAGTTTTTACTGTTTTATTGCTCCAAAAGCCTTTTCAGCCCATGAACAGTTGTTTGTGATTTTCGAAAAAAAGTGCAAGAGCTATTCGAACCCTTTTTGCTGGGCAAGTAGGACCTGTAAATCTACACAATATATAGTTTAAAGTTTGAGTCTATCATATTAGGTTTTGGATTTATAGCTGTTTTAGTGTCTATCGCTTCAAAAGCATTTTCACATAATTTGTGTTTTCTGAAGAAACTGCAAGAGATATCTAACCCATACTTTCTGTGCAAGAGTAGCTTGTACATCTGCACAACATATCTTTTAAAGTTTGAACCTATCTTATTGCATTTTTGAGTTATAGCAGTTTTTACTGTTTTATTGCTCCAAAAGCCTTTTCAGCCTATGAACAGTTGTTTGTGAGTTTCGAAAAAAAGTGCAAGAGCTATTCAAACCATTTTTGCTGGGCAAGTAGGACCTGTAAATCTACACAATATATAGTTTAAAGTTTGAGTCTATCATATTAGGTTTTGGATTTATAGCTGTTTTTGTGTATATTGCTTCAAAAGCATTTACACATTATTTGTGTTTTCTGAAGAAACTACAGGAGATATCTAACCCATACTTTCTGTGCAAGAGGGGCTTGTACATCTGCACAACATGTCTTTTAAAGTTTGAACCTATCTTATTGCATTTTTGAGTTATAGCAGTTTTTACTGTTTGATTGCTCCAAAAGCCTTTTCAGCCCATGAACAGTTGTTTGTGAGTTTCGAAAAAAAGTGCAAGAGCTATTCAAACCATTTTTGCTGGGCAAGTAGGACCTGTAAATCTACACAATATATAGTTTAAAGTTTGAGTCTATCATATTAGGTTTTGGATTTATAGCTGTTTTAGTGTCTATCGCTTCAAAAGCATTTTCACATAATTTGTGTTTTCTGAAGAAACTGCAAGAGATATCTAACCCATACTTTCTGTGCAAGAGTAGCTTGTATATCTGCACAACATATCTTTTAAAGTTTGAACCTATCTTATTGCATTTTTGAGTTATAGCAGTTTTTACTGTTTTATTGCTCCAAAAGCCTTTTCAGCCTATGAACAGTTGTTTGTGAGTTTCGAAAAAAAGTGCAAGAGCTATTCAAACCATTTTTGCTGGGCAAGTAGGACCTGTAAATCTACACAATATATAGTTTAAAGTTTGAGTCTATCATATTAGGTTTTGGATTTATAGCTGTTTTTGTGTCTATTGCTTCAAAAGCATTTTCACATAATTTGTGTTTTCTGAAGAAACTGCAAGAGATATCTAACCCATACTTTCTGTGCAAGAGGGGCTTGTACATCTGCACAACATATCTTTTAAAGTTTGAACCTATCTTATTGCATTTTTGAGTTATAGCAGTTTTTACTGTTTTATTGCTCCAAAAGCCTTTTCAGCCCATGAACAGTTGTTTGTGAGTTTCGAAAAAAGTGCAAGAGCTATTCGAAACCTTTTTGCTGGGCAAGTAGGACCTGTAAATCTACACAATATAGAGTTTAAAGTTTGAGTCTATCATATTAGGTTTTGGATTTATAGCTGTTTTTGTGTCTATTGCTTCAAAAGCATTTTCACATAATTTGTGTTTTCTGAAGAAACTACAGGAGATATCTAACCCATACTTTCTGTGCAAGAGGGGCTTGTACATCTGCACAACATGTCTTTTAAAGTTCGAACCTATCTTATTGCATTTTTGAGTTATAGCAGTTTTTACTGTTTTATTGCTCCAAAAGCCTTTTCAGCCCATGAACAGTTGTTTGTGATTTTCGAAAAAAAGTGCAAGAGCTATTCGAACCCTTTTTGCTGGGCAAGTAGGACCTGTAAATCTACACAATATATAGTTTAAAGTTTGAGTCTATCATATTAGGTTTTGGATTTATAGCTGTTTTAGTGTCTATCGCTTCAAAAGCATTTTCACATAATTTGTGTTTTCTGAAGAAACTGCAAGAGATATCTAACCCATACTTTCTGTGCAAGAGGGGCTTGTACATCTGCACAACATGTCTTTTAAAGTTTGAACCTATCTTATTGCATTTTTGAGTTATAGCAGTTTTTACTGTTTTATTGCTCCAAAAGCCTTTTCAGCCCATGAACAGTTGTTTGTTAGTTTTGAAAAAAGTGCAAGAGCTATTAAAACCCTTTTTGCTGGGCAAGTAGGACCTGTAAATCTACACAATATATAATTTAAAGTTTGAGTCTATCATATTAGGTTTTGGATTTATAGCTGTTTTTGTGTCTATTGCTTCAAAAGCATTTTCACATAATTTGTGTTTTCTGAAGAAACTGCAAGAGATATCTAACCCATACTTTCTGTGCAAGAGGGGCTTGTACATCTGCACAACATGTCTTTTAAAGTTTGAACCTATCTTATTGCATTTTTGAGTTATAGCAGTTTTTACTGTTTTATTGCTCCAAAAGCCTTTTCAGCCCATGAACAGTTGTTTGTGAGTTTCGAAAAAAAAGTGCAAGAGCTATTCGAACCCTTTTTGCTGGGCAAGTAGGACCTGTAAATCTACATAATATATAGTTTAAAGTTTGAGTCTATCATATTAGGTTTTGGATTTATAGCTGTTTTTGTGTATATTGCTTCAAAAGCATTTACACATAATTTGTGTTTTCTGAAGAAACTACAGGAGATATCTAACCCATACTTTCTGTGCAAGAGGGGCTTGTACATCTGCACAACATGTCTTTTAAAGTTTGAACCTATCTTATTGCATTTTTGAGTTATAGCAGTTTTTACTGTTTTATTGCTCCAAAAGCCTTTTCAGCCCATGAACAGTTGTTTGTGAGTTTTGAAAAAAGTGCAAGAGCTATTCAAACCCTTTTTGCTGGGCAAGTAGGACCTGTAAATCTACACAATATAGAGTTTAAAGTTTGAGTCTATCATATTAGGTTTTGGATTTATAGCTGTTTTAGTGTCTATCGCTTCAAAAGCATTTTCACATAATTTGTGTTTTCTGAAGAAACTGCAAGAGATATCTAACCCATACTTTCTGTGCAAGAGTAGCTTGTACATCTGCACAACATGTCTTTTAAAGTTCGAACCTATCTTATTGCATTTTTGAGTTATAGCAGTTTTTACTGTTTTATTGCTCCAAAAGCCTTTTCAGCCCATGAACAGTTGTTTGTGATTTTCGAAAAAAAGTGCAAGAGCTATTCGAACCCTTTTTGCTGGGCAAGTAGGACCTGTAAATCTACACAATATATAGTTTAAAGTTTGAGTCTATCATATTAGGTTTTGGATTTATAGCTGTTTTAGTGTCTATCGCTTCAAAAGCATTTTCACATAATTTGTGTTTTCTGAAGAAACTGCAAGAGATATCTAACCCATACTTTCTGTGCAAGAGTAGCTTGTACATCTGCACAACATATCTTTTAAAGTTTGAACCTATCTTATTGCATTTTTGAGTTATAGCAGTTTTTACTGTTTTATTGCTCCAAA
Organism: Eucyclogobius newberryi; assembly: GCF_026437365.1. Lineage (NCBI taxonomy): Eukaryota > Metazoa > Chordata > Actinopteri > Gobiiformes > Gobiidae > Eucyclogobius > Eucyclogobius newberryi. The sequence goes on along the minus strand of NW_027316500.1, from coordinate 2,390,483 downwards.
AGCCTTTTCAGCCTATGAACAGTTGTTTGTGAGTTTCGAAAAAAAGTGCAAGAGCTATTCAAACCATTTTTGCTGGGCAAGTAGGACCTGTAAATCTACACAATATATAGTTTAAAGTTTGAGTCTATCATATTAGGTTTTGGATTTATAGCTGTTTTTGTGTATATTGCTTCAAAAGCATTTACACATAATTTGTGTTTTCTGAAGAAACTACAGGAGATATCTAACCCATACTTTCTGTGCAAGAGGGGCTTGTACATCTGCACAACATGTCTTTTAAAGTTTGAACCTATCTTATTGCATTTTTGAGTTATAGCAGTTTTTACTGTTTTATTGCTCCAAAAGCCTTTTCAGCCCATGAACAGTTGTTTGTGAGTTTCGAAAAAAAGTGCAAGAGCTATTCAAACCATTTTTGCTGGGCAAGTAGGACCTGTAAATCTACACAATATATAGTTTAAAGTTTGAGTCTATCATATTAGGTTTGGGATTTATAGCTGTTTTTGTGTCTATTGCTTCAAAAGCATTTTCAAATAATTTGTGTTTTCTGAAGAAACCGCAAGAGATATCTAACCCATACTTTCTGTGCAAGAGGGGCTTGTACATCTGCACAACATATCTTTTAAAGTTTGAACCTATCTTATTGCATTTTTGAGTTATAGCAGTTTTTACTGTTTTATTGCTCCAAAAGCCTTTTCAGCCCATGAACAGTTGTTTGTGAGTTTCGAAAAAAGTGCAAGAGCTATTCGAAACCTTTTTGCTGGGCAAGTAGGACCTGTAAATCTACACAATATAGAGTTTAAAGTTTGAGTCTATCATATTAGGTTTTGGATTTATAGCTGTTTTTGTGTCTATTGCTTCAAAAGCATTTTCACATAATTTGTGTTTTCTGAAGAAACTACAGGAGATATCTAACCCATACTTTCTGTGCAAGAGGGGCTTGTACATCTGCACAACATGTCTTTTAAAGTTCGAACCTATCTTATTGCATTTTTGAGTTATAGCAGTTTTTACTGTTTTATTGCTCCAAAAGCCTTTTCAGCCCATGAACAGTTGTTTGTGATTTTCGAAAAAAAGTGCAAGAGCTATTCGAACCCTTTTTGCTGGGCAAGTAGGACCTGTAAATCTACACAATATATAGTTTAAAGTTTGAGTCTATCATATTAGGTTTTGGATTTATAGCTGTTTTAGTGTCTATCGCTTCAAAAGCATTTTCACATAATTTGTGTTTTCTGAAGAAACTGCAAGAGATATCTAACCCATACTTTCTGTGCAAGAGGGGCTTGTACATCTGCACAACATGTCTTTTAAAGTTTGAACCTATCTTATTGCATTTTTGAGTTATAGCAGTTTTTACTGTTTTATTGCTCCAAAAGCCTTTTCAGCCCATGAACAGTTGTTTGTTAGTTTTGAAAAAAGTGCAAGAGCTATTAAAACCCTTTTTGCTGGGCAATTAGGACCTGTAAATCTACACAATATATAATTTAAAGTTTGAGTCTATCATATTAGGTTTTGGATTTATAGCTGTTTTTGTGTCTATTGCTTCAAAAGCATTTTCACATAATTTGTGTTTTCTGAAGAAACTGCAAGAGATATCTAACCCATACTTTCTGTGCAAGAGGGGCTTGTACATCTGCACAACATGTCTTTTAAAGTTTGAACCTATCTTATTGCATTTTTGAGTTATAGCAGTTTTTACTGTTTTATTGCTCCAAAAGCCTTTTCAGCCCATGAACAGTTGTTTGTGAGTTTCGAAAAAAAAGTGCAAGAGCTATTCGAACCCTTTTTGCTGGGCAAGTAGGACCTGTAAATCTACATAATATATAGTTTAAAGTTTGAGTCTATCATATTAGGTTTTGGATTTATAGCTGTTTTTGTGTATATTGCTTCAAAAGCATTTACACATAATTTGTGTTTTCTGAAGAAACTACAGGAGATATCTAACCCATACTTTCTGTGCAAGAGGGGCTTGTACATCTGCACAACATGTCTTTTAAAGTTTGAACCTATCTTATTGCATTTTTGAGTTATAGCAGTTTTTACTGTTTTATTGCTCCAAAAGCCTTTTCAGCCCATGAACAGTTGTTTGTGAGTTTTGAAAAAAGTGCAAGAGCTATTCAAACCCTTTTTGCTGGGCAAGTAGGACCTGTAAATCTACACAATATAGAGTTTAAAGTTTGAGTCTATCATATTAGGTTTTGGATTTATAGCTGTTTTAGTGTCTATCGCTTCAAAAGCATTTTCACATAATTTGTGTTTTCTGAAGAAACTACAGGAGATATCTAACCCATACTTTCTGTGCAAGAGTAGCTTGTACATCTGCACAACATATCTTTTAAAGTTTGAACCTATCTTATTGCATTTTTGAGTTATAGCAGTTTTTACTGTTTTATTGCTCCAAAAGCCTTTTCAGCCTATGAACAGTTGTTTGTGAGTTTCGAAAAAAAGTGCAAGAGCTATTCAAACCATTTTTGCTGGGCAAGTAGGACCTGTAAATCTACACAATATATAGTTTAAAGTTTGAGTCTATCATATTAGGTTTTGGATTTATAGCTGTTTTTGTGTATATTGCTTCAAAAGCATTTACACATAATTTGTGTTTTCTGAAGAAACTACAGGAGATATCTAACCCATACTTTCTGTGCAAGAGGGGCTTGTACATCTGCACAACATGTCTTTTAAAGTTTGAACCTATCTTATTGCATTTTTGAGTTATAGCAGTTTTTACTGTTTTATTGCTCCAAAAGCCTTTTCAGCCCATGAACAGTTGTTTGTGAGTTTCGAAAAAAAGTGCAAGAGCTATTCAAACCATTTTTGCTGGGCAAGTAGGACCTGTAAATCTACACAATATATAGTTTAAAGTTTGAGTCTATCATATTAGGTTTGGGATTTATAGCTGTTTTTGTGTCTATTGCTTCAAAAGCATTTTCAAATAATTTGTGTTTTCTGAAGAAACCGCAAGAGATATCTAACCCATACTTTCTGTGCAAGAGGGGCTTGTACATCTGCACAACATATCTTTTAAAGTTTGAACCTATCTTATTGCATTTTTGAGTTATAGCAGTTTTTACTGTTTTATTGCTCCAAAAGCCTTTTCAGCCCATGAACAGTTGTTTGTGAGTTTCGAAAAAAGTGCAAGAGCTATTCGAAACCTTTTTGCTGGGCAAGTAGGACCTGTAAATCTACACAATATAGAGTTTAAAGTTTGAGTCTATCATATTAGGTTTTGGATTTATAGCTGTTTTTGTGTCTATTGCTTCAAAAGCATTTTCACATAATTTGTGTTTTCTGAAGAAACTACAGGAGATATCTAACCCATACTTTCTGTGCAAGAGGGGCTTGTACATCTGCACAACATGTCTTTTAAAGTTCGAACCTATCTTATTGCATTTTTGAGTTATAGCAGTTTTTACTGTTTTATTGCTCCAAAAGCCTTTTCAGCCCATGAACAGTTGTTTGTGATTTTCGAAAAAAAGTGCAAGAGCTATTCGAACCCTTTTTGCTGGGCAAGTAGGACCTGTAAATCTACACAATATATAGTTTAAAGTTTGAGTCTATCATATTAGGTTTTGGATTTATAGCTGTTTTAGTGTCTATCGCTTCAAAAGCATTTTCACATAATTTGTGTTTTCTGAAGAAACTGCAAGAGATATCTAACCCATACTTTCTGTGCAAGAGGGGCTTGTACATCTGCACAACATGTCTTTTAAAGTTTGAACCTATCTTATTGCATTTTTGAGTTATAGCAGTTTTTACTGTTTTATTGCTCCAAAAGCCTTTTCAGCCCATGAACAGTTGTTTGTTAGTTTTGAAAAAAGTGCAAGAGCTATTAAAACCCTTTTTGCTGGGCAAGTAGGACCTGTAAATCTACACAATATATAATTTAAAGTTTGAGTCTATCATATTAGGTTTTGGATTTATAGCTGTTTTTGTGTCTATTGCTTCAAAAGCATTTTCACATAATTTGTGTTTTCTGAAGAAACTGCAAGAGATATCTAACCCATACTTTCTGTGCAAGAGGGGCTTGTACATCTGCACAACATGTCTTTTAAAGTTTGAACCTATCTTATTGCATTTTTGAGTTATAGCAGTTTTTACTGTTTTATTGCTCCAAAAGCCTTTTCAGCCCATGAACAGTTGTTTGTGAGTTTCGAAAAAAAAGTGCAAGAGCTATTCGAACCCTTTTTGCTGGGCAAGTAGGACCTGTAAATCTACATAATATATAGTTTAAAGTTTGAGTCTATCATATTAGGTTTTGGATTTATAGCTGTTTTTGTGTATATTGCTTCAAAAGCATTTACACATAATTTGTGTTTTCTGAAGAAACTACAGGAGATATCTAACCCATACTTTCTGTGCAAGAGGGGCTTGTACATCTGCACAACATGTCTTTTAAAGTTTGAACCTATCTTATTGCATTTTTGAGTTATAGCAGTTTTTACTGTTTTATTGCTCCAAAAGCCTTTTCAGCCCATGAACAGTTGTTTGTGAGTTTTGAAAAAAGTGCAAGAGCTATTCAAACCCTTTTTGCTGGGCAAGTAGGACCTGTAAATCTACACAATATAGAGTTTAAAGTTTGAGTCTATCATATTAGGTTTTGGATTTATAGCTGTTTTAGTGTCTATCGCTTCAAAAGCATTTTCACATAATTTGTGTTTTCTGAAGAAACTGCAAGAGATATCTAACCCATACTTTCTGTGCAAGAGTAGCTTGTACATCTGCACAACATGTCTTTTAAAGTTCGAACCTATCTTATTGCATTTTTGAGTTATAGCAGTTTTTACTGTTTTATTGCTCCAAAAGCCTTTTCAGCCCATGAACAGTTGTTTGTGAGTTTTGAAAAAAGTGCAAGAGCTATTCAAACCCTTTTTGCTGGGCAAGTAGGACCTGTAAATCTACACAATATAGAGTTTAAAGTTTGAGTCTATCATATTAGGTTTTGGATTTATAGCTGTTTTAGTGTCTATCGCTTCAAAAGCATTTTCACATAATTTGTGTTTTCTGAAGAAACTGCAAGAGATATCTAACCCATACTTTCTGTGCAAGAGTAGCTTGTACATCTGCACAACATGTCTTTTAAAGTTCGAACCTATCTTATTGCATTTTTGAGTTATAGCAGTTTTTACTGTTTTATTGCTCCAAAAGCCTTTTCAGCCCATGAACAGTTGTTTGTGATTTTCGAAAAAAAGTGCAAGAGCTATTCGAACCCTTTTTGCTGGGCAAGTAGGACCTGTAAATCTACACAATATATAGTTTAAAGTTTGAGTCTATCATATTAGGTTTTGGATTTATAGCTGTTTTAGTGTCTATCGCTTCAAAAGCATTTTCACATAATTTGTGTTTTCTGAAGAAACTGCAAGAGATATCTAACCCATACTTTCTGTGCAAGAGTAGCTTGTACATCTGCACAACATATCTTTTAAAGTTTGAACCTATCTTATTGCATTTTTGAGTTATAGCAGTTTTTACTGTTTTATTGCTCCAAAAGCCTTTTCAGCCTATGAACAGTTGTTTGTGAGTTTCGAAAAAAAGTGCAAGAGCTATTCAAACCATTTTTGCTGGGCAAGTAGGACCTGTAAATCTACACAATATATAGTTTAAAGTTTGAGTCTATCATATTAGGTTTTGGATTTATAGCTGTTTTTGTGTATATTGCTTCAAAAGCATTTACACATTATTTGTGTTTTCTGAAGAAACTACAGGAGATATCTAACCCATACTTTCTGTGCAAGAGGGGCTTGTACATCTGCACAACATGTCTTTTAAAGTTTGAACCTATCTTATTGCATTTTTGAGTTATAGCAGTTTTTACTGTTTGATTGCTCCAAAAGCCTTTTCAGCCCATGAACAGTTGTTTGTGAGTTTCGAAAAAAAGTGCAAGAGCTATTCAAACCATTTTTGCTGGGCAAGTAGGACCTGTAAATCTACACAATATATAGTTTAAAGTTTGAGTCTATCATATTAGGTTTTGGATTTATAGCTGTTTTAGTGTCTATCGCTTCAAAAGCATTTTCACATAATTTGTGTTTTCTGAAGAAACTGCAAGAGATATCTAACCCATACTTTCTGTGCAAGAGTAGCTTGTATATCTGCACAACATATCTTTTAAAGTTTGAACCTATCTTATTGCATTTTTGAGTTATAGCAGTTTTTACTGTTTTATTGCTCCAAAAGCCTTTTCAGCCTATGAACAGTTGTTTGTGAGTTTCGAAAAAAAGTGCAAGAGCTATTCAAACCATTTTTGCTGGGCAAGTAGGACCTGTAAATCTACACAATATATAGTTTAAAGTTTGAGTCTATCATATTAGGTTTTGGATTTATAGCTGTTTTTGTGTATATTGCTTCAAAAGCATTTACACATAATTTGTGTTTTCTGAAGAAACTACAGGAGATATCTAACCCATACTTTCTGTGCAAGAGGGGCTTGTACATCTGCACAACATGTCTTTTAAAGTTTGAACCTATCTTATTGCATTTTTGAGTTATAGCAGTTTTTACTGTTTTATTGCTCCAAAAGCCTTTTCAGCCCATGAACAGTTGTTTGTGAGTTTCGAAAAAAAGTGCAAGAGCTATTCAAACCATTTTTGCTGGGCAAGTAGGACCTGTAAATCTACACAATATATAGTTTAAAGTTTGAGTCTATCATATTAGGTTTGGGATTTATAGCTGTTTTTGTGTCTATTGCTTCAAAAGCATTTTCAAATAATTTGTGTTTTCTGAAGAAACCGCAAGAGATATCTAACCCATACTTTCTGTGCAAGAGGGGCTTGTACATCTGCACAACATATCTTTTAAAGTTTGAACCTATCTTATTGCATTTTTGAGTTATAGCAGTTTTTACTGTTTTATTGCTCCAAAAGCCTTTTCAGCCCATGAACAGTTGTTTGTGAGTTTCGAAAAAAGTGCAAGAGCTATTCGAAACCTTTTTGCTGGGCAAGTAGGACCTGTAAATCTACACAATATAGAGTTTAAAGTTTGAGTCTATCATATTAGGTTTTGGATTTATAGCTGTTTTTGTGTCTATTGCTTCAAAAGCATTTTCACATAATTTGTGTTTTCTGAAGAAACTACAGGAGATATCTAACCCATACTTTCTGTGCAAGAGGGGCTTGTACATCTGCACAACATGTCTTTTAAAGTTCGAACCTATCTTATTGCATTTTTGAGTTATAGCAGTTTTTACTGTTTTATTGCTCCAAAAGCCTTTTCAGCCCATGAACAGTTGTTTGTGATTTTCGAAAAAAAGTGCAAGAGCTATTCGAACCCTTTTTGCTGGGCAAGTAGGACCTGTAAATCTACACAATATATAGTTTAAAGTTTGAGTCTATCATATTAGGTTTTGGATTTATAGCTGTTTTAGTGTCTATCGCTTCAAAAGCATTTTCACATAATTTGTGTTTTCTGAAGAAACTGCAAGAGATATCTAACCCATACTTTCTGTGCAAGAGGGGCTTGTACATCTGCACAACATGTCTTTTAAAGTTTGAACCTATCTTATTGCATTTTTGAGTTATAGCAGTTTTTACTGTTTTATTGCTCCAAAAGCCTTTTCAGCCCATGAACAGTTGTTTGTTAGTTTTGAAAAAAGTGCAAGAGCTATTAAAACCCTTTTTGCTGGGCAAGTAGGACCTGTAAATCTACACAATATATAATTTAAAGTTTGAGTCTATCATATTAGGTTTTGGATTTATAGCTGTTTTTGTGTCTATTGCTTCAAAAGCATTTTCACATAATTTGTGTTTTCTGAAGAAACTGCAAGAGATATCTAACCCATACTTTCTGTGCAAGAGGGGCTTGTACATCTGCACAACATGTCTTTTAAAGTTTGAACCTATCTTATTGCATTTTTGAGTTATAGCAGTTTTTACTGTTTTATTGCTCCAAAAGCCTTTTCAGCCCATGAACAGTTGTTTGTGAGTTTCGAAAAAAAAGTGCAAGAGCTATTCGAACCCTTTTTGCTGGGCAAGTAGGACCTGTAAATCTACATAATATATAGTTTAAAGTTTGAGTCTATCATATTAGGTTTTGGATTTATAGCTGTTTTTGTGTATATTGCTTCAAAAGCATTTACACATAATTTGTGTTTTCTGAAGAAACTACAGGAGATATCTAACCCATACTTTCTGTGCAAGAGGGGCTTGTACATCTGCACAACATGTCTTTTAAAGTTTGAACCTATCTTATTGCATTTTTGAGTTATAGCAGTTTTTACTGTTTTATTGCTCCAAAAGCCTTTTCAGCCCATGAACAGTTGTTTGTGAGTTTTGAAAAAAGTGCAAGAGCTATTCAAACCCTTTTTGCTGGGCAAGTAGGACCTGTAAATCTACACAATATAGAGTTTAAAGTTTGAGTCTATCATATTAGGTTTTGGATTTATAGCTGTTTTAGTGTCTATCGCTTCAAAAGCATTTTCACATAATTTGTGTTTTCTGAAGAAACTGCAAGAGATATCTAACCCATACTTTCTGTGCAAGAGTAGCTTGTACATCTGCACAACATGTCTTTTAAAGTTCGAACCTATCTTATTGCATTTTTGAGTTATAGCAGTTTTTACTGTTTTATTGCTCCAAAAGCCTTTTCAGCCCATGAACAGTTGTTTGTGAGTTTTGAAAAAAGTGCAAGAGCTATTCAAACCCTTTTTGCTGGGCAAGTAGGACCTGTAAATCTACACAATATAGAGTTTAAAGTTTGAGTCTATCATATTAGGTTTTGGATTTATAGCTGTTTTAGTGTCTATCGCTTCAAAAGCATTTTCACATAATTTGTGTTTTCTGAAGAAACTGCAAGAGATATCTAACCCATACTTTCTGTGCAAGAGTAGCTTGTACATCTGCACAACATGTCTTTTAAAGTTCGAACCTATCTTATTGCATTTTTGAGTTATAGCAGTTTTTACTGTTTTATTGCTCCAAAAGCCTTTTCAGCCCATGAACAGTTGTTTGTGATTTTCGAAAAAAAGTGCAAGAGCTATTCGAACCCTTTTTGCTGGGCAAGTAGGACCTGTAAATCTACACAATATATAGTTTAAAGTTTGAGTCTATCATATTAGGTTTTGGATTTATAGCTGTTTTAGTGTCTATCGCTTCAAAAGCATTTTCACATAATTTGTGTTTTCTGAAGAAACTGCAAGAGATATCTAACCCATACTTTCTGTGCAAGAGTAGCTTGTACATCTGCACAACATATCTTTTAAAGTTTGAACCTATCTTATTGCATTTTTGAGTTATAGCAGTTTTTACTGTTTTATTGCTCCAAAAGCCTTTTCAGCCTATGAACAGTTGTTTGTGAGTTTCGAAAAAAAGTGCAAGAGCTATTCAAACCATTTTTGCTGGGCAAGTAGGACCTGTAAATCTACACAATATATAGTTTAAAGTTTGAGTCTATCATATTAGGTTTTGGATTTATAGCTGTTTTTGTGTATATTGCTTCAAAAGCATTTACACATTATTTGTGTTTTCTGAAGAAACTACAGGAGATATCTAACCCATACTTTCTGTGCAAGAGGGGCTTGTACATCTGCACAACATGTCTTTTAAAGTTTGAACCTATCTTATTGCATTTTTGAGTTATAGCAGTTTTTACTGTTTGATTGCTCCAAAAGCCTTTTCAGCCCATGAACAGTTGTTTGTGAGTTTCGAAAAAAAGTGCAAGAGCTATTCAAACCATTTTTGCTGGGCAAGTAGGACCTGTAAATCTACACAATATATAGTTTAAAGTTTGAGTCTATCATATTAGGTTTTGGATTTATAGCTGTTTTAGTGTCTATCGCTTCAAAAGCATTTTCACATAATTTGTGTTTTCTGAAGAAACTGCAAGAGATATCTAACCCATACTTTCTGTGCAAGAGTAGCTTGTATATCTGCACAACATATCTTTTAAAGTTTGAACCTATCTTATTGCATTTTTGAGTTATAGCAGTTTTTACTGTTTTATTGCTCCAAAAGCCTTTTCAGCCTATGAACAGTTGTTTGTGAGTTTCGAAAAAAAGTGCAAGAGCTATTCAAACCATTTTTGCTGGGCAAGTAGGACCTGTAAATCTACACAATATATAGTTTAAAGTTTGAGTCTATCATATTAGGTTTTGGATTTATAGCTGTTTTTGTGTATATTGCTTCAAAAGCATTTACACATAATTTGTGTTTTCTGAAGAAACTACAGGAGATATCTAACCCATACTTTCTGTGCAAGAGGGGCTTGTACATCTGCACAACATGTCTTTTAAAGTTTGAACCTATCTTATTGCATTTTTGAGTTATAGCAGTTTTTACTGTTTTATTGCTCCAAAAGCCTTTTCAGCCCATGAACAGTTGTTTGTGAGTTTCGAAAAAAAGTGCAAGAGCTATTCAAACCATTTTTGCTGGGCAAGTAGGACCTGTAAATCTACACAATATATAGTTTAAAGTTTGAGTCTATCATATTAGGTTTGGGATTTATAGCTGTTTTTGTGTCTATTGCTTCAAAAGCATTTTCAAATAATTTGTGTTTTCTGAAGAAACCGCAAGAGATATCTAACCCATACTTTCTGTGCAAGAGGGGCTTGTACATCTGCACAACATATCTTTTAAAGTTTGAACCTATCTTATTGCATTTTTGAGTTATAGCAGTTTTTACTGTTTTATTGCTCCAAAAGCCTTTTCAGCCCATGAACAGTTGTTTGTGAGTTTCGAAAAAAGTGCAAGAGCTATTCGAAACCTTTTTGCTGGGCAAGTAGGACCTGTAAATCTACACAATATAGAGTTTAAAGTTTGAGTCTATCATATTAGGTTTTGGATTTATAGCTGTTTTTGTGTCTATTGCTTCAAAAGCATTTTCACATAATTTGTGTTTTCTGAAGAAACTACAGGAGATATCTAACCCATACTTTCTGTGCAAGAGGGGCTTGTACATCTGCACAACATGTCTTTTAAAGTTCGAACCTATCTTATTGCATTTTTGAGTTATAGCAGTTTTTACTGTTTTATTGCTCCAAAAGCCTTTTCAGCCCATGAACAGTTGTTTGTGATTTTCGAAAAAAAGTGCAAGAGCTATTCGAACCCTTTTTGCTGGGCAAGTAGGACCTGTAAATCTACACAATATATAGTTTAAAGTTTGAGTCTATCATATTAGGTTTTGGATTTATAGCTGTTTTAGTGTCTATCGCTTCAAAAGCATTTTCACATAATTTGTGTTTTCTGAAGAAACTGCAAGAGATATCTAACCCATACTTTCTGTGCAAGAGGGGCTTGTACATCTGCACAACATGTCTTTTAAAGTTTGAACCTATCTTATTGCATTTTTGAGTTATAGCAGTTTTTACTGTTTTATTGCTCCAAAAGCCTTTTCAGCCCATGAACAGTTGTTTGTTAGTTTTGAAAAAAGTGCAAGAGCTATTAAAACCCTTTTTGCTGGGCAAGTAGGACCTGTAAATCTACACAATATATAATTTAAAGTTTGAGTCTATCATATTAGGTTTTGGATTTATAGCTGTTTTTGTGTCTATTGCTTCAAAAGCATTTTCACATAATTTGTGTTTTCTGAAGAAACTGCAAGAGATATCTAACCCATACTTTCTGTGCAAGAGGGGCTTGTACATCTGCACAACATGTCTTTTAAAGTTTGAACCTATCTTATTGCATTTTTGAGTTATAGCAGTTTTTACTGTTTTATTGCTCCAAAAGCCTTTTCAGCCCATGAACAGTTGTTTGTGAGTTTCGAAAAAAAAGTGCAAGAGCTATTCGAACCCTTTTTGCTGGGCAAGTAGGACCTGTAAATCTACATAATATATAGTTTAAAGTTTGAGTCTATCATATTAGGTTTTGGATTTATAGCTGTTTTTGTGTATATTGCTTCAAAAGCATTTACACATAATTTGTGTTTTCTGAAGAAACTACAGGAGATATCTAACCCATACTTTCTGTGCAAGAGGGGCTTGTACATCTGCACAACATGTCTTTTAAAGTTTGAACCTATCTTATTGCATTTTTGAGTTATAGCAGTTTTTACTGTTTTATTGCTCCAAAAGCCTTTTCAGCCCATGAACAGTTGTTTGTGAGTTTTGAAAAAAGTGCAAGAGCTATTCAAACCCTTTTTGCTGGGCAAGTAGGACCTGTAAATCTACACAATATAGAGTTTAAAGTTTGAGTCTATCATATTAGGTTTTGGATTTATAGCTGTTTTAGTGTCTATCGCTTCAAAAGCATTTTCACATAATTTGTGTTTTCTGAAGAAACTGCAAGAGATATCTAACCCATACTTTCTGTGCAAGAGTAGCTTGTACATCTGCACAACATGTCTTTTAAAGTTCGAACCTATCTTATTGCATTTTTGAGTTATAGCAGTTTTTACTGTTTTATTGCTCCAAAAGCCTTTTCAGCCCATGAACAGTTGTTTGTGATTTTCGAAAAAAAGTGCAAGAGCTATTCGAACCCTTTTTGCTGGGCAAGTAGGACCTGTAAATCTACACAATATATAGTTTAAAGTTTGAGTCTATCATATTAGGTTTTGGATTTATAGCTGTTTTAGTGTCTATCGCTTCAAAAGCATTTTCACATAATTTGTGTTTTCTGAAGAAACTGCAAGAGATATCTAACCCATACTTTCTGTGCAAGAGTAGCTTGTACATCTGCACAACATATCTTTTAAAGTTTGAACCTATCTTATTGCATTTTTGAGTTATAGCAGTTTTTACTGTTTTATTGCTCCAAAAGCCTTTTCAGCCCATGAACAGTTGTTTGTGAGTTTCGAAAAAAAGTGCAAGAGCTATTCAAACCATTTTTGCTGGGCAAGTAGGACCTGTAAATCTACACAATATATAGTTTAAAGTTTGAGTCTATCATATTAGGTTTGGGATTTATAGCTGTTTTTGTGTCTATTGCTTCAAAAGCATTTTCAAATAATTTGTGTTTTCTGAAGAAACCGCAAGAGATATCTAACCCATACTTTCTGTGCAAGAGGGGCTTGTACATCTGCACAACATATCTTTTAAAGTTTGAACCTATCTTATTGCA